>NC_059436.1:25654401-25954401 GCF_021028975.2 Sphaerodactylus townsendi
CCCCCCCCCCCCCCCGCGGGTAGCAGCCCCGCCCGGCCAGGAGACGCTGTGCCCCTCCCCTCCCTTCCCGGCGCCTGAAGGCAGGGCTCCGGGCGCGGCCACGGCTGGCATCGGCGGCCTGGGCGGCGCAGCGCCGGGCAGGGCGGCAGGAGGGCTCAGCTGAGGCCTGCGCGACCCCCGACGCCAGCCGGGCCGGGCCGGGCCTGCGCCCCCCGCCCCTCGGAGCCACTCACCCAGGCTCCCCCCCGCCCCCCCGCAGGAGCCACTTGCCAACGTGGGGGCTCAAGGACACGTGTCAGCCGGAGAGCGCGGGCGGGCCTCCGGAGCCGGCGGGAGTGGTCGAGGGAAGCGGGGCCAGTGGCGCCCCTCCCCCTGGTCCGGGCGGGCGGGCGGGCGGGCGGAGGGAGGGAGGCGCCGGAGGGCCGCGCGGGCAGGGCCGGCCCACGGCAAGGCGGCATTCCGTCCGGGGCCCCGAGGAGCGTCGGGGGCTGCGGAGCCGGCGGGGAGAAGCCGCTTTGGCCCTCTTGGCCCCGGAGACCCCCGCCCGCCCGCCCGCCCCTCCAAGGGCGGCTCCGAAGGGAGGCCCGACTCAGCCGGGAAGGGGGCGGCGGCGGCGGAGGCGGCAAAACTGACCCGGCCGGCCCTGGCACCGTCGAGGGTGGGGGCGGTGGGCGGATGGGGGTGCGCTCGCTCGCTGGGAAATAGGGACAGTTCCTGGGGGTGGGAGAAAGAAGACTCCTCTTCAGGTCCCCCCCCCACACACACACACACGCGCACAGCTGGCCAGGAAGGGCCTTTGGGGGGCCGCCAGAAGGCTGGGGCAGTCAAGGGCCTCTTCCCAAGTCTTGGGGGCAGCCGGGAGGGGGGTCTCTTTGGCAAGCGGGGCGCCGGTGGGGGGGGGGGGCAGTCCTGGGCAGGCGAAGGGGGCGCGCAGCTGGTTGGCGCGGTCCTCGGAAGGGGGAAAAAGAGAAACACAATAATAACACACCCCAGACACTGTATCCACCCAAAGACCATTTTATTCCATTTGTCATTTTCGGGGAGGAGGAGGAGGAGGATATTGTGGGAACAAGACCACAGCTTTCCAGGTCTTTGTTTGCAGCCTGTCTGTGGTTATGGTCTTATTAGGCCAATCAGGTCTTGACTAAGTAACAGTGTTTGGCAAGTAATGTTGGGCAATTTTTAGAATATTAAAAGGGTATATTGTCAAATGTGATTGCGCGATTGAAAACTGTGTTAAGACTTCCCCCCTGTGTTTAAACAGCTGAAACTTATTGAAACTTATTGGTTGCTGACATCACAATTCTGTTTAATCTGCTGCATTTAAAAATTGATTTTTGACCTGTGTTTCTAATAAGGTAACATAAATTATTCTTAGCTGTTATATTCTTGCAATTATATCACGCCTCCTTGAATACTCTGGCGGTGCATTTTACAGACGTGCAACAGGACACAGCTGCGAGGAGGCCAGCGCAGTGGCCGTTGTCGCGTACCCAGGGGCCTGCCTTGTTCACACAAATGTTGATATCCGTGCTTCGTTGGTTACTTTCTCTGGTTATTTTATAAGCATAAATCGTATTTGCATTTTTTGTTCATTTTTTAGATGGAGTTAAATATATCATTTATTTTAAATTATATTTGATAGTTTTGTTAGGTGTGCATCCATCTCTATGATATTTATGTTATTACATAATTTTTATTAATACAAATGCTTTTCTGTTTGGAGGCCCCCACACTTAGTTCCTTTCCCCTACACTGTATCAAAATATCCATCAAGACACCTCATCCACCTGGCTTTACAAACCCGGAACCTCCACGCTAGCATCATGCTGTGACTCAGGAAACAGCAACTACATCCTTTTTCATCTCCCCAAAGAGCCCCCCTTCTCCTGTGGGCCTCAAGCTCTGGCACCACCCTCCATAGCCTGAAGACAAGGTACCTTGACCCCTGCGTCACAGAAGACTCCCGTGGGCATTTCCCCAAGCCCGTCAGAAGGAGGGCAGTACTGCGTGGGTGTGACCAGGCACCCCCAGTCTCTCTGACCCATGGGCACAGACACCTCTTTGCACCAGCAGCTGCAAAGACACCTCTAGGAAGAACATAAGAACTAGCCTGCTGGATCAGACCAGAGTCCATCTAGTCCAGCATTCTGCTACTCGCAGTGGCCCACCAGGTGCCTTTGGGAGCTCACAGGCAGGAGGTGAAAGCAATGGCCTGCTGCTGCTGCTGCTGCTGCTGCTGCTCCCGAGCACCTGGTCTGCTAAGGCATTTGCAATCTGAGATCAAGGTGGATCAAGATTGGTAGCCATAGATCGACTTCTCCTTCATAGATCTGTCCAAGCCCCTTTTAAAGCTATCCAGGTTAGTGGCCATCACTACCTCCTGTGGCAGCAAATTCCAAACACCAATCGTGAAGAAGTGTTTCCTTTGATTAGTCCTAATTCTTCCCCCCAGCATTTTCAATGAATGCCCCCTGGTTCTAGTATTGTGAGAAAGAGAGAAAAATTTCTCTCTGTCAACATTTTCTATCCCATGCATAATTTTATAAACTTCAATCCTATCCCCCCTCAGCCGTCTCCTCTCCAAACTAAAGAGTCCCAAACACTGCAACCTCTCCTCATAAGGAAGGTGCTCCAATCCTTCAATCATCCTCGTTGCCCTTCTCTGCACTTTTTCTATCTCTTCAATATCCTCTTTGAGATGTGGCGACCAGAACTGGACACAGTACTCAAAGTGCGGTCGCACCACTGCTTTATATAAGGGCATGACAATCTTTGCAGTTTTATTATCAACTCCTTTCCTAATGATCCCCGGCATAGAGTTTGCGTTTTTCACAGCTGCCATGCATTGAGTTGACATTCCCATGGAACTATCAACTCAGACTCCCAAATCCCTTTTCTGGTCTGTGACTGATAGCACTGACCCCTGTAGCGTGTATGTGAAGTTTGGATTTTTTGCCCCTATGTGCATCACTTTACATTTTGCTACATTGAACTGCATTTGCCATTTCTGGGCCCACTCACCTAATTTATCAAGGTCCGCTTGGAGCTCTTTGCAATCCTTTGTGGTTCTCACCACCCTATATAATTTGGTATCCGTAAACTTGGCCACCACGCTACCCACCCCTACTTCTGGTCATTTATGAATAGGTTAAAGAGCACTGGTCCCAAAACAGATCCTTGGGGGACATCACTCCCTACATCTCTCCATTGTGAGAATTTCCCATTCACATCCACTCTTTGCTTCCTGTTTCTCAACCAGTTTTTAATGCATAGGAGGACTTCCCCTCTTATTCCTTCATTGCTGAGTTTTCTCAGTAGTCTCTGGTGGGGAACTTTGTCAAAAGCCTTTTGGAAATCCACCGGTTCACCCCTGTCCACATGCCTGTTTACACCCTCAAAGAACTCTAGTAAGTTTGTAACACAAAGCTGGAAGTCCTGCTAATACCCGGAGGACTCCAGAATCCGCCTGATGCAGCTTTAGGCCCACCCAGTGGCCTCTTTGCACAAGAGTGTCCGAGTCCCAGCCCAAGCCGCCCCTTTCCTCACCCCAGCTGATACCTCCACGAAGGCTTTGGCCTACCAAGATGCTGCCAGGCCTGAAGCCCCACGCAAGCGTCCCAACAGCCTGGACTTAGGGAGGTCACGACAGCCCGTCCCTGCTGGAGCCTCAGCAGGGAAAGGAACACTGGATGCCTTTTGCAAAGGTTCACAGCCTGCACTCTTTGCACACAAAATACCTCAGGGGGGGGGGGGCGGGGGGGTTGCCATCTGCCTTTGACTGGCAAGCCTTTGCAAGCCAGGCTGGACAAGAACAATTGAGGAGAAGTCCCAACTGACAGCCTGACAAAGGCCGGTAGCCACTGGCTGAGGCCACCGTGGGGATCCCGTCTCCCGTGGAAAGAGAGCAGCCTCCAGGCACAGAATCCAGGGAGTGGCTCAGTTAAGCGGCCCTCGCAAAAATGCCAGCTTGGTCTCTGGCAAGGAGCGCCTCTCCTGCTGGGTCTGGCACAGGCTGAAGGCCCAGAGCCGGCTGGTCAGCCAGGGCGGGGGAGGGGAGAAGGAAGCCCTTTTCTTCCCGCAGGGGGGCCTGCAGGGAGCCCCTCCGTCCCTCCCTCCTGCCATCAGAGATTCAGACAGTCAATGCGTTTCCGTGGCAGCGCTGCAGTGGTCAGGAAGCGCCCTTCACTCGTAACTGGCTGAGGAGGAAACAAGCCCAATAGGCCCTCCCTCCAAGCCCAGGCTGGGTTGCCCAAAGAGTCGCCAAACGGGGCAGGGCTGCAGGGTGTGTGTGTGTGTGGGGGGGAGGTCTGACAACGTGTCAACTGTTTGCCCGGCCAGCCGAAGCTGGGCAGGACTGGGAGTGTTTTCCTCTGTACAGTTGCAGCCAACATTCCCTGCAGGATCAGAGGACGTGAGGCATAGTGGTTAAGAACAAGTGGACCCTACTCTGGAGAACCAGGTTTGATTCCCCTCTCCTGCACACGAGCAGCACACTCTGATCCGATGAAGCAGATTTGTTTCTCCGCTCCTCTGCGTCTAGCCACAGTTCTCTCTGAACTCTCTCAGCCCCACCTGCCTCACAAGGTGTCTGTTGTGGGGAGAGGAAGGGAAGACATTTGTAAGCCACTTGAGTCTCCATACAGGAGAGAAGGGGGGGGGGAGTATAAATCCGAACTCTGCTCCCAGCCACAGGCCAAGGGATCAGCCACGGCCAGAGTGGAAGGACCTGCAGGCTCTGCCTGCAAACGCGGGAGAGGGCCCAGCTCAGCATGTCGACCCCTGGTCTGCTTGGCCTGGCTTGCAGGGTCACCGAGCTGAGCTCTTGCCGGCTAGTCTCAGTGAGACTCCAAAATGGGCCTGTAAGCAGCAGACAGACAGACAGCAGACTGGGGCTCTCTGAACAGGTGCAAGTCACAGACTCCACCCCAGATGCACAGCCTGGGACTCCAAGGTGCCCCCGGCGACCCTTCAGCTCAGCCCAGGGTTTGCCCTCTTTCCGTGCCCTTCGCTCGGGGCCCAGCTCTCGCACGCAGGAAGCGCAGGCGTGTCCTTACCTTGGGAGAGGCGTGTGGGCCGGACCACTGCCAAGCCATCCACGGCACAAGGGTTGCCACAGGGGTGCAGCGTGAGAGTCCCGTGCACATTCTCAATGAAGCAGTGCTTGGGGGCCACGCCAGCCCCCTGCAGCACGATGCCCCCAGCCGCGGAGCCCAGCACTGTCCGCCCTTCAAAAAGACACAGCGAGTGATTCAGCAGGGACTGCCTGCCGCTGCCTCGCCAGCGTGGGGCTGGGAGGACCAAAGCGCACAGCAGCAAAGCAGGCCACCACTGCTGCCCCACAGCGCCCTCTCTCTGCGGTGCCCCACTTACCCTCTTCCAGGGGGAGCAGCGTGATGGCGGTGCTGAGGCGCCCGCTGCCCAGGCTCACCAGGTGGGGCTTCTCCGTCTGCACCTGCAGGCCCTTCCCAGCCTCAGTCAGGTCCACGATCTTGCTCTGGAGGCAGAAGAAGCATCATAAGCAGGGAACTCCTGATGCTGTGTGGAGGGGGGGCGGGGGGAGGAGGTCAGGACCACGATGGCTCAGTCTAATCGGATCATGAAGCAAGTCAATTAACCCCACAGGATTTCTGGCCAATCCCTCTAACTGGGCAATCAGAGAAACTGGGGAGGGAGGGGCAGGGGAGGGAGGGCCAAGAAGCCTGGCTGTGCAGCAGGAGTTCCGAGGGGGCGGGCGGGCAGGCGGGGGGGGGGCAGGGGGACCCCAAACCTGGAAGCACCTCTGGTCGGCTCAGGCTGAAGCAAAGGCAAGTTGGGACTCCCTGGCTGACCCCTTCCTAAGCTCAGCAAGGGTTAAATTCCACTCCCTCACAACACCCCCCCCCGTCTTGGACTCACTTGGACCTGTGCCAGTGGTGCTCGACAGGTTGGATGAAGTACGCTGAGGTTACAGGTCTCCATGGCCACAGCCCTCCTTCAAGGAAAATAACAATATCTGTTAGCTTTTTGCTATCTTCATTTTGTACATCACCTTAGACAGGTTCCTGGAGAGGTGGCACAAACATTTTGTAAACAAACAAACAAACAAAGAAGAATAAATCAAAAGGGGATCCAAACTGATCCAGCTGAGGCTAACTACGTTCCTTTGCAAAGCAGCACCCGGATGGCCGCTCTGGCTCACTTGTATACTTGCTGTTATGCCAGACCACTGGGAAAATGTGCAGGCATGGAATTTGTTATCCAGCTGTGGCCCCGGCCTCTCCTCCCCACCCCTTTCCTCTGGCCTCGTTGCCAGATACTGAGCCAATCGCAGGCTCCTTCAGGCAAGGAGCTGTCCCGCACATGCTGCGGTTCCTGGAAACAGACGAACCGCCAGAAATTCCATAGACGTTGTCAGCATGTTGAAAATATCACCAATGCAGTTCCATGCTGTACTTGAGGCTGCCCCTCCCAGTCGCCCCAGGCATGCAAAACAAGGATCCTGCTTCCCTTCGGAAGCCCCCTGCAGGCTGACCTGCCCTGCCCCCCCCCCCCGCCCATGCATGCAGGCATGGCCACCTGTGCCCCTCAACCTCAGCCCCTCCTTGGGAGGAAGAGGCAGGCCACCCGTGTCAGCTGAGAGAGGAGCCGAAGGCCATCCCAGAACGCTTGGCTTCTTGACTCCCCCAGCCAGCTCCCCGGGCACACGGAGCAGAAGAGCTTGCGGGGGCGGGGGGGGGCACTATGTTGCTGCTGGAACGGGCTGCAAGCACTAACAAGCAGCCTCTGTTTGGGGGAATCTGGACAAAAAGCCTTTCTTCTCTGGGCTGCCAGAGAATAAGGCCCTTGTGAGGCTCTGGGGCGAGGCTGGACAGCCCAGACCACAGGCTCCGGGCCCCCGCCAGGGATGCAGGGCCCTCCCGCCTCTTGCCCTCCCACCAAACTGCTCTTTGCTGAATTCACTTGCTTGGGCACTTTTAACTGGCTTTTCTCGACTCAAAGCAGCTTATGGGTTACAGACAGCAGCAGGAGAAAAACACCCACAGGACACGATGTTTCCAGACAAACTGGCCAGCCGTCAACACACTCATCCCCCGGGTGGGCAGGAAGCAGAGCGGGCAGTCAGAGCGCTGGCCGTTCTCCCCCCTCCTCACCCCCAGGCAGGAAAGCTGGAAAGCCCCGTTGGGAGCAGGGACAAGGCAAGCCCCTCCCGCCCAGCTGTGCTCCTCTGCCCTTTGCCTCTTCGGGGCCTGGCCCTCCCCACACAGTCTGGGAAAGATGGAGGCGGGAGCCGGAAGCCGGGCCTGCCAGCTGGCCCTCACAGTGGGAACGGGGAAAGAAACACTCTAGGGATGGGGACCGGAGCAGGCCTGCATTAACCAGCCCAGAACTGGATTCCTTCTTGGCCTACTCAGCCCCCAGCACAAAAATCCCCTCCAAGAAGCAACACTCTGCTCATCCCCAGAGGAGCAAGCAAAAGAGTGTGAAGAAACTGGCAGTCATCCATATGATGTCAGGTAGCAGGAGGGGGCCCCCTGAGGCAATCCAGAGCAGCACCTCCTGCAGGGGCACCCAAGGTGGGGGGGGGGAGAGACTGTGATGGTGGACCCCTGCCTCAGGCAACCCCAGGTCCTCTCAGACAGCACAAGGGCCTTCCACAGACTCAGGCCCAGTGAGGAGGCAATGCCGGTCCAGGGCGGGGGGGGGGGGCACACTTGGTCAAGACTATGCATGGATAAGCCCCCCCCCCCCCTCCCCAGCAGGCAGGTTTCTTTACAACATTTTGGGTTTCACTAGGCAAGTCTGGGTTTGGCCAGGGAAGCCGAGAGGAACGGCGCTTCTGCTCTCTGGGCCAACCACTCAAAGGTACAGACTAGCCCAGTGGTGGCGAACCTATGGCACGGGTGCCAGAGGTGGCACTCAGAGCCCTCTCTGTGGGCACGGGCAAACAGAATCCCCCCCCCAACACATCTAGGCTGGCCTGGACCACTAGGCTCGATTATTAGCATTCAACCTAAGACCTAGTTTTGGGGAAGCAGTGTAGGTAACCCTGTTAAGCACTGTTAAACCCCACTGATTTTCATGTGAAGAACTAAAGCACTATCCTTTACCTGGGAGTAAGCTCGGTTGCTGGCAATGGGGCTTGCTTCTGAGTAAACCCTCCTAGGGTCGTGATTCACCCGTTCGAAGAGTTGCACAGTTGCTTCAAAGCAAAGCCACCGACTACCACCAAGCTTACTCCCGAGTAACACACGCCTCAGAGCCAACCATTTTTTCTAAACTAAAACCTCAGTATTTAGGTTAAATTGCCGTGTTGGCACTTGGCGATAAATAAGTGGGTTCTGGGTTGCAGTTTGGGCTGCACTCGGTCCCGAAAAGGTCCGCCATCACTGGACTAGCCTAAGCCAGCTGGTTCCCTCAGACCTCTGGAATATCAGCCTAGGTCAGTGGTTCTCAACCTTCCGAATGCCGCGACCCTTTAATACAGCTCCTCATGTTGTGGGGACCCCCAACCTTAACATTTATCCAATTTACAGATGGAGAACACTGATGCAGAGAGTCTTAGGTGACCCCTGGGAAAGGGTCGTTCGACCCCCAAAGGGGTCCCGACCCATAGGTTGAGAACCACTGGCCTAGGTGGTGCTGGCCACCCCCTTTCCCTGCGGACCCTGCAAGCAAATTGCAGCCCCCACAGTGCCCCACACTTGCTTAGCTGGGGGTGAGTCGCGGGCAGTTCCAGAGGATGACCAAGCAGAAGGGAGCCTTCCCTGAGGCTATCAATGGGGATGGGGGGGGGCGGCCTGGTGGTGGTCACAGAATCCTACAACTGAGCAGCGGGCGGGGGCGCACAGACTCCCCTGGATGACATGAAACCGCCCAGCCAGGCAAGCCACGGTCTGCGCTCCATACAGACCCTCCCAAGAGGAAGAGCCGGCGGCAGCATCCCTGGGCCAGAGGAGCCCCGGGCTTTCCCAGCAGCACCCCCCGCCCCCGCCCGGCTAACTTCAGCCGGTTCTCCGGAGCCCTCCCCCGCCACAGTCCTTCCCCCACGCTCCTCCCTGGCCCGCGACCTCGGGAGGGTTGGAAGCACCGGACGCCGCGAGGGCACAGCCCCCCCCGCCCCGCGCCTCTCCGCCACCCGCCCCCGAAGCCGCCAAGCGCGCCGCCGCCGCCGCCACCACCTGCAGGCAGCCTCCGGCAAAACGGGGCGGGGCGCGACAGGGCCCGGCGACTACTGCGAGCTCCCGGGGGCTTTGTCCGGCGTGACGGTGGCCTTGCGGGGCCCGGGCGCCGGGTCCGAGGAGTCCCTCCCGCTCATCCCGCAGGCAAAGGCAGCCAGGCAGGCAGGCAGGCAGGCAGGGCGGGCGGCCCCGGCTTTCTGCGGCTCGCGGGGAAGGAACGCCAAGGATGCCTGGAATGCGCCACGTCCCGCGCTCGCTCCCGCCGGGCCCCCCACCTCCGGGTGCCGCCCCCAGCCCAGCGCGCCCCGCCCGGGGAGGAGCCCCGCTGACCCGGCTGCGGTCCAGCCCGACCGGCGTGCCTCGCCTCGCCCCCGCCCGCCCCCCCCCCCCCGGCAGCCCTGCGGGCGGCTCCGCCTCTTTCAGCGGTGGGAAGGGCGGGAGGGGGCGAGGCTGCTGCTGGCCCCAGGCCCGGTGCCCGGCCGCGACCCACCTCGCAGCTCCCGCGCCCCGCCCACCGGCCCGCCTGCCCGCCTGCCTTCTTCGGCCCAAGGGCTGGCCAGAGCAGCGCGCCCAGCAGTCTGCAAAGGGGGCCGGCCGGGTCCGATTCCCACAAATCTGTCCAAGCCCCTTTGAAAGCTATCCAGGTGAGTGGCCATCACCACCTCCCGTGGCAGCATATTCCAAACACCAATCACACGTTGCGTGAAGAAGTGTTTCCTTTTGTTAGTCCCAATTCTTCCCCCCAGCATTTTCATTGGATGCCCCCTGGTTCTAGTATTGTGAGAAAGAGAGAAAAAATTCTCTCTGTCAACATTTTCTACCCCATGCATGATTTTATAGACTTCAATCCTATCCCCCCTCAGCCGCCTCCTCTCCAAACTAAAGAGTCCCAAACGCTGCAGCCTCTCCTCATAGGGAAGGTGCTCCAGTCCCTCAATCACCCTCGTTGCCCTTCACTGCACTTTTTCTATCTCCTCAATATCCTTTTTGAGATGTGGCGACCTAACGGCAGCACCCGGAGGAGGCTGACCAGCACTCTGCTTCCAAGCAGGGAACCTGTTTCCCGACGCTGGACAATCATCCACACTTCGGACTGGCTAAGCTCTGCCCTCTTGCTTCTTGGCCAGAGTCACCTTGCCACGTAAGCTGGAAAGCCACTAGCATGTCTGGCCATTGGGCAAGGTGGGCACCTTCACCAGAGCATCCACCATAGTAGAGACATCAAAATACTGGGTTCGTTTTTGGGTATTTTAGTGGTTTTCCATTTTTGGCCTGCAGGGGGCGCAGTTTGTAGGCTAGCGGCACCAAAATTTCAGCGTATCATTAGGAGACTGTCCTTATGCTACCCCCCAGGTTTGGTGAGGTTTGGTTCAGGGGGTCCAAAGTTATGGATTCCCAAAGGGGGTGCCCCTATCCCCCATTGTTTCCAATGGGAGCTAATAGGAGATGGGGGCTACAGTTTTGAGGGTCCATAACTTTGGCCCCCCTGAACCAAACTGCACCAAACCTGGGGGGTATCATTAGAGCAGTCTCCTGACCAGACCCTGAAAGTTTTGAGACTGTGCTTTCAGAAATGTGTCCCCCACAGCCTGCAACCCCCATTGACAGCAATGCAGAAAACTCAATGCAGAACAAAGATTCTTGGGCAAATTTCTAGGATGTTCCTGCAGGGGGTGCATTTTTGAATGTATCGGCACCAAAATTTCAGGGTATCATCTGGAGATGATGGCACGCCCCAAGTTTGGTGCAGTTTGGTTCAGGGGGGCCAAAGTTATGGACCCTCAAAACTGTAGCCCCCATCTCCTATTAGCTCCCATTGGAAACAATGGGGGATGGGGCACCCCCTTTGGGAGTCCATAACTTTGGACTCCATGAACCAAACCTCACCAAACATGGGGACTAGCATAAGGACAGTCTCCTGATGATATGCTGAAATTCTGGTGCTGATATGTCTAAAAATGCGCCCCCTGCAGGCACCAATGTCCTGGTGCAAAAAAAAATTTGGTCGTGGTGGAGTGGCCGCCCATGGGGGGGGGGGCATCCAACTCAGGTTTTGCCCAGGGCTACAGTTTGCCCAGGGCTGCCTCGTTACGCCCCTGGTGGTGGCACAACAGCCCTGGAAGCCAGGCCCTGGGCGAGAAGGCTGGCGTGGCCCTGTCCAGCTCTTTGCCTCTAGGAGGCTGCCATCTCCCCTGACCAAAGCCATGGTGGCGGCGGCAGCAGCGGGAGCACAGCCCCCACCCTGCACCTCTCGCAGGCTGCAGCACGGAACAAACCCAGGCGCTCAGAGGGCAGACTGGTGACGTCAGCCCGCCCGCCCACCCACCCAGTGTAGCAGTCAGAGGGCAGGCCAAGGAAGCCAGGGAAGCTTGCTGGAGTCTGAGTCGGGGTCCTTGTGAGGATGACATGGAAGAGAGAAGCGGGGTGAGTGCTGCTACCCCAGGCCCCGCTGGAGAGAAACCGGGAGGGTATGAACAAAATAATCCAGCTGTAGCAAGGTCGAAGCAGGGCTGTCTGGCAGACATGAAGGCGTCCCCCTCTTCTGGGACAGTGTTTTTAAAACGTTTCCCCCCTTGTGTACAGAAAAGCATGTCATGGCCTCCTCTTCCCAGTTCCTCCCTCCTTTTGGGAGAAGTGCTCAGGCCACAGAGCCAAACAGCCGGCCTCTTTCAGACTGGGACAGGCCGGCAGCTCTGTGGGAGGTCGGAGTTCTGTCCACTGGTCAGCCTCCTGTTGGCCCTGCAAGGCACAGGGAAAGCTCAACCTGAACCAAGTGGGTAGACTGCAGCAGTCCAAGGAAGGACCGTGGGGACAGAAAGCGCGAGCTACCCTGTTTCCTCGAATATAAGACATCCCGTGAAAATAAGACGTAGTAGAGGTTTTGCTGAAATGCGAAATATAAGGCATCCCCCGTGTAGTGATGCACTGCTGACCCAGCAGCACCGTGGTAGAACGTTGGGACGCCAATGGACCTACGGCCTTGCTGGTCGCACCGCACCCCCACTCCTCATCCCCCTATGAGTCACGGGTCATGAACTGTCTGGCTCAGTCACCGGGCGCAGGGACAATGGTCTTGCCCCAGGTGAGGAGATTAGGCTCAGCTACGCTCCTCTCCGCCCGTACCCAGGTGAGATCATGCATCACATGATGATCTCCAAGGTCTCGGTCTCCCGCTCATCTCCCTACCCACCTCCCCTTTGCATACAATGAAACCCTAATACAAAAGGTCACGAGAGACCAGCACAGGTAGAGTTGTCAGGATCATGAAAACCAGCTTCCCCTGTTGCTGGCGCTCTCCGCCAGATGAAGAAACCTCCTCCGCGTCTCGCCTATTCCTTAGCGGCGACCCTGGGGAGTTGACAACAAGCTGAATTGCGAAGCCGGGGAATCCTCCGAACCTCCACCCTGCTCACCGTCGCCTGGGGAAGGGGCAGCGATACGAAGTCGCTGGATCGAGCATCCCACTCAGGGACCACCGTTCGGTATAAGCCTGTCCTCTGGATCGGGCGCATCCAGGCTCGCGTCCTAGGACACTCTCGTCCAGCCGGAACACCCGGTGATATGGGAGCTTGCAAAAGCAGGGCTTATGACAAGCCGTTGGCGGGCTGGCGTTAGCGAAATGCGGCGGGTCCCATTAAGAGAGCCTAGCATAAAATTGTGGCTGAGGAGATTAGCTCAGTGTCCATGGTACGCAGAGGGGGACATTGAATCTTAAGGACTGGGAAAAGGAAACATGGGCCTCTTACAGAGCCTCAGCAGCGCCCGATAATGGCTGCTACTGGCGATGGAGACAATGTTTTGTCGCCATCAGCCTGCAGACCCTATGGCTCCCTTGCCAGGCAGCCCTCCTTTCGATCTTTCACCTTCGGCGAATTTTCTCTATCCACTAAATTGGATGCTGTCTCCTTCTGCCCCTAAGCCCCTTCACCCAATTCAAACTCTCAGCGGCTCAGCCTTTACCTCCTGCTCCGCCTTCATTTTTTTCGAAGCCACTGCACTCCGTCAGCGCCGCGCACGTAATAGGCGGGTTTCAAAACTCTCGCCGACGTGGCCATACGATCTGCAGAAGAAAACCCTGGCGGAGAGCGATGCGAATTCTTGCATTGTGCCCGTCCACTTCACAGATGCAGGGGTGGCGTCATTAATGAGTTGTCAGTACCATGCTAGGCTATAACATCCTCACTGAGCTCCATAAGCGTGCGGAGACGTAAAGTCACCAGCCCTATGTAGAGGCATACTGAAGTGATGCATGAGGAATCACTTAATGGTTCAGGACGACTGGAGACCACCTTCCAGCATGCTCCTGAGCCCACACAATTTGTGATCTGGGAGGAAGCCCGAGTTCCGGCAATGCCACTTGCTTAGGGCAGCCGCCTCCGGCCGGCGCCTACACAACGCTCAACTTCGGCTTTGATGCCTTCAGTAGCCCAACAATCAGATCGTCCTGCGGTGTACCCTTACAGTGCGCCTCTGAATGTACCACAAGGCGTTTTTTGAAAGTCCCAATGCGGGCAGCCAACCCAAAGTTTTTCTAGCACCCGGCCAGAAGCCTCCAAGAGCCCTATGCTGAGTTTGGCGAAGACAGGCTCCAGGAGGCCCTCAAGAACGGAGTTGACAACGAGGAGGCCCAGAGGCCCGAACTCTCCTTAAGCATGCCGCCAGGAAGGCATACTCCGCTGAGTGCCATAAGCGTCTACAGGCAGGAAGGAACCCCGAGCTGTACGACATGCTCAAAGCTTGCCAGGATATGGTCTTTAAGCCCATCAAGCCAACCTTCTAGTCGCCCTTCCTCTCTCCCATGCCATGAGGCAGCCCGAAACGAGATGTTTCAGTGCGGCAAGCCAGGACATTTCGGAGAATTGTAGGCTGCCTTGGCCGGAGACCTACAACCCTGGCGGAGGTCTCTCCCCAGAGGCGAAGACCCCAGGAGAGTCTAGGGCGGCTCCCAATGCCGCTGGGGAGGCCAGCCGGGCATCTCCCAGCCGGAATAGATCGCACCTCAAACCCCTTCCCGGAGCTCCCCACTTAAGGATCTTAGCTGCTCCAGCTCAGTATAGTGATCCCATCCCCACGGGGAGACCATTAGAGCTGGTCTTGCCAAAGCTTCGCCAGCTGGTGGGGTTGGAAATTTCATCATCAGGGGTCGCCGACCCCAGCCACCAAGGAGCCATCACATCCAGAGTATGGACAAACGTATCCTGCAGAAACTGCCAAGTTCACGGAACCCTGCCTCTATGCTCTCACTTGAGTCTAATCTAAGTTCAGCTAATCTCTAAATCTCGTTGCTCGCTCCCCCTCTACGTCTACTTCTGCTCTGCTAGCCTTCTACTTCAAAGTCACCATGCCTCCGCCAGTGCCCCAGTAGCATTTCAAAATCTCTGCAGAGTCCACAGTCACTGAATTGCAGCGAAGGAATGCTGGCGGAAGAAGGGACTGCCGTTTGAGCCCTCCTCAGAGAATGCCCATAGCCAATCTACAGGACAATGAGGCATGGAAAGGGGAAGATGCTACTTCAATGTAAGCCAAGTCCTTCGTGAAAGAAGAAGCCCCTTGGCCCTCTCCAGCTGTAAGGTTCAAACCAGATCACTTGTACCTCTGAGCCTGTGCAAAGCCCTAAGCTCAAAACTCCCCAGTGGCAGCAAAATCGTCAGCACACCTCAAGAGCAAAATCTCAAATCAGAGTTACAATCCTCCCTCGTTACTTTATATGTGCTCCTGTATGCCTATGTATGTTCTGTATGTCTTGCCCCTTTCAAAGAGACCCTAAAGTTTTCCCCTCATAGGGGATTTTTCCATGGCTCCTAACCGATGCTCTTATGCTTCAATTAAAGTTTTTCTCCCTTCTGATTATGTGTTACTTAATGCCTTGAAGGCTTAAGCCCATTACAGCATCCGCCTTAAGCGGGACACAGCTCGTCGTGCTCCCCAGGATACGATGGGACCTGCTTCAAGCAGCCTCCACATCTCTTAGTTTAAGCCTTCAAAACTTTTCTTCAAACCTCTCCTTGAGAACCTTTTCCTTAGTCATCTGAGCCTACACTGCCACACTGGTGGTATGGGGTTACATATGAAGCCAAAATCATTTCATGCTCCACATTCTCTGCTGGGGGGCTCCCTGGCTAGTCACAGTGCCAAAGGGGTCTCTCAGCCACACCTATCTTACACAGCCTCCGCTGTGAAGGTAGAAGCGACTCAAACCGGCAAAGTCCCCTTACGGAGGGAAGGTAGAGCTGACTTCCAAACCCCTTCCCCTGCCTTCCTTCTGCACCACTCCCACTCTTTCTAATGGGCTGACGCACCCCCACCCCTCTAGATCTAGGATCCTGATAAAGGGCTTTGCAAACCTCTCAATTTGCTCCTGTGATCAAACCTCAAGCCCAGGAACATTTTCTTTGCATCTTCTCTATATACTTTCCCTATAGGCGGCTATATTACGATATGACTATAGTGTGAATTGTTCAAGTTGCTTTGCAAAAAAACCCCACACCTTAGACGGTGATTGGGATTGTTTACAAAACAAACATCCGACCTGGATATGACCTCTCCCTTCTCCCTAAGCCTTGAGGGCAATTCCGTATCTCTTAGCGCCTTGAATGTTGCAAGTGATGGATTTGTCGGAATAGACCAGCTAAGCCTAACAGCTTAGCCCAAAACAAACAGAAAAAAAGGGGAGTAGTTCCCCTATTGACCAATCAAGGTCTCATCCAGACCATATCCAAAGTACTCTTATATTTCTCTATCAAAATTGCCGCCCCCCCACTCAGATACGGGCTTTCCATTGTCATCTATAAGAGCGAATTAACTCAGCCAGCCGCCAAAGCCTGGGAAAAGCGTCGCTTACTTTCTCTTCTATACAGGAGTCCAGCTAGCCATGCCAGACCAGCCCATCCCGGAATGGGCGGGGCCTCCCCTGGAGAATCGACCCGCCCAGCCCTGTTGAGAGAGAGCCCGATCACCCTCAGCCTGGGCAGCCAGATGGGAGGGACACCCATTCTTGCGGAGATCGCAGCAGGCTGCCATTTGGGGCCAGCTATGGCTCAAGGTTGACGCTGTGTGTAGCTGCTCCTCATCTACAGCCATTCTCTCCCTCTCTGCAGCCCCTGGCTGAAACTTGGAATTACGGCCAGGAACATTCCCTGATAGATTAACCATGGAACTCTCAGCTGTTTTCCAGCCTTGAATAATTGTTGGAACCGCCTTCTCTCACAACCTTATAGAATCACTGAACCTGCAATGCTAAAGACTATCAGTAGCTCTCCCCTAAGCTCTTGAGAAATCCATGGACTCTAGCGTCGTAGCTCTGTAGCTTTGGTGGCAGTCAGGCAGCAAAGAGTATTGCATTGGACAATTATACAACCAGGGTTTGCCTTCCTTCCATCCATCATCCAGCCTATGTGTCGTTTAGCCATGTTTTGCTGTTTAAATTTATTGCATGCCCTAGTTTTGAAGTTATGTTATTTGTTATTGCCATTCATACTGTCTGTCTGGGGTTTCTACCCAGGCTCCACCCAGAACTGACGCCCGCCCGCCCGCCGCTCGCTCTGCGCTGAAGTCCCTCACCAGCCGGCTTGGCCGGTCGCCCTCTCAAAGCCAGACCTGTCCCCTGTAACTTCCTTGGTAGGAGCCCCGGACTTGTTTCCTGTAACACACCAAGACTATTGGCGGCTGGCCTGTGCCCTTGCGAAGCCCATCAATTCTACCTCCATTGCTCTGGGCTCTGGCCTCCGAGCAGCAGAAGACCGTCAAGCGACCCTAGACAATGCGTGCAGCTATTGATTACTTATTGTTATTACATCCCCACCAAAGGTTGTGAATGTACATAATATGTGTTGTTTAATCTTTCTGATATTGAATTGATTCATATGAAGATGCATTGAGCTGCAAAGTTGTATCTAATCTGAAGTATGATGTTTTGCCCCATTGGTGGTCAGCCCTCTGGTGGAGCTGGCTGCCGGGAGGAGATGGTTGAGTGTTATTATTTTAGCTCTGCATTGGTTTAATTGTGTGCCACCGTTATCCGGATCTTGTTTAGTTCAATGTGTGTCTAATATTGCCTGCTTTGTGCAAGAAGCCCCTGAATTTCCCTTACCCCGCAGCCAAGTTCTAATGTTACACACAAGCAGCTTGGTCAGCTTGACCAGATGAAGCGGAGGAGACAAGCGTCCCCTTCATCGCCCCTTAACATTTCGGTCCCCTTTTTTTTCTAAAATGCTTAAAGGAGGAGATGTAGTGATGCACTGCTGACCCAGCAACACACCGTGGTGGAAACGTTGGGGCGCTAATGGACCTGGCTTGCTGGTGCGCCGCACCCCCACTCCTCATCCCCCTATGAGTCACGGGTCATGAACTGTCTGGCTCAGTCACCGGGCGCAGGGACAATGGTCTTGCCCCCAGGTGAGGATTAGGCTCAGACGCTTACGCTCCTCTCCGCAGTAGCCAGGTGAGATCATGCATCACATGATGATCTCCAGGTCTCCCGGTCTCCAGCTCATCTCCTACCCACCTCCTTTACCGCCCACAATGAAACCCTAATAAAAAAAAGGTGCGAGAGACCAGCACAGGTAGAGTTGTCAGGATCATGAAAACCCGCGCTTCCTGTTGCTGACGCTCTCCGCCAGATGAAACCTCCTCCGCGTCTCGCCTATTCCTTAGCGACGACCCTGCGGGGTTGACAACACCCCCGAAAGTAAGACGTAGCAAAGTTTTTGTTTGGAAGCATGCCTGACGAACAGAACACAGAAAAATAAAGACATCCCCTGAAAATAAGGCATAGCGCATCTTTGGGAGCAAAAATTAATATAAGACACTGTCTTATTTTTGGGGAAACCAGGTAGATGGGGGCAGCACCTCAGTGGTGGGCTGATGAGATGGGTGGCGCACCACCAAGTCTTTGCCCCTTGGTAGGGGAAAAGGCAGGCAGACTTTGAGGCCAAGGGTGAAAGGGAGAAGAGTAGAATCCACCACCCCTCACCAAACAGGGGGGAATGCACCCTGCACTGCTAACTCTCCCCACGTCTTCCTCTCATCCTCCCCAACCTGGGTGCACTAGTCCAAGACCACGCTGCCGCTATACACGTCTTCAGGCCGCAACTCCAAATGGGACCTCCACCCAAAGGCAGGGAGCCTCCAGCCAATCGGTGCAAGGACACTGCACAGTCCACGCAGGGCAGCGGAATGGAAACAGCCTCTCCCTCCCCCAGCAACTGCTCTTGAGCCTGGCACTGCAATGTGGGCAGCGAGGCTTCACCTGGTCACCAGAATCCGCCTTAGCCAGCTAAAACTTCTGGCCACTGTGGCAGCCATCCGGTGAGTCCCAAAACTGAAACAGTCTTCATATTAGCTGTCCTGAAGCTACTGCCCATCAATTTAATCGGGTGCCCCAAGGTCTAGTTTTTTGTGAAGTGGGACTGAAAGTTATACACACACACACCCGGCCATGATTTATGTGGGAAGAACAGCTTCAAAAAGCCCAGTGTGGTCAGGATGCTGAGTTCTGCCCACATTCTTGGATTAGGCTTTTTTGCATGGGCCACTGATAGGCAGAGGCGTACCTAGGCAAACTGGAGCCCGGGGACAAACCCTGAGCTTCCCCCCCCCCCCCCCCCCGGCATAGGTGGCCACCCTCCTTCACGACGACCAAACAATTATTTTTTGCACCAGCTCACAAAACACCCCCCACCCCCAACAAAACATACATGGCTCTCCCCGTTACTTTCCTAATTGTGTCCTCACACCAACCCTATGAGGTAGGCTGCTAGCCTGAGAAACAGCTCCAAAACAGTGCAAAGGGAATTAACTTTTAAGCATGTAAATCTCTTACAAGTCACCCCCATCTGAAGGTTTGCCCAACAAACGTCAGCATCATCTTCAGTTCTGCTGCTGCTGCTGGGCTCCCTGCTCAGCTTGCCTTTTCCTGTGCCTGCCGGTGCCTGGCTGCCGGGGAGAACGCTTCTGAGTAATGCCACACTTAATTTAAGGCGAATAAGGCACACTGGGTCAGAGGGAGGGGAGGCGGAGCTCCCCAGTCCTGCTCCTGGGAGCCCAGTGGGATTTCTCCCCCGCCCCCTGGACACTCCAGGCCACTGTACAGAGTGGGCGGGGCTAAGACAGGCACTGGGAGCAGTCGGCTGCTTCAGTGCCTGCTTGCTAGGGCTTGCTCAATCCCTCCCTCTGTAGGAGGATGTTTTGGCGCCCCCCCACGTGACCTCAATTGATGCGCCCGGGGACAAGGGGTACCCCATGTCCCTAGGCAAGTAGGCCAGTGCTGATAGGGGCAGGCCAGCACAGTCCACACGGCAGCTTCCAGGGGCCACATTTACTTGACAGACAGTGTCAAAGCCACCCAGCT
This sequence comes from Sphaerodactylus townsendi, assembly GCF_021028975.2. Taxonomy (NCBI): domain Eukaryota; kingdom Metazoa; phylum Chordata; class Lepidosauria; order Squamata; family Sphaerodactylidae; genus Sphaerodactylus; species Sphaerodactylus townsendi. Next base: position 25,673,911 of record NC_059436.1, read on the forward strand.
GGCTCCTATGCAACATTAGTGTAATAACACACACACACACACACCCCATCAATCCCAGACACCATCTCTTAGAATATTCTTTATTCGATCAAGGGGCTGGGATTCTTGTGTACATTGGAATGTGTTATTTCCTAAGTCATTATTTTACAGGGTTACAAAACCTCCTTTAAATATCACCCCACCCTGCTATTTAAGGATGAACCCAAAGCCTCACTGGATGGTGAAACTTGCTCCCAGTTAAAAATCAAACTGACAGTGTGGGAACACAGGCAGATCAAAAAGATCCCTGGCTACTACCAACAGGACAGGGCCCCCCACCCCCAAAAAAAGGTCTCACCTGGCACCCTGGGAGAGGCTGGCGACTTCTTTAGCATGCAAGCAGGGCCCCTGCAAAAGCCCCGAGGACAAGTGCCCCTCCCCCCTCCCTGGAAGGCAGGTTCAAGGACATGTTCTTCCTCTGAACAGGAGGCAGCTTCCGTGGAGCCACGGTGGAGTCTTCAAGCCGGAGTCCAGAAAGTCCACGAAAGAAAGCGCTGCCTGCGTGCCCTCCCCTCCAATTCCCTGGCAAGGGCTCCCCCGCCACACAAGGAAAGGAAGGAAGGGAAAGCACCCAGGGGTGCGTGCGTGCGTGCATGTGCTCTGCCTCACTGCCACAGCAGAGTTTGGCCACCGGTCCTGATGGGAGTGGAAAAGACATTTCCCCCTTTTCCCTCAAAGCAGAAGTGGCCAGCAGTACAGGAGATACCAAGGGGTGGGCGGGCGGGGGAAGAGAGCCGTCCCAGGGAGGAGTGTGCCCAGATCCAGGGAAAAGGAGGCCTCCCTGGTCGGCGATGCCAGAGAAGCAAGCAGCCTCTCCCTGCCTGGCTGTGACTTGGAAAAATGGAGGTGGGCAAACTAGGATGTCAGGTCCCCTGGCAGTCCCCGAACCCACAGCCTCTCAAAGTCTTCCAGGCCGCTCCTTGGCAGAAACGGCTACAGGATCTCGTACTTGTCCACGAGGAAGGTGGTCTCTGTAGAGAATCTCACAGGGCTGTTCCCATCTACCTGGGTCACTTTGGTAACCTGCAAAGAGAAGAAGGGCACAGAGTGAATTGCAAGGAAGCATGGCCTGGAACAGTTCACTGGGCACGTTATGGGGCAAGACCACAGGGTGTCATTCGCCAAAGCAGACAAGACTCTAGCGATGCCACACCCAGTCTGGAGAATGGCCATCAGAGGGGGGCAAAGTCCAAGCACAACTTTTATGCTCCAGCGTGTGTCCGGACAACCCAAAGCAGGTTTAGGGGGTGCCAGCCACGCAGCACCGAGTCCCCAGCTCAACCTTGGCCATTCTCAAGTAAAAGCATCTCCAGGAACAGGGCTGGGAAAAAGCACCCGAGACCCTGGGACAAGCACTCCCGAGGGCCTGATTCCAAACAAGCATCTCGGGGGGGAAAATCCGTCCAATTCCAAAACGGGCTGCCGTGTTGCCTACAGGGGACGGGCGGGGCCAGCACCGCTCTAACCTGGATGTTGCAGTAGTTCTTCTTGGACAGGAAGGAGACGTGCACAGGGAAGAAGTCGTTGGGCTGCCCGGCAATGCTGAACTCCAGGCTGCCGCTCTTGTTTTTGGCATCGATCACGGGCAGGCACCACTCGAGGAGGTTCCTTCGGCTATCGTGACGGTACTCACCATCGATCTCACCAATCACGGGCATGCCCACACCGGACCTGCACAAGCAACCGCAGCTTATGCCCAGGACACGCCCCCGCGCCCCACCCTGTGCCTAAAGAAGAGCATCTCTCTGACCTGGAGCCAGAGATCAGTGTGCTGGGGAAGCGGGCAGAATGGGAGCCCACTGGCGGGAGCCCACCACGGTCATGTGACTCACGGCAAGGGAATGGTGATCACCACGTCGCTCAGCTCCAGGCTCTCCTCCTGCAGCTCATACTCAATGTTGACATCGCAGCCACTGCCGCTCTCCGATGGCCAGCAGTTTACTGAGGCAAAGAAGAATTGCCACACAAACACACACACGTGAAACAATGGTAACAAACAAACTGCAAAAGGGGCAGCAGGACCGGCTCCCCACCCTCCCAGCACCTCCACAAGACCCCTCCCCACCAGGGCAACCCCAGCTGCACTCACTTGTCAACGGGATGAGAGACTCTTCCATGGTCTGTAGCCGCCACTTCAACACCCCCACGTCACTATTGATGGGGAAAGACTTTTCAGGGTTCTTCAAGCCAATCAAGGACTCTGTTGTAAAGAGCTTCTTGTCAACATTGGGATGAGTCTGAGAGGGAGAAAGGAAGCACCAGAGCAGGGGGTGAAAAGTCACGTGGCACTTCTGGGCAGATCAAGCACTTTTCCCTAATCGGTGCCACAGCTTCTGGACATCAAGCAGGGGTCAACAAGCCAGGTGCAGGAGATGCAGGCAACCACCAGTTTTCTAGCCACGTTTGTAAGGGGAGGGTGAGATGAAAGAAAGGGCAACTCTTCACTCCCCCCTGCAGAAAGAAAGAGCCATAGCGTAGCCTACAGATCCGCCCACAGGTCGAAGGCTGTGGGCCTCGCTCTAGCACAACTCCGGGCAGCCTGGTGGCAAACAGCCAGAGTCCAGCTGAAGACATCCAGGCCCTCGCTCCGGACTGGTGCCTGCAGCTGCCTGCAGCTGAGGCCACCCCAGCTCTCCTTGCAACAGCCAGGCCTGTGTACCTGCAGTTGAGCACCCTTCTTGTCCTCGTTCTCAACATGGATCCGAATCCGGGCAAACTTTTCATCCTGGACCCGCAGCATGATCATGCCGTGCAGCTCCATGTTTTGTAGCCCCCCATCACGGCCACAGGTTAACGTGATCTTCTCCTCGATTTTCATGTGCACGCTAGAGACAATGCAGCACAGCAGAGGCTTTACAGCGCTGCCATTTTCTGTGAAGGCAAGCCACCTCAGTGGGGGGAGACCAGTTGGCCTGGGGGTCTCCTGGCTACTCCCCTTGGGGTATTATACCTTTGCTTACAACCCTTGCACTGAATGTGTCTCTAAGCTAACCTTCTCACCAGAACAAATCATCTCATGCTATCTGCAGGATCTCTATTCCTTGTTCTGTGCAAGTCCAGGCAGATATCGAAAAGAATACCTCCCGGGGACCCACATACTTGAGTAAGAAAAAAAGCACCATCCAGCTGGAGGGCACCTGAAAACCCCCAAGACACTCAGAAGTGCACTGCAGACTTCCCAGCGATGTGTCTGTTTTCCACTCACCTCTCCATGTTAACAGGTGGAGCAAACACTGTGGCTGCTTCAGAGGATCGTTTGCCAACTGAAGAGGTTATGATATTTTCTCCTTCAGATTTTAACTTGTCCACAAAGTTATCGACTTCTTTCCCCTTGGCACCCAGCTTGAGTGCCTTATTCGATCCAGACGGCCTAAGAAACAAGCAGGATACTCTCAGCCTAATAATCACACCAGGCAACAACGTGGCTTGTCAGAGCAGACAGAGGGCGTGAGCAGGACCACTGCTGTCCCCTGGTTGCAGCACCATGGACAGTAGCAGAGCCTCAAAGCACTTGCGGCTGAAGAGATCAGCTCACACCAACTGCAGCTCAGGAACACAGGTTCCCTTCACTGCCTCACAGCACGCCCTGGCTTGGCCAGCAGGGACTCCTCTCCCCAAACATACTTTTTACGTGTATGGATGTGTGTTGTCAAGTCACAGCTGACTTATGGCGACCCGTGGTGGGTTATCCAGGCAAGTGATCTTTGGAGGTGGTTTGCCACTGCATGTCTCCACGCTGTGACATTGGGGTTCCTTGGAGATCTCCCACCCAAATACTAACCAGGGTGGACCCTGCTTAGCTTCCCAGATCTGAGGAGATCAGGCTGGCCTGGGGCTGTCCAGATTACACAGACACACAACAGTAAAGCTGCTTTCAGACCTCGTTGGCGCAGGAGTCACTTTTGGCTTTTCCGTCTCAATGATCGTCTCTGTGATCATGGCAGCTGTCGTGCCTCCTGACAGAGCGGAACTTCCAAAGCCACCAAAACCAGGTGCTTTTGTGCCCCGTCGCTCAGCATCCCTCCGTGCCTGCTGCAATTCCTTGGCTTTTCGGCGCATTTCAGCTTTAGCCTCACGTTCTTGTGTCTAAGAAACAGAGATGCTACCAGTTATTAAAAACAAACTCAGTGCAACAAATCAAGGACCCCATAACAACAGCAGGCCACTGACCCCTGCAGTTTAGACAGTAGCCAAACAGCTGCCCTGGAGGGCATCAGAGGAGAAAGAGGGAAGGTCTTGCATTCACCTCACGGACAGCTCTGAAGACTTTCTCCTCATGTGAGTCCATCTCTGTGAAAGTGCGAATCTGGGCCAGGTTGACATTCTCCCGGTACCCGAGGGCAACGATCTCATCAAAGGCAAAGATTAGATCAAAACAGTGATCAGAAATCTCATTCTCTTCCAAGGCTCTGCAGTACTCAGGGATCTGGGTGGAATGAAAGAATAAAACGGCTTCTGAAAACACGAAAAAGTTGCCATTCTTTTAATTTACCCTGTTCGTACCCTCCTTTTTCCACCATGAGATTGGCAGCCCAAAAACCAAATATCTGGCAAGGATAGCTCTGACCCCCAGATGGGACAGTTGTAATGAATCTTACGTAAAGCTGCCTTTGAAAACACACTGAAACCTTCAGTCAGTACAGAACTGGTTCGACTGGAGAGGGCACAGAGTGTCTTGCTAAGAACTGGGATGCCCAAGGTTCAACCCCCCTGCCTGCCCCTGCCATGGGAGACTTCCCTCCCTCTAAATCACCCTGTGGGACTTGTGTGGCAGTGAGAGCAAGGCTGGAAACTACCTTAAGTGTTCAACGGGAAGCAACACGGCGCAGGAACCTCTACGCAGGCCGGTGCCGCAGCCAGAGCCCTGTCTGGGGCTGGTTGCTCAGCGGACCTCGCTGGCCGGGCGGGCACCGGGGCTGCTGCTGCCTCTGCGTGTGAGTGCGCGCGTGTGCCCCCTCGCCCCCCCTCGCTCACCACCCTGGAGAAGAGGCGGAGGGTCTCGAGGTCCTCGAGGATGTTGCTGTTCTTGGTGGTGATGAGCACCATGTAGAGCTTCTCCATGGGCTGGTAGACGTAGCGGACGCTCTCCGTCTCCACGAAGGTGTGCTGCTTGCCCGTGTTCATCAGCTTGGGGAAGGCGGCCAGCAGGCCCTCGATGCGCGTGCGCGTCATCTCCACGAACTGCCGCGACACGATCGCCTTGCCGGCCTTGGTGCACACGGCGGCCGCCAGCAGCACCTGCAGAACCCCGGGGAGACAGAGCAGGCGCGTCAGAGCGGACGCTCTCCGTCTCCACGAAGGTGTGCTGCTTGCCCGTGTTCATCAGCTTAGGGAAGGCGGCCAGCAGGCCCTCGATGCGCGTGCGCGTCATCTCCACGAACTGCCGCGACACGATCGCCTTGCCGGCCTTGGTGCACACGGCGGCCGCCAGCAGCACCTGCAGACCCCCCCCCGCCCCCCCGGGGGAGACAGAGCGGGCGCGTCAGGGCGGGCGGGCGGGCCAGCCCCCCCCCCTCCGCCAGGTGCGCCCCTCGCGCGGCCGGACCCCTCCCCCCGCCCCCCCCCCCCAGGCCGCCCCCTCCCCTCCCCTCCCCTCCCCTCATGACCCACCATGGCGGCGGCGGCGGCGGCGGCGGGTCTGGCTCCTGCTCCGCTGCAGAGGCTGCCACACAAGATGGCGGCACCGAGCCACGTCTGCCAGGCGGAAGCGACGTCAAGACGCACGCGAGGGCGACGTGGCCCGACCTGCGCCACGCCCACCCCGCGAGCCCCGCCTCCTCCTCCTCCGCCGCTGCTCTCGCGATGCCCGCGGGGCCCGCCCCCCGCGTCTCCTTGGCGACGGCGGCGACGTCGGGGAAGGGAGGCGGCCGGACTCGCCCGCTGCGCGCTGCCCCCGGATGGCGCGGCCCTCCCCGCCGCCCGAGGCCGGGCTGCTGCAGGCGAGCGTGGGCGGCCCGCGGGGCTCGGGGGCGGCGCTGGGGGTGCCGGCGGGGCCGCTGCAGACGCGGCTGGTGGAGAACCAGCCCTACGACGAGAGCCTCGACGTCGCGGAGCCCGAGGACGTGGCCAGCCTCGACGCCCCCAGCCCCGCCCCCGCCGCCCCCCGCCCGCCCCGAGCCGCAGCAGGGGCCCCGCCCCGCCCGGACACCAGCGACGACGACGACGACGACGGGGAGGACGGGGAGGACGACGGGGCGGGGGGCGCGGGGGGGCGCCTGAAGCAGGCCGGGGGGGCCCCATCCCGCCCGCCGCCCGCCGGCCCCGCCGCGCCGGGGAAGAAGGGGGGGGCGGCCCCGCAGCGCCGCTTCAGCGAGAACGAGGTGGAGGACGAGGACGAGGACTCCTCGGAGACCGACTCGGAGGACGAGGACGAGGAGCACGGAGCCCCCCTGGAAGGGTGCGTGGCTGCTGGGGGCGGGGGGGGGCGCCCTGCTGCGCCCCCAGGCCCTCCCGCCCTCCGCCCTCTTCTCCTGGGCGGGCAGCCCGTGGGGCACCAGCTGCCCACCATAGCCCCCCTCCCCCCAGGAGCCCGCCACCTGCCCCTTTGAGCACCCTCCACCTTTCCTCAGGGCTTACAACCCAGCGGAATACGACTGCCTGACCGTCTCTCTGGAGGTCAAAGACCTCTTCCAGTACATTCGCAGGTGAGGGGGGAGGGGGCGGCTGGGGGAGGGGGCCGGGCAGCCCCGGGGCTGAGCTGACGGCCTCTCTGCCTCCCAGGTATTCTCCACAAATGATTGACCTTGAGCACAAGCTGAGGCCTTTCATCCCGGACTTCATCCCTGCGGTGGGGGACATTGATGCTTTCTTAAAGGTGAGGGGCTGGTTTGTGGCAAGGGATCCCAGCCAGCCAGCCAGCCAGCCTGTTTCTCACCAGGGCAGAGACTCCTGTGCCCCCCTCCTGGGGGTGGGGGGGGGAGGTCCCTGTGGCAGAGGAGGAGGGCTTCTCCTTCTGACTGCTCTGTGCCTGGTCTGCTGCTTCGTGCTTCCGGGGAAGGCCCTCTCAAGCAGAAGAGGCAAGGCCACCACCACCGTCTTGGCTCCTGAGCTGCCTGTTGCAGGTTCCTCGCCCAGATGGGAAGCCAGACGACCTGGGGCTGTTGGTGCTGGATGAGCCCTCCACGAAGCAGTCGGATCCCACTGTGCTCTCTCTCTGGCTTACGGAAAATTCCAAGCTGCACAACGTGGCTGTAAGTAGGCAGGCAGGCAGGCAGGCGGTGGAGGCTCTGTGGACCAAGGAGCAGGAGCTGTTGGGGGAATTCAGCCCGGGGAAATCTGGTTTGCATTCCAGCAGCAGGTAAAAGTGAAGAGCTTGGAGAATGCTGAGAAGAACCCCAGAGCCATCGACAGCTGGATCGAGAGCATCAGCGAGCTCCATCGCTGCAAGCCTCCAGCCTCTGTCCACTATGCCAGGTGGGCCGGCCGGCCGCCCCCCCCCTCCCCAGCCCTACAGGGAGGCCCTTCCTCATTGGGTGCTCCTGTTTAGCGGGCAAAGGGCCTTCCACACTCCTGCTCCACCAGGAAACTTGGCTGGCGGCAGGGCCACCTTAACACTGCCCTCCTTTGTCCTTCTTTGTCCCTTGCAGGCCCATGCCTGACATAGATACGCTGATGCAAGAGTGGTCCCCTGAGTTTGAAGAACTGCTTGGGAAGGTAGGCAGGCCCACTGATGAGAAAAAGTCAACTCCCCTGGTCTTTGATGGGGAGGAAGGTAGGCTGAGGGATGGGTTTCCACAGAGCTGCCTCAGGTGCCACTGCAGGTAACCAAGTGGCTGCTCCTTCCCTTCATCCTGCTCAGGTGAGCCTTCCGACAGCAGACATCAGTTGCAGCCTTGCCGAATATACAGACATGATCTGTGGTGAGTCCCCTCTGGGCCTCCCTGTGTGGAGCTCTCCAGTGGCACAGGGGCAATTCCTGCCTGGTTCTGCTTGGGAGCAGGTGTGGGCTGGCTGTTGCTGTGCCAGGCAGGGTGACTCCTCTGGCGTGGCGCTTGTTTTCCACAGCAATTCTGGACATTCCTGTCTACAAGAGCCACACGCAGTCCCTACATACGCTGTTCTCCCTTTACTCTGGATTTAAGAACTCTCAGGTACAAAGAACCCCTTGGCTAGAAGGGGGGGGGGAGCGGGGAGAATCAGTTTGGTTGTGGGGAAGAGGAGGAGCACGGACTCCACGTGCCAGCAGCCTCCTCCCCCAGGGACCTGGTCTGAGTTTGGGCAGAAATCAGGCTCCAGAGTGAAGCTGTGTAACGAAAGGGCATTGTGTGGGAATGTTTTACTTTACAGCACTTCGAGGCTTCAGCTGAGGACAAGAAGGCAACCAGCCCTCCTTCCAACACCCCTTCCCAGTCTGGAGAGACGGATGTCCTGAGTTTCCCCTGACCCACGCAGAGGAAGCGCCTCCCTAGCTGGCCCGGAAGCCTTCCTGTGGGGCCAGGACTGAACTGGAATGCACGAGGGAGCTGCTCCTGGGCACGAACCCCTTCCCCAGCCCCCAGAGGTCCCACACCTCCTCTGGGCCTCCCTTTTGGGCACCAGCACTTCCCTGCACTGGCTCTGGGCCAGTTCGGACCCTTGTCAAGGGCTTGGCCTTGAGCCCCCACCCCTCCGCATGACTTATTTCCTTTGTTGTGTGCTGTGCAGGGAGGGGACGGGGCCAGTGCTCAGCAACCCAAAAGCCTCAGTTTTTTTGTCCAGTGGCAATATCCGAATGCGTATAAATTCAGTACAACCCAGAACTCCTGTGAGCTGCTGGTGGTGTGTCAGGGTCTTGCTCTGCGTGGCATTGCGTTCGACAGCACTTCTCTGAGCCTGGCAGGCTCTCGCTCTCGTAGTCTGCCTGAACACAGGCAGAGGAGGCCTGTTCTCGTTGGGTCACAGGGGGGGAGGCAGCGGAGGGCCCCCGGCAGCAGAGAATCTTTCAGTGTGAGCCTTTTGAGGGCAAGGAAAAGGCTACACATTGATTATGGATTGTCCTTATGGAGCACAGGAGTTACATGGACATAGTTCATGCCTTTGTTTTATTTATTTAGATTATTTATAGTCCACCTTTCAGGGGCTCAAGGCAAACTGAGTGCATTCAACAGGACGGGACACTCAAGAAACCACACGCTAGGGTTGCAGATGTCTGGAGCTAGCCAGAAATGAAGCTCAGCAGAAGTATTAATGTGAGAAACTATGTGATGATGGAAACGTTGCTTACAGTAACCTGTATGCAGCAGTATTGACCACAGTCTTTGATCATTTATCCAAGCAACTTTGCCAGCCACTGCAGCCCCACTGCCTGTGCACCAAGGCCCTCTTGGAAAGTTCAACTTTGCACAGTCTACGGAAAGCCAGGACAGCAGGAGCCTTCCGGACCTCATCGAGCAGCCTGTTCCATTAGGTGGGGGTCACAACAGAGAACACCTAAGTACGGACGGTCGTCGACTTTGCCCCCTTGCAGGCCGGCATCTGTGGCTGCTCCCCCCGCTGTCCTGTTCTTGGTGGGACTGGCTGCCACTTTCCCCGCCCCAAACACATGCAGGTTGAGTCGAGGCCAAGCAGTGGTGCGAGAAAGCGTGATCCATGCATAGAAGAAACACGGCTGCCGTGCTGAAGGGAAGACTGACCACCGTGCCTATAGGGCAACGGTCTAGAGGTGCCGCTGGCTCCTTGGCCCCACAAAGAAGGGAGGGGGTGGGGCTTATTGCTTTGATGGGACAACTTGGGGGGACCAGGCTTGGAATGGGCCTTTCTGATTTCCCTCTCGGGTGCCAGGCGCAGAGGGGGAGGCGTCCTCAGAGTGTCAACAGGGGTCCTTCTGTGCTTGCTCTGTGCTGGTGCTTCCCTCACAGCCAGATCTCTTCGCTGCTGACGCTCGAGGCTCTGTAGATGTACCCGACCATGGGGAAGCGGCTGAAACCTGCAAGTGCAGAGAAACCCCTTCACGGCCCTTGCCACCAACAGGCTGCCCATGCTGCAGTGGCCCCTTCCGAAGCAGAGTCCTGGCTTGGAGCCCGGTGGCCCGTCCCTGCTGCCCTCAGCTGCTGCCCAGTCCCCCACGGCAGCCTCCAAGCAAAGATTTCCTACCCTTGGGGGTCAAAATGGTACATGCTTCCCTCTTCTTCCTGTCACCAGCAGAAGTAAAAACTTCGTAAACCAATCTGCATAAAACCCAAGAGGGCTGCAGCTTGTGCAGATTCCCCCCCCCTGCCCCCCCCATGTCCTTTTCCCAACAAAGCTGGCCGGCAGAATGCCCCGTCCCCTGGCAGAGCCCGAAGCAGCAGGCTGGCCCTGAATGCCGGAGTTCCTTTGCCAACTGCCCGCCACGCCCTCACTCGTTGGGCAGCCGGCTGTGGCATGTCTTGGAGCGAGGGAGCCAGGCCTTGAGGTTCCAGGGCGAGGGGTGGGGCCCCGTCTTTCTCCTCACTGTTCACGGGCTCCAACTCGGAATGTTCTTTGCATTCATCAGAAAGTTCCCTCACAAGCCCCTCTCTTCTGGCAGGGAAATATTCCGCAATGAAAGAAGCCCCCTCCCAAGTCTGGCACGCCCACCCAGTCTGTGTGGAGTAACCAGGTCTGTGCTGGCCACGCACCAGTGCAGTGAACCCAGTGTGGGCCGGGTGTGGTGGCTGGGATGGGGACAGCGTGGCTGGAGCGGCTCCCTGGGGGGGGGGGCATCCTTTATGGGGAGCTCTCTCTTACCTCTGTCCTCCAAGGCCAGGCTGTCCTCTGGTTCAGAGAGGGCCCCTTCCTTGTCCTCCGCACCACTGGCTGTAAGGGGGGGGGGAGAATGCTTAGCTCTTCTGGCAGAACCTCCCCTTGCAGCACCCTCTGAAATCAGGACATTATTCCTGGTGCCCTGCAAGGCTGGCCGGTGGGGAGGGGGGTGTGCGTGAGGAAACTGGGCCTGGCCCGTACCTTTAGGCTCCGGCGTGAGGTCGTTGAGCTGGAGGTTGATGGGCACGGACATATTTGCCCGTGGCAGCCGAGGTCCTTGAGGCATCAGGTGGTTTGAGTCTCTAGGGCAAGAGCAGAAGGCAACTGAGCAGGGGCTGCCCCCGCCCGCCCACCCAAGCTGTCAAGCCAGGCCTGAGGCCACCTTCCTGAGGGGCCCTCTTGAGGCCTCTGAGGCCACCAGCACCAGGAGTGGGTGGAGCGGTCCGAGTGCCCTGTTGCCGCCAGGACAGGAGCCTGTGGCTGGGAAGGTTACCTGGCAGGTGACGGCGCTGGCTGGGTGAGTCCTGCAAAGAGAAGGCAGGGACTTGGGTTAGCCAGAGGGCGTGCCACCTGGCCCCCGCCCCCCTCTGCTGGCTGCACCACCTCCTACCTGCCGCCTTCTTTCCTTTCTGGTATACCAAGTAGCTGAGGAGTGTGCCCAGGACCCCAAGGACTGCCAGGGCCCCAGCAGCACCCACGACCAGGGCCAGGAGGGGCAGCTCAATGTGGGTGTCCAGGAAGCCTGGGGAGGACAGAGAGGCCAGTCAGGTCACCCCACCCCCCACCTGGTGCCAGACGTGAGCGCGTTGGAGTGGAAGGGATGAAGCGGGCAGAGAGGAGGACCCCCCCCCACCAGCTCCAGCCCAGTCTTCTTGCCACGAGAGGAAAGAGGAGCCCCCCCCCCGCTTTGCCGGCTTGCACTCGCGCTGCGGGGGGGGGAGGGGGCCGGGGCTTCCTAAGGGGCATCGTCTCTCTCCGCCACCCAAAAAGCCAGGGACAGCCAGCCCCGCGGGACGCCTCCCTGCCTTGCTTCTCCCCCGTCGGGTCTGCGGCCGGGCATCCCCCTGCCCGAGTGCCCCGCCTTCCCTCCGGCCTCGGGGTCTGCTGGGGACCCCCTGAAGGCCGCGGGCCTGGCGGAGAGCGGCTCTGGCTGCAGCCCTGCCCTGAGCGGCGGGCGGCGGGGCCCTTACCCGGCGGCAGCACGGAGGCGTTGACGACGGCGGCGCCTTCCCGGGAGAAGTTGCGGGCCCAGGCGCGGAGCTGCAGCTGGACGGCGTGGCGGCGCAGGCCGGGGAAGGTCCGGGCGTCCACCAGCACGAAGCGGGAGGCGTTGACGGCCAGGCGGCCGTCCGGGGCCAGCCAGGTGAGGTGGGCCGGGGGCCGCGCCTGCACCAGCAGCACCACCAGCAGCATCAGCAGGCCGCCCTCCCGCCCGTCTTCCGAGCCGGCCGCCGCCTGCTGCGCCACCTCGGGGGCCACTGCGAGGCAAAGAGGAGCGTTGGGCGAGGGCGCCGTCGGCCAGGAGGTTGGGGAGGAAGGAGGGCCCCCCGCCCCCCGCTCACCGTGCAGGTGGAGGACGACCGTGGCGCTGGACTCGTGGCCGGTGGCCGGGTCGACGGCCGAGCAGTTGAGGCGGCGCTCCGCCACCCCCCAGGCCCCGCCGCCGGAGCCGCTGCCCTCCTCGCCGTCCAGGTACCAGGCCAGGGTGGGCGCGGCGGCCACGCACGTGAAGGTCTCGGGCCGGCTGCTGATGAGCTGGGCCTCGGGCTCCGCCGCGCCTGCACCGGGGGTGGGGGGTGGGGAGGGAGAGCAGAGCCGAGCCGAGCGCCGCTTAGGAGGCGGGCGGCGGGGGAGGGGGGGCGGCCTGCCTTGCCTGCCGCCCCCTCCCCTACCCACCTGGTCGGAGCAGCGCCGGGAAGAGGAGCAGGAGCACGGGCGGCAGCATCACCTCCACCCGCCGCCGCGCCAGGCGCCTGGCTCGGGCAGGGCCGAAGTCGCCGCCGGCTGCAGGGACGGAGGGAGGCAGGGAGCGGCTGCCGGTGCGCGCGCGGGAGAGAGACGCAACCGGGCGGGCCGTGGGGCCTGAGCTCCGCCGCGCGCGGCCAGTGCGGCTCTCGGCCGCCTCGCCTGGCCACTGGCAGACCTCCCCCGAGCGCCCGGACGGGGCTGCAACGGGGCCCTGCGGAGGGGGGGGCATGGGCAACCCACGGCCGCCCAGCACCGCCCGCCCGCCCGCTTGCATCCCCGATGGCCGGTAGTCGCCTCCCTGGCGGAGAGCGCCCCCTCGGGACAAGGCTTCCGTGGGCGAAGAAACGCCTGCCCGGCCGGGTTGTCTCCTGGCGCACGGCTGACAACCACCGTGGCGGGCGAGCCGCCCTGCCGCATCACGACGCCGCTGCCGCTGCAGGGCTCCTCGCTGGGCTGGCCGCGCTGACCGGGAGGGGAGAGCTGGCGGCGGTGGGGAGGGGGCGGAGGGGCCTCTGCTGGTCGTGCGGGCCCCGTCAGCGCTCCGGTGGGCTCGCATGGGGTGGGGGAGAGCGCGTTCTCTGCCTCCCACCCCGGAGCAGCAGCAGCAGTGCCAGTCGGGCTACTCCGGACAGACGTGGATGGGGGGGAGGGGTGTGTGTGATGCAATGTGGGGCAGTCTCATGTGGGTGGGTTTTATAAAAACACAAGAAGTCCACGCTCTAAAAAACCGGACACAAAAAGGAGGGGTGGCCAGTCTTCCCAGGGAGAGGGGGGGTGTCAAGCAAACACCTGAGTGAAGAGGACAGTCTTTGCCAGAGGCCAGAATGCCAAGCAAATCTATGGAGGGAAGGCCTTCCACAAGGTAGGAGCCGCTGCGGAGAAGGCCCTCCAGGCTGCTTCTGCCCCCCTCCTTACCTCTGACAGGGGGAGTTCTCGGCCAGCCCAGCGGCCAGCCCCCTATGATCTCAGTGCCCAGGCAGGAATATGGTGGCAGACCTGTTCTCTCCGGTGCCCAGGACCATCCAAGCCATTATAGGTTGACACCAGCACTTTGAACGAACCCCATCAGTGGTGCATCAGAAGGTAGCCCATGTGGCCGACTCACAAGAGTGATCCTGGTGTAACCCACCGGTCAGCAGACGAGCTGCTGTATTCGTGACCTTCTGGACTTCAAAGGCTGCCCCACACATGGTGTGTTGTAATGCCCATTACCAGAGCATGGATCACTGGGCAAGTCATCCAGGTCCAGGATAAAGTGGAGCGACGTTTGATGGGCCCTCCTCCTGGTCATTGCTGCCACCTAGTATTTTGGGAGCGGGAGGAGAAGTTCCATGACCGCTTCTTCCACCCCCTGCATCTCCCTCCTCCTGGCTGTTTAAAACTGAGCAGCCCCCAACTCTTTAACTGTTCCTGGTAGGAAAGGGGCTGCAACCACTTGAGCAGGACAGATTCCCGTCTTCTGAATTTTCCCCAGCTTGCAATAGTCTTTCTGAAAGGGCGCGGCCATACCTACAGCAGCAGTCGGTATTCCAGAGGAGGAGACCACGTATGGCACAGATCTGTACAGGGGCAATAGAATCTAGACTATTTTCGAGCCCTTTCCTAATAATCCCCAGCCATAGAGTTTGCTTTTTCAGCTGCTGTTGCATATTGGGTAGACATTTTTATCAAGCTAAGACAACCCCAAGGTCTCTGTCCTTCTCAGTGTCAACTGCTGCTCTGACTCCATCAGTATTTATTTAACATTAGGGTTTTGTGTCTCACTCTGCATCCCCGAAGTGTTACCAACAGGAGGAAACTTCCTTGGCCGTGAGGCTGCTGCTGCCCACCCTGAGACAACTGAGAAAGATCCTCCTCCTGCAGCTCTGCACAAGTTGGTTTCCACCATCCTGAATAAGGTGGGCCCCAGGAGCCTCTAGAGCGCAGGGCTGCTCACCCCACAAGCTGTGAGTAAACTACATAGCATCAATCTTTGTGGGACTCCTGGGCTAACTTTCTTCCATTGAGAAAACTGCCCTGATATTCCTAGTCTCCCGTGCTCTCGTGGGCCCCAGTAGCCTCTAGAGTGCAGGCCCATTTCTGTGGCTTCCAGCTTGCCCCCTCCTCCTCCTCCTCCTCCTCCTCCTCCTCCTCCTCCTCCTCTTCCCCCTCCATGATGATGATGATGATGATGATGATGATGATGATGGGGAGGCAGAATTCACAGCCAACCCATCAGCTTCAACTCTTCCCCTTAAACCTATCACTTTTCCCTTGGCAGAGATGTATGGCCTGCCTGCCGGCCTGCCTGCCCAGAACTGTCCCTGAAAGCTCCAGCACTCCTCCCTGCCTGCAACATCTAGGCAGATGCATCTGGGGTGGGCATCAGAGCTGTGCCAGGGGGAGAGGGCAAATTGGCCCTGGATAGAGCCGGGCTTTTATGCAGGCAGGGGCAGCTTCTTGTGCAGATAGTGAGAGTTGGTACCCATCTTTCGCCCAGTAGAGGTTTTGAACTGGAGAAGCTAATCGGCAGCAAAAATAACTTCATTTTAATCACATTTTCCATGCAGGCGAGCGAGCGAGAGCCCAGCCTGGCGAGTGCCTCCTCCAGCTCGATCTGGCCGTGGGCTGCATCTGCTCAGCTGTGCTGGTGGGATTCATGGCTTTGAGAGGCCTTGTCAGGGAGCTGCTAGCCAAGCCAAGGGTGGCGCTTACACTGTGGCTGCCCCCTCACAGGACTCCTGCCTGGAGCCACCGGGGCCTCGCAGCTGCTTCATTGCTGCCGCCAACATCTGGTTGCAGAGGGCTGCGTAGGGGTTCATGAGCACCAGCTGCTGATGCGCAAAGTGGCTCCCCAGCCGGGCAGCTTGGGCAAAGTCCTTCCGGGCAGCCTCGTCGTCCCCCTGGAGCCGCTGAATGAGCCCACGCTGCACAGCCGCCTGGCGTGCCACTCGGCCAGCCCCCTTGCTGAGCTGCAGAGCAGCCTCCAGGTCCTTCAGGGCTCCTGAGGGGATGGAGAAGAGGAAAGACTGCTGGTTCAGGGGGGAGGGATGGGGAGGAGCCGCCCTCCCCCACCCCAGAACTGTCACACCTTCCCAGGAAGCACCTCTATTGTTCTGGGCCGCCTTCCACACACAGTTGGGAGCATTCGTCCACAACCACTGATGTTCTCAAGGAGCCCCCGCCCCACTCCCACTGTGGGGCCAGGGCGCCCCTTCAAGCCTGCTTTGGGGCTTTGCAGCTCAGGGTGGGCTCAGTCAATACGGGAGGCCTTCTCTGAGGGAGGGGCTCCGCTCCACCCTCCCAACTCTGAGCACCCAGTGGGGGAGGGGGAGGGCCCCTGCCCGGCCTGCTCACCTGCTGCGTCCCCCTTGAGGCGGAGGGCCTGGGCCCGGTTGTTGTAGGCAGAGGCTCGCTCCGGGAGCAGCTGGATGGCTCGGCCAAATCTTTCCAGGGCCTCGTCCACCTTTCCTGCCTCCGCTGCTGCAATCCCCTGGATCTCCAGTTTCACGGCTTGTTCCAGCAGCTCTGGGGCGAATGCTGCAGCGGGTGTGAGAGGAGAGCCCTGCCCTCAGAGCCCTGCTGGGCAGCCAGCTGTCTGGCCCCGACAGGGCCACGGGGTCAGCCAAGCCACCCAGACCCTCCTGGGGAAGAAGGGGCTCCGCACTGGTGCGGCAGCACACCCTGCTCAGGTGTAATGCAAACCAACACCCCCTCCCCACCACACTTCCTGGTGCCTGTGCTGCTCACTGCCCTTGTAACTGGAAGCTCAGCTACAGCAATGCAGAACACACCTCTGTGGAAAGGTGACAGTCAGGGGGCAGGATCCTGCGGCCTTGGAAACAGCCCCCCATCCCCCGCAGCCCTCCGCTCTGCAGCATTTCCAGAGGTAAACCCCTGCAAGCCCTCGGCTCTGCCCCCAGCTGCCATAGGAATAGCAGGCAGGTGAACTAGCTAAGCCCGGAAATCGGGCAGCTGCAGGGGCAGACTTTGCCCCTTTCAGACCCTTGCCCTGGAGAGAGTGACCAGCGTCCACAAGGCCCCTGCCTGGCTCACCTGCCTCTGGAACTGGGGGCGACGGCTCGTCCTCAGGGTCCTCCGCGCTGGCTACCCCCAGTGGGAGAAGAGGGTGAAAGATGTGTTGCAGAAGGGCCCTGGCCTCGGCTGCCTCCATGCTGAGCTGCACTCCAGCTTCTGGAGGGCTTGCTCCTAGGGATGAGGGAGGCGTTAGGGGGCGGCCCCGCAGACAGCCAATGGCAACCAGGGAGGAGAGAGGCCCGGAGGTCATGAGACAGGCGGACGGGCGGGCGTTGTGCAGAGAGGGAGATCCTGTCCTCGGCTGTGGCCTCTGGAACTCCAGAAGGATGTCATGGAGCTGTGAGAGGGGCTGGCCCCCTTTGCCTTCTGACATCCTTCAGTTGCAGCTAGCTGCAGTCTCCTCTCCACAACCCTGCGAGGGAGGCGAGGCTGAGTGAGTGTTGGGTGGACCAAGGTCATCTGGGTCCTTCAAGGAAAGCACCCAGAACTTTTCATTGAAAACAGAACCATTTCAAAGTTCTGCTGAGGATTTCCGGCTTATTAATTGTTGCAAACTCTATGTAGTTTGTGTTCTTACTATGTTTTACTTAGCAGGTTCTCTGGAGTGGCAGCCCGGAAATGGTCTACAACCAAACCACTCTTTGCCTCTGAAAGGCACGCCAGTCGCACCCAGTGGAACAGCTCCACGCTGGACTAAGCACCTGCCAAAGAACTTGCTCCAATTCACCTGCCGGCCAGCATTTGCCTTCCTGTTTGGGCCTGTTCCTGCTTTGCCCATCTGGGGCAAGGAAACCACCTTGGGCCAAGTCAAAGCCAGCCTCCTTGCCACCTGGGCCCCAGGTGCCAGGACTTTGTTCTTGGCTCACCCTGTTGTGGGGAAGCCTCCTGGATCTGGAGGGTCTTAGCTGGCCTGGGATGAACGTAATACCCCCCACCCACCCACCCACTTGGGCCCACTGTCCAGATGGCAGGCTGTGTCTATGTCAGGGTGGGCCCCTCCAACTGAGCAGAAGCTGGGAGTGAGGAAAACTGCCTTCGGGTGGGTGGGGGGATTTTTCTGGAAACGAGAGGCTTGTAAGGAGAGCCAGCAGGCACATATGACAACCCAGGGAACACACAGGAACCGAGAGCTGGAAATCACCTCGAGGGTCATCTAGTCCTACCTCCTGTACAATGCAGGAAACTCACAACTGCCTTCCCTCCACTCCTCCTCCAGTGATCCCTCTTCCGTGCCTGAAGGAGAGCAAAAAATCCCGCAGATCCCTGGCCAATCTGGCCTGGAGGGAAGTTCTTTCCTGACCCCAAAGTGGCAACCCGCATTGCTCTGGGCATGTAAGGAAGGGCCACAAGAGCAGAACTTTGGCTCATTTCTTTCCCCCTCATGATCTGCCTCAATTCACAAAATGAGCCCTGCCGTCAGATGGCCCTCCGCTGTCCTCTGCTTAAAAACCTTTGAAGGAGAGCCCACATCCCTCGGAGGAGGCCTGTTCCACGGAGGAGCAGCTCTGTCAGGAAGTTCTTCCAAAAGTTCAACTGAAAACTCTTGATTTCGACCTGTGGATTCTGGTCTTACCTTCTGAGGCAACGGAAAACCACTTCGTCCTCCATATGACAGCCCTTTAAGCTATCAGATCATCTCTCAGTCATCTCTCTAAGCTAAACATCTCTCTCCTAACAGACCTTGGTCTTTGGACCCTCACGACCTTCACTGCTCTCTTCTGGATGTGTTCCAGCTGGTCTGCCTCCTTCTTTAACTCTGGGGCCCAAAACGGAACACAATTCTCTAGGTGAGGTCTAACACAGCAGAGTGTATGGCGTTACCGTCCTTTTGTGTGAACTGGACACTACCTCCGTTGCTACAGCCCAAAATCACGTTAGCCTTTTCAGCTACTGCATAACACTGTTGAGTTCAGTATACTGCCAGACTCCATGATCCTTTTAGGATGTGCCTCTGCCAAGCCAAATGTTCCCCATGCTCTAATCATGCATTTGATTTTTGCTACGTAAATGAAGAATAAAATTCATTTTGTCAGTTTTGGCCCAGTTTTCCAGTTTGTCAAGGTCATCCTGTATCTGGACTCTGCCTTCTCCTATATTTGATAGTTCTCCCAATTTAGTTTCATTAAATGTTATGAGCATCCCTTCATCCAAATCAGACTGAGAGGTAAGTAGAAAATGATGGGTCCAGCTGAGGCTCACAGCTGAGGGGCAATTGGAAGTCCCATCTCCCAGAGTGGCACTCTTGTACGTCTTCGGCACACACTGGGTCATGGGGTGGCAGGGGGTGCCTCCAGTGTCCCTTCCAATAAATGAAAAAACACCGTTCTCTGAAGCAATAAACTTGACATGTTTATTAATTAAACTATCACTTAAATAAAAAAAGTGCATAGAAAATAAACATGTTTAAAAACTCCTTTTTTTTACAACTATATACACTTTTTTTTTACATTCAGTCATTTCTTGAACCATTAAAAGAACTTCCTTCATCCCTGGGATGGCAGGGAATTAACACTGACGCACTAGAGACACGTTTCCTCTTTTGAAAGAAAAAAAAATCCAAGTCTGGAAGAACAGAAGAAAACAAAACTGAAGATTGTTTTGACATAAGTTGCATTTTGTTTGAAACAGAACCCTGTGTTTGCAGCAGAGCGTTTGCACGGCTTGAAACAAGTACTTACTACCGACACTGAATCAAAGGAACACCACAAGGACAGCTCTTGGCCGAGAGGCAAAGCGGCAGGGTCGGCTCTTCAGATACTAGGAAAGCACATGACACGGCTGAGGCACCCCGACAAGGACGGGGCCCTGAGGAAGAGAAACAAGTTGTACAAGTATTGACTGGTCACACGGAAAAGCCAGGATAATTCCTTGCAAAGGATCCTCTCGCCAGCAGGCTCAGGCAGGGGAGCGGCCCTCACCCCCCTTGGCTGGCTGGGCTGCCTGCCTGCCTGCCGGTGGAGCAGTTGCAAGATAACCTTGATCTATAGTGTTAAAGAGAATTCAAAGCCAGGCTTCAAGACACGGTGCATTACAATAGTAGTTCCTATATATACCATATTTATAGTTATAAAACCTTGCAGGTGTGTGTTTGGGGGAGGACGTGGGGTGGGCGGACCAGCAGTCAAGGGGCAAATGACTTGATTCTGCGCAAAGGACATCTGGCAGAAGAACCCAGTATTGCTTTGCAACGGAGGAAAGACCCAGCCCTTTGCAATGACCCGCTTTTCCTTTAAAAAAATAAACACCTTAGAGGTTTGAGTCTTCGTATTCTCAGGTTTCATGATCTCTGTCAGTCCTTAGAAATATACATTCATATCGCTGGGAAGCTGCGAGGAGGGGCCCTCCTTCTGCCCCTCCCCTTGTGCAGAGAAGCCAAGCCAGTTGGAGCAACTGGGACCCCCCCCCTCCCAGGGCAGCAACCCTCCTGGCTTCCTCAGCCAACAGACAGTTTAACTGGCCACAGCAGCTGCCACTGATGGCAGCAGGGCAGACCTAGAAGCAG
Organism: Sphaerodactylus townsendi; assembly: GCF_021028975.2. NCBI lineage: Eukaryota > Metazoa > Chordata > Lepidosauria > Squamata > Sphaerodactylidae > Sphaerodactylus > Sphaerodactylus townsendi. Next base: position 25,694,138 of record NC_059436.1, read on the forward strand.
CAAGGGACAGTGAGTTCCACTGACTCTCCCCGGCCCCTGGGATCACGCTCAGAGTGTTCTCCAGGCAACGGGACAGGCTGCCTCCCCTGTGCCCAGGTCTGATGGGTCCCCTCCCTCCAAGTTCCAGCCGGGAGAAGACTGATGGCCAGAGAAGGAACACTGTGCCCCTCCTCCAGGCCAGGTGGGGCTTTCCGTGGTGCTGGACGGCTCATTCCAGGCGGATGGCAGGTGGGGCAAATGTATGGAGTGTGCTTGTTGGCCTGGAAGGCACCTGGTGCCAGGAGATGCTCAGCTACCAAGGCCGGGAGGGGCAGAGGGAAGGGCGGCAGGGACCTCCTCCCTCACAAGGCAGAGTCCTTCCAGGTCCAACCAAAGATGTCTGGCAAGGACCAGCGGCGACCGCAAGGCTCAGCCCCTCCTCTGCAGGAAGGAGTCAACAGCGCCCCTCCCCCCCCCAGCTCAAATCAGAAACAGAGTCTCTTAAATTAGGATGACACCACAGTTGAAAAAATAGTCTCATAAGTGCTCCTCCCTATGAAGTGCTTCTCATAGAAAAATATACAAAATTATTTACATTTACAAAATTTTAAATACTAAAACTGTAAACAGAACCAAGTAAAATCTAATGATGCAATTCGAGAGGCGGGAACCGAACGGGCGGAAAGGAGATGCTCTCATGGGGGTGCCAAGCTCCGCCCCCTCCATCCGGTGTAATCACAATCCGGCTTTCCTATTGGCTCAGAGACTTTCTGGTCTGATGGAGGCCGTCCCCTGCCTAGAACCCTCGCCCTGGGCATGCTCACAGTGAGGGAAGGGCACCTCCTCTCTGCAGGTTCTGCACTGGCAGGGGAGGGGGCTGGGGCCTGGCTGACTAGCAGCACCCCTGCCTCCTCTGCTCCCGCACAGGTGCTGCTTCAAGGGAAAGCCACCAACAGGCCCACCAAGGCAGGAGGACAGCTAGGCCAGGCACAGGTGAGGCTCCCAGCCCCCACACTCAGAGCATCCTCCGTGGCACACGGCTCTGCGTCTCTGGAAAGGCTCCCGCTGAGACCCTGCTCCACGGGCTCATCTCCTCGACGACCCTCTTCTTGGGAGGACCAGGATGCTCGGGAGGGGTGCCCCCACCCCACCTGCCAAGCCAGCCCCCAGGCCCGATCAGTTGAGGAACCGGCGGCATTTCTTGGCGCCACAGTTGCAGGGCAGTTTGTTGCTGGCGTCCTCAATGGGGAACTTGTAGTCATAGGTGAGCTCCTCGCCACGGTAGATCTTGCGCATGGCGAAGATGACGATGTGCTTCTGGCCGTCAATGTTGATGACCCGGGAATAGCAGTTGGGCTCGCAGGAGTGGTTGATGAAGCGGGCAGCGTTCCCGTGCATGGTGGCATCCACCACCTCCGAGTCATCGATGCGGAACATGTAGCAGCCGATGCCCTGGGCAGGGGGCAGAGAGAGGGCAGCTTATCCCTATGCCAGAGCCCATGGGTGCCAACAGCTCCTCAGGAAGTCCTCCGAGAGCAGCCTCATCCAGGGCTCCAAACGCATCAGGAATGCCTGAAAGCACAGACCTCTGCAGGACTGGCCTGGCGGTACCACTGTCATTTGAGCACTTTGATCTGTGGCCCACGGACAACATCAAGTTATAGGCAGGCTGCCAAAGAATCGGCAAGCTGTCCTGCCTGGAAGCCCAGCTCCTGACTTTGGTACCTTCACGAGACACCTGTCTGGACAAGCCGACTGCCCCAAGCCTTGCTCTGAGATGGTCCAGAGGGCGGCTTGTAAGTCCCAGTCCCAGACCTGTGTAGAGGCTGTCCTACTTGCTCTGGGGGGCCCCGCCCCACCCCACCCCACCCCCGACCCCTGCCAGAGAGGCTCCTCTGCAGGGGCTCACCTTGCCATCATAGTATTTCTCCCGCTTGTCAGTTAGGATGGAGCGGATCACATTGCCAGCATATTCAATGACCATCTCTCCCGCATCGATGTTTCTTTTGCAGAACAAGCCCCGGCCATGGATGGGGGACCTAGCAAGGGAGAGCGCAGGACAACCAGTAGCATCAAGCACGACACCCAGAGAAATCCCACCCCCCACCCGTGCCTTCCTGAGCAGGCTCCCGAACCCCCTCCTCAGCTTTTCCAGGCAGCCTCTACAACAGCCCCTCTCCTGCCAGGCTTGCTTTGACCAACCTCTGTTACCTCCACCTGCCAGCCTTTCATCTGGGCCAGACTGTTGCCTCTCACCAACCTGTAAACTCCAACAGCCTCCTTGGAGGTCTTCTCCAAGTGTCGGAACCGCATAGGCATCGGAAGGTCCATGCTGGTGGCCCTCCTGGAAATAGATTGCCGGCTTCAGAGCCTGTTGCACTGGGGCAGTGGGAAGGACCCCATGCCCCCCTGCCCCTGGCAGAGCAAGCTCAGTGCTGCTTGGCTCCCTGCAAACGGCAGAGGGGCTGGCCTAGAAGGCAGCTGGAATAGTTCTGCTCTCCAGGCCTGCAGCCAAGGTCTACTACGGGAGTCTCCCAGCCTCCTGTCCCCCTACCCACCGGGCAGACTTCAGCTGCACTTCCTCCTCCTCCTCCTCATTGGGGTTGTACTCAGGCGGCTGGCGGTGCTTGGAAGCCAGGAAGTTGAACATGTCGAAGGCAGACTTCCTGAAGGTCCAAAGAAATGGGGCTCAGAAGCCACCAAGACGCCCCCTCCCCCCCCCCGAGGTTCCAAGTGCCTCACGTAGCCAGAATCACTTCTTTCAGCCTGGGGTGAGTGAGCCCCAAGACCCCGCCCCTCTCTGTGCACCCGCTGTGGGGGTGGGGCTGGGGGAACGAAGCCTCCGCTTGCCTCCGGTGCACCTCTGCCCTGGCACAGCCGTGTGGGTTGACTGGCGGCTCCTTGGCTTCCTCGGGCTTGTGGAACCGGAACTTGTAGTTGCGGCAGTGCTTTGCTCCAGAGAGCTGCTCGATCAGGAAGACGACGGCATCGTGGAGGATGCCCAGCATTCTGAGCCCACTCACGCCTGCAAGGAACACACCTCGTGCCAAGGCAGGAAGACTGGCAGCTGCCCAGACTGAGCGGGGATCTGCCTCAGATTCAAGGAGGGGTGGGGGCAGCAGTGCCCTGCTTGGGGATCGCCAGAGCTCTGGTACAAAATGACCCCACCAGCAGAGGGTGACAAACGGACCAGCCTCCACAAGGGAAGGCAGGGGATGTGTGTCAAGAGCGGCTAAAAGCCCCGATCCCTACTCGGATGTGTCAGCTCTGGGAAGCACCACAAGCTTTGTGACAAAACCAGTCAAGGAAGCAGCCCCCTTGAAGACAGAAGGATTTGCTTAGGAAATGAACCTGAGTGTCGGGAAAGGGGAATGCCCCTACCTGTGAAAGACAGCTGCTTCAGGCGAGCGTTGGAGCGGGCCTCCTGGACTCTGTCAGTCAAGCACTTCCAGGCATCTGAGACGGAGGAGAAGGAACACAAAGACTGACGAGCCACACCGACCGCAGCTTCCCATTCCCTCCTTCCACAGTCAGAAAACCACTGAGACAAGCTCCGGCTGCTGACAGGTGGGGCCCTCCTGCAGCCCCTGAAGGGATCTGGGAGGGGTCACAAGTTGGCCCAATACAAGTGAATGCTGCTGCTGCTGCCGCTGCCACCAAAACACCCCCCACCCCCACCCCCACCCCCACCTTCAATACTTTCGGAGCAGATCTGAAAGCCGTCATCACTTGAGATCTCAAAAATCAGTCCTTTCTTTGGCTTCCTCTCTGCCAGGCTCTCCTTCCTCTTCCGTTCTTGCTGCAGCCAGAAGATGAGAGGGGAGCTGAAAGGGCCCTCCTCCTCCTCCTCTTCCTCTTCCTCCTCCTCCTCTGCAGTTTTGGCATCTGGAATAAAAACAGGCCCCTCTGCAGTCTGCAGTCCTCAGCCATGCCAAAGAGTTCTGTCTACATCGCTGCAGGCAGAGACTGGACTCAGCCAGGAGAGGCTGAAGTTTACATCTCCCACTCAGCCAGGAAGCTGGGGGGAGGGGCGGGGCTTAGGGGCAATAACACGACTTGCAGCTCAGTTGTGAGAAAAAGGCAGGCAGAGGAGTGCGGTTTCAAGGACACTCTCCTGGGCTCCTTGGAAAATGTGAGAGTTGCCAACCCTCTCATCCTTGGGGTTTTGAGGCAGCCTCACAGTTGGGCCAGGAAGTCCGTGTCTTTCACAAGAGCTGGAGTCCTGGCCTACGGACTGGCCTACTTGTTTATCTCGTGAATTTAAAACTTTTAAATGATGCCTTTCCCCCCAGTCAGGGTCCAAAAGGAAGCGAACATTAAAACATTGAAGCAATTACAAATCAAGTTAAAATGATTTTTAAAAATCCACTGAAAATGCAATGCCATTCTTGGGTGCATGCCAGACACAACAAAAAGTTCTTCACATGGTAGTAGTGAAAGGCACCAATGGGAGTGAGACTGAGGAATCTCCCCAGGGTGGGAGCTCCAAAGTTCAGGTGCTGGGACAGAGGAGGCCAACCAAAGCTGGCACCGCGGAACAGAGCTGAACGTCATCTGCATACTGGTGGCAACTGAGCCCAAGTCTCCAGATGACCTCTGCCAACAGCTTTACACAGATGATGAAAAGCACAGGAGACAAGAGGGAACCTTGGGGGACCCCACATGCCAAAGGCCGAGAGGGGCGGAGCAGCAGCAGTCCCCCCGCACCACACTTAAAGGGCAGGACTGGAGCCGCTGCAGAGCAGGGCCTCCCAGTCCCAACCGAGTGGGGACATCCAAGAGGAGAAGAGAGGAGAAACGAACCTGCATTTTCTGACTTGCTGGCAGCATTCTGGGCAGGCTGTGATTCTGGGGGAGATGATGGAGTTTGCCTGTGGAAAGACAGCCAAGGGGGAGGAGAGAACGTGAGAACCCATTCTGGTTTAAGTTTTCGCATTCTTCACGGAGGCCAAAGCTACAAAGGCAGGTCAGGCTGTGGAGAAAAGACAGCGGGGGAAGAGGCTGCCACTTTAACGCCCGGTGACCAGCAGTCTGCCCAGACATGGAGCCCGGGTGCCTGAGCCCCACACAGGGAGAAGGCTGCAAAGCAGGAATGTTCCCGCACACAGACAGGATGCCCCCAGAAAAGGGGTGCCCAATGTCTACAGGTGAAAGCGTGTACTTTGGATTGTGCCCATAGAGGAAGCTGTTAGAGCAGCTTCTAACCTGGGCGAAGAGATGCCACCTCACTTTGTCATCCTGCTGATGGGGCTCCCACCTGGTGCCAACCTCACTCTCCTTCAGGGACCATTTTTAAGGGGTGGGGGCGGACCTTCCTTTCGCTGATTTCCTGGCATGCTTTTAGCCTGAGGATTGTTTTCATGCCTAGCATGGGAGGTTTCTGCTGTCTGTCTCACTTTAGCTGTGAGCCACCTCAGGTAGCCAGCACCGTGGGGAGGCGACACACACGCGTTCTATTTTTAAAATGAGAATAACCACCCACATCAGGTGCCAGGCACAGCGGGAGGAGCCATCGTACCCTGGAGCCCTGGGCCAGGGCTGCTCCCCGTTTGTTGTGCCTTCAGGGCAGGAATCCTCACGTTTGAATGCAAAGCTGGCCGAGGTTGGCTTTCCCTTGTGGGCAGGCCTGGCCTCTGGGTGGTGTTTCTGGACAAGAGGCAAAGCCCTGCCTCTTGCTCAGGGCTGCCAAACCCAGACAGAGCCTGTGCAGGGCAAGGCTGGCAACGAGCAAGAGGCAGGGCTCTGCCTCTCGTCCAGAAACACCACCCAGAGGCCAGGCCTGCCCACAAGGGAAAGCCAACCTCGGCAAGCTTTGCATTCAAACGTATGGACTAAAACAAATAGAGGTGATCTGGAATCAGACAGGAGCCCCCGACTGACACGTAGCACCTTTGAACCTAGCACAGATGCTCCTCAGTCCCACCCCACCCCTGCTAGCTCTTTTTCCGTCTGGCATCCCCCCCCCCCGTACCCCCACTACAGCTGACAAAGCAATAAGACCCAGAAAGAATCCCCCCTCCCGCTCAGGGGTGTTGGAGGCCATCCGCTGGGCCCTCCGGCCCTTTCATTCTCCTGGCTGTGGAACAGCCAAGCGGAAGGGCAGAAGCGGAAGGGCCGCGGAGGGGGCTCTCTCCTCTTACCCGACACACGAGGAATCCTGGGCTGCTGCACAGGCCCCTCGGTGGGACACGTGTTTCTCCTGCGAAGGGCCCCAAGGGTGAGAGGGTTTGTGCTTCTTCCCGGACGCTTTGCTGTCTGAGGAGGGCTGGAGCCTCTTCACTTTGAGCTTGGCTTTCAGGGAGCCTGGCCCAGAGCAGGCGGGGGCTGGCTGGTCAGCAGGTGGGGCAGCGGAGTGGGGATGGGCAGCCAGAGGGGAAGGTGGGCTTTGTTCTGGAGCTGCAGCATCAGCAACGTCCACCAACGGAGGGAAGCACGAGAGCGAAGCAGTCTGTGTAGGGACGAGGTCCTCCTTGGACAGGACAGTCCCGGTTTTGCTGCCTGGTCCGGGTGTCACAGGCTGGTAAGACCCTTCTGGGTCTGTGGTGGTGATGCCCACAGGCTGTGCTGAAGGCAAGGCACAGGGGCCCGAGGCTGCAGCCAGTGCGGAGGTGGGGCCAAGCTGTGAGAACAACCCCGAGCCAGTGGCTGGCCCACCCGCATGCTGCTCTGGGAGGCCCAGGCCCTGCTGGGAGGCTTTGATCAGCAGGCTGCTGAGAGAGCCGAGGTCTGGGACGCCCTGCAGTCCAGGGCTGCCCAGTGCCACTGACCCAGGTCCCAGCACATGCCCAGGAGCCGCTGTGCCCGCAGAAGACACTGCTGCTGATGTCTGCATAGGGACCACGTTCAGAACAGACGGCGTGGCACTGAGGCCAGCCACAGGTCCCGTGGCCAGGTGTCCTGATTCCTGCCCAGCCGCAGGAGGGGGGGTCCCAACCCCAGCTGCTGCAGCCTGGGGCAACAGGGTTGCCTGCTCAAAGTACATCACCCCCGCCTTGGAGCGCTTGATGATGTTGGGGAGGGTTCTGTGGGGGGCAGAGTTGCTGCCTGTTCCCAGATCCAGCAGGCCCGAATGGCTGGGGAGCTGGGAGGGGGCGAAGTTGATTAGTGTCATGTTTGAGACCAAGTCAGGAGAGGCGGCAGAGGAAGGGGCCACCTTCTTATGCTTCCGTGACGGCAGGCGAGCGATAGGCCTTTTCTTGACCAGGCCAGCAGAAGGGGTGGTGGCCGCAGGGCCAGCATCCGCCCTCTGAGTGGCTTCTGGCTCGGGTGGCTGCTGGACACCAATCAGCAGGCCTGGGGCAGGGCTGCCAAGAGCGGGCGCGAAGCCACTCTGGGGCGCTGCGGAAAAGGAGTGCAGGTGCTGGTGATGCGGCAGAGGCAGCAGACCTTTACTGGCCGGAGGAAAGAGCGGCTGGGACGAGGGCAAGCCGGCCAAGGCCAGCCCGGCACCCATGGGCCCGAGCACAGAAGGGCTGGCCTCCATCACGCCCTGCGCAGAGCTGACGGAGGAGGTCAGCTGTATCTTCTGGGTGACCCCGTTGGGAAGAGTCTGCAAGACGTAGAGCGGCTGCATGTTCTGGTTCACCACTAAAAGCTTCTCGGCAGCCGCCTTGAGATGGTGGGGGCCAGCCTGCGCAGCAGCACTCGAGATCTGAGACGGGCCCGGGCTCTCTGCTGAGTTGGGACCGTATTTGGGGCTCTGAAGAGGGAGGGAGGGCGAAGCTGGGACCGGGAGAGCAGGTGTCCCGCTGTTCCTGGCCAAATCTTGGCTGGCTCCATGGCTTTGCTCAACTTGCCCACAGGGCGGGCTAGCAATATGGTCTGCCTCCAGGTGACCCTGAATGAAGGGGTCAGGGGTCATATGTCCTTCTGGGCTGGGGTCCACTGGTGGGCTTAGGAGAGCTGGCTCTCCTTCACTCGTGGCAGGTTTCTCCGAGCCCGCCACTCTCTTTTCCGCAGAATCTCCGGAAGACAAAGCTAACATCGATCTCTCCCCAGACGATTCTGAAATGACAGCCAGCCTGCTGTGGTTCTGGCTGGGGACCGCAGGGCTTCGAGTGGTTAAGACGGAGAGATCAGAAGGAAGTTCCAGCGGCAACTCAAACTGCTCCTCTGCAGATATTGATGACGAAACGCTGCTGTCCACTGGTTCTGTTGTTGGCAGTTGTTGAGAAAACACTTCAAAGAGGCCCATATCCTTGCCCCGGTTGCTGTCAAGACCCAGCCCCTCCCCCAGTGTCAAGAGTTCGGAGGAAGAAGACTCGGGACTCTCTCCCAGGGCCTGCATGGAGGGGGTATTTTTCAGGACAAAGTCCATGATATCCGAAGGGAGAATGTTCCCGCAGTCATCACTGTTGTTGTTGTCGGAGTCCGATTTCAGGAGCTCGGTGTTGAAGGTATCCAAAAGAGTTTTGTCCGAAGGAGTACTCGCACGAGGTCGGCGACCTGCATCCAAGGAGCTGAGCTGAGCTTCCAGTGAGTCCTGGCCCTGAGGTTTGACCCGGCAGTTCTCCATCTTTGGGTCGGTGCTTTTGGAGCCAGCTGAGGTCTTAGTGGCAGGAGCTTTCCCCCCACTTTCTTCACTCCTGTCAAGTTTTAGGTTTTCTGTCCCGTTCTCTTTGCCACCCCTTTTGGCCACTGGATTAACTTTCCTTGTGGTCACTGTGATGCTCGCATCACTCTCTGAGCCGTCATCCACACCGTCGAGCTGGGAGATTTTGGGAAGTCCACACTGCTCCTCTTCTCTGAATAAGCTGTGGGGTGCCAGGTGCTCCCCTGTGCTGGACACCACGGTCCTGGCAAAGTTGTAGTAGTAGAGATCTTCTTCATCGGATGTGCTGACATCATCTGCACCGTCCACTTGCCCTTCAGCAGACCTCTTGCCTCGCTTTTTCCCAGTGGAGTTGCTGAAGAAGGGAAAGTCTTCTTCGCCATAAGACCTTACGCCATACAGGGGAGTCAGCCCAAAGAACATGTTGGATCTGGCCCGGGCGCTGCGCCGGGGGTACCGCCGCTTGTAAGCTCCATCTTCCTGTGCTTTAGCCCCGTCCTGGAGTATCAAGTTGCCATCTTGTCCGGGAAGACCCTGGTAGGCATCTCTCTGGGACTGGGGAATGGAAGTGTCACCTGGTCTGTCCTGGGCCTCAGGCCCCGCTGCAGAAGAAGGCTCGGCCACAGAAGGCGGCTTGCTGTCCTGAGACACAGCGTCGGCATTGCTCTCCCTCGGCACGGTTCTGGGCTGGTTCTCCCCTTCCATCTTGAGGGGAGTCAGGGTGACTTTCACCGTGCGCTTCTGCGAGGTCTGCAGGTCTTTTGATGGGGCCAGTTCGCCATGGAAAGCAGGGGCCTTGGAGGTCCTCTGCAGAAGCGCGTGACTCCCGGCCGCCTTCTCCGCCACAGCCCTGCTGCAGGGCTCGGGGGCTGCTGGGTAAGCACATTCCAGCTCTGCGCTTCCTTCACTGCTGGCCGGGAGGAGGCTGGAACTGGAGAGGCGCTTGCTGGGAAGCCTCTCCTTCGTGCCCTTCTTGCCTGTCTGCCGCTTCTCTCTGCTCACGAGGGGAAGAGGCTCGCTGCCTGGAGGAGGCTTGCTACTCCCGTCAGGTGTCTTGGAGGCCTTTGCTTCCGCCTCCACAAAAGCCTTGGGTGTTTCTGGCTGGGGGGCGTCCGCCTGCTGGCTCTGCTCCTTCTTTGGGGCTCTCTGGTGGCAGAGCGGAGGGGCTGCCATGTCTTTGGGGGGAAACAATACGGGCAGAGGGTCCAGGAGCTTCTCTGCTGGGTTGGTGCTGGGCTCAGGACCAGCCATGCCTGCCACCGGAGCACCTTCCTGAGAACTCCCAGGGGGAGCGCTGGAGTCTTTGCAGCACAGGAACTTGGCTTTCTCGGCATTTGCAGGGATGGCCCCTCCAGGAGGTGCCGCTGGCAAAGAGACGGATCCCTCCAGAGAAGAAACTTTACTTCCACTTGTCATGGCTGATTTCTGGGACCGAGGAGAGGCAGAGCTGCTCTGGAGAGCAGCACAGGAGGCTGCTGAGCCCTGCAGTGGTTCTGCTGGTGGTGTGCTCCAATCCTGCTGATCCTGGGAGGGTGCTGGGGACATGCTGGGCCTGGAGTGGGTGGCCCTGGCTCTGCTGGCAGACAGCAGCCAGGACCTGAACTGCAAGGGGAACAGAGGAGACACACTGTGCCTCCTGGAGCCAATTCTCCGGAGTCCAGATGAGAGCAGCGGATCTCCCACAGTCACGATCTCGTGAGTCACGGGGGTAGGACTCCCTGGAGGAGGAAGGGGCAGAGGAGAAGGAAAAAAAGAGAAGAGTTACAGAACTGAGGTTAGCAGGGGTCAAAGAGCAAGTCATCCCCTGAACATGAACACAGATCCAGCCAGGTGAGGGATAATGTATCATTCCAGCTCCCACAGACAACCTTTTCTTATATACGGCTGAGCCCTACTCTTCTTTCCCCAAGATGACCACAAAGGACACACAGACAAGTAGGAGAAATGACACCAGACCGTCCACTCTAGTCCATTCAGCAGTTTGCTGGGCAGTGGCTCTTTAGGGTCTCAAGAACATGAGTCTTTCTACCTACTAATTTTAAGGGGACACGCTACGGGGGATTGAAGCAGGCTTCCTCTGCTTGCAAACAGGTGTTTTACCACGGAGCCACTGCCCACGCCTAAGCGGAGCTGCTTTCTGCTGCAGTGGCCTCTCGAGGTACAAACTGCCCATTCTGTAGGCAAAGCTCTCTCTCAGCACCCCTTATTTTAAAAAAAACCATTATTTTTGCCAAGACTTATGAACAACAACAACAACAGTAAAAACACATTATTCAGAACATAAATAAAGCAATTTACTACGAAGGAAGGACCAATCATGGCAAAACCACCAGTGGTGTTCCAAACAAGGCCTTCTAGGACCAAGGAGTGTTTATCTACTCACACCTGATAGAATCTGCCTGCTGAGTGAAGTGTTTCAAATACTCTTTGACTACGTAATGAGACAGGATGGAATGAGATTTCAGAGGCTTTCGGTGGATTTACTGGTTAGATTTTCCAATGAATTAAAAAAAGGCTGCCATCTATTTGTGGGATTAGTTGTGTAAGGTGATCAGTATCGGGAGATGCCAGGAACTGAACTCAAGCAGACACTTGGCCACTCAGAGTAACTCCCCAGCCCAGTTCATGACACGGTGGCTTGGGACTGCAGAGCACAGAGCTGGGGCTTGGCTGCCGTTGGGGTTCTTTCCAATTCCCATTAGACCACATCACACGAGCCCACAGGAATCGAGGGTGAGGAAGGAGCCTGCGGAATGCAAGAGCTGCATCTGGAATCGGAGACGCCAACATCCTGGGATGCCCCCTGCCCGCCGTCTGCTAGTCAGCTGTGGTCTCAGATGACACAAAGCCTCTCTGGGTTGGGACAATGTGGTTTTGTCAGGTGGTTGTTCCTGGGTGGAGCTTTCCACAGAGCAGCATCTGCTGGCATGAACGCTGCTGGTCAACCACCAAGAACTGTTTAGATGACCAGCGCAGGTAAAAGACAGCAGCCATAACTGTTCAGCAGCCACGCCCACGCCTTCTTCCCAGGTGCATTTTTCAAGGTAGCATGGCGTCCCCTACATGAATCTGAGGCACAGGAACTCATCTGGGAACAACAGTGTTGAGAGAACCTGGCAAGTATCTGACTTGGTGGGGAGAGAAAGGAAGAACAGAGACTGACTTTGAACAGCAGCTCAGAGAGATGTGATATGGGCAAGGGTTAGCAAGACTGAGCAGCTGAGCCCACAATATCTCCCCTGCTGGCCCTCCTGAGTGTCAGATCCTGAGAAGAAGCCCCCAAACCCCCTGAAATGTGGAAACGGAGGTTGCCTGTTCCCCACCTGTACATACCCGAGTCATGACCATCAGAGGACGCCCCTCAACCTGCCTGCCAGCACGAATGTGCTTTACAGTTCTCCACCCCCTCCCCTGGCATTTCCCAGGTCCACTAGATTTGGGAAATTGCAGAGGAGGGGGAGGGGATGCTATTTCCGGGTCCACGGGGACTTGGGAATGGTGGCAGGAGGAGGGAAGTGCAAGCATCAGCTCCAGCTGGAACTCAATCACATGAGGCTTTTTGGGCACTATGGTTTTCAGCTCTAGCCGATCTGGCTTTTTTTGGTGATTCGATTTTACTGAATCACCACCCCTACCTAGCAGGTGCCTTCACCTAGTGACACAGCAGAAGGCACACTGTTAGACGCACCTCTTACAGTGGCTGTACTAGCAAAGGTGGGTTTGTGGAGGCTCACAGCCACCAGCAGCAGCTTGGAGAAATACTGGGCCTGAGAAAATAGCAGGCAGTTTAGAGACCAAAGTTTATCAGGTCAGACCTGCAGAGGGCAGCGGCCTTGAACCAGGGGATCGCTGGACAGGGGCAAAACTTGGCCTTCTCATCCGCAGGGTCTTGCAGTTCTGCAGTTGCGCTGGAAGGTCTGAACACACCGGGCTCACAGCTGCAGAGACTTCTTTAGTGAGGATTTCTACTGCAGAAGAAAAACAAGGAATCAGGGGTTTGACATAAGAGCACAGAAGCAGCCATGCTGGACTAAGCTTGCACAGAAGACCACTCGAAGAACTTCAGCCACAGATAAGCCCAACGCTGTTTTACCTCCTCGTGACCTTTTGTGCAGTCCCACACTGGGAGAGTCGCAAGCTCATTCCAAATCAGGCGATGGGTGTGAGGCTGTGACGGAAGCACTGACCACCACAACAAAGAAGAGTGAACGTGCTTTATTAACCCAGTCATTTGAACAAAGGACGCAGATCTGCCTTCCCCACACCAGCATTGCAATGAGATCCAATGTCCATGGCATAATGACAAATAAAATACAGGCTAAGGGCTTGTCAGGCCTGCCCCATGCTTGGCCTGGCAGCTCGCACGTACACAGCCTTGGCGCAGATGGCCCAGCTATTATCATTGTCCAAGGCCGTGGGGCCTCTTCTCGCTTGCAAGTAACTAGCTCAACAGTGCTTAATGGCTACTCCTTATCGGCCTTCCTGAGGGAGTGGCCTGCCTGTCCCCAAAACAAGGTCTCTTTCTCACTGTCCTTTCACATGCTGATGTTTGGGAATGCGAGGGGGGTGGGTGGGTTCTGGGTTGAGTAAAACTGTAGCTTACAGGTATATACCAGGGGCCAGAGAGCCAAACCTCAGTTTTGGCTATCTGGCCGTTGGGCTGGCACAGTTCTAATAAAGCTCTTGAACCACTCTTGAGACTTGTTATTGACTGGGTTAACCTAGACCCTTACAGGACTATGTCACTGCTTTGCAAATGTCCAGGATTCTGAAAGCGGAATGGAAGGTGGCCGAAGCAGCCTGGCAGCGAGTGTAGTGAGCATGAACCGGAAGGGAGCAGTCCATCTTTGCAACAAAATAAATCTGAACAATGGCTTGAGAAACCTACCTGGACAATGTTTGGGTAGAAACTGGATGACAAACAGACAGGTGACTATCTTTGTGGAAAGGTGCTGGGCAATCGAGCTAAAACAACAAGCACCAACAAATGCAACGCCCTGTCCAAGTCAGAGGAAGGGTGAGGGAAAAACACCAGGAGGACCATGTCTTGCCCCAAATGGAAGAGACACACCACCTTAGGGAGGTGATCCAAACTTTATCCCCATGGATCTTGAGGAACGGTGGGCCTTCTTCGGAGACCCTTGATGCCTTCATCTTGAGTCCCTGCGTCGATGAGAAGAAGCCGGTGAAGCGGACCTACTAGGATGACCGTTGGTGGGCCACCAAGGAGGGTATTGAGGAAAATATGGCCAAGGACCATACTGGAGCCTACTGGAAGAGGCAGGTGGGTGATCAGATGAAGGTCAAAGGTACTCGTAGGTCTGGAAGGAGTGCTCAGGTCTTCCTGAACAGTGGGTGGTGGGTGGGTGGGTGTTCAAAGACACTTTGACAACCTTTTGTCCCTCCTTTCTGCATACTTTTGTCACTCAAAGGATCTTCTGTCTCTGGCAGAGGCTTGGATCCCTCTGGAGGAATAGTAGGTACCAGTGGGAAAGGATCTGAACGCGGCCACTTAAGCATCGAAACTTCTCATGCAGGCAAGGGAAGGTCCTGGTAAAGGGTTGAAAAATCAGCCGTTGACATTGGAGGCATCTGCGCTGACAATTGTCTTGATGGCGAGCATGTCGGCGTTGACAGGTCTTGGTGTCAAGGAGACGTCCCGGGGCTGGAATCAGCGGAAGTGTCACGGCCCAGCTTTGAAGAAAGGTGGTTGATGAGTCTTGACGATGGTCCTGGAGCTGAGGAAGAGGATCGATGCCGACGCTTTGGGGAAACGGAGGGAGGTGAGGAGTGATCGGTTGAAAGAGGTTCGACATTGAAACGGCCCAGCCTCTCAGAAAGCGATCCATGCAGAGCCTCCAAAAGACCGCCCTTGGTGGCGATAATATCCATTGGCATTGAAAACTGTCGGCAACAGGGGCTGTGCCCGTGAGCCTCAGAAGTCCGCGGGGAGCATGATGGGGAGTGGCGACATCGGGAGGACTTTTCCCTCCTCCTTTGTTCCATGCTCTGATGACCTGGAGCACTTAGAGGCCTTCTTGTTCGGTGGTTCTGAAGACATCCCAGCCTGTGCAGAAAGCTCAGCCCGTTTGGAGGAAGGGGCCACGAGGGAAATGACAGAGGGGGATTTGGGAAAGGTCTCCCCATGAAGCCCCTCAGGAGCAAGAGATTTCTCCCACAGAGAAGTCTTCAGCCGAGAGGCTCTTACAGCCACAGTCTTGGGAGTGAGGAGGGCACGGAAGCGGCAGATAGAGAGAAGGTGGCCTCCATCCAGGCACAGGAGGCAGTCCTTGGGGTTAGGGTTAGGGGGCATCATTCTTGGCCGTTTCAGTCCCCCCACAAGTGGAGCACTTCTTAAATAGTGCCTCTCCCTTCACAGATATAGTGAAAACAGAGAGGTTCTACCTCAGAACATGAAGTAAATGGGTTGAGGAAATTCCATAGAACAGAGCTAGAGAAACTTGCCACTGCTTTCCGAAGAGGCGGCCGTAGGAGAGCAGAGGGGAGAGCTCCTCCCCCCCCCTCCCAGCCACCTGACCTTTTAGGTGGGAAAATCTGCCCCGAGGGTCCTGGGGGTTGGGAGGGGGAGAGTTCCAATCTTCACAGACGCTGGGCTCTTCACATCAGGGCCCTGAGGGATTTGATGCAATTCCGCAGGGACTGAAAGGCAGAGCTGTTCCGCCAGGCCAAAAACTAGAAACTGAAATCGAAATCGTAATTCTATTAACTGCCTTTGTTGCCTGCCCAAACCTTAATTCCCGACCTGCTTTAAATGGCACCTGTTGCCAGCCTTGTTTTAACTCTGATCTGAAATTAGCTTTTACTTGATTTTAATTTAAATGTATTTTAATTAGATCAGATTGGATTTTAATTATTATAACTACCTGTTTCAACTTTTTTGACTGTTTTAATTGTTGACTTCTTTATTTAAACAGGTTTTATGTGTTGTTTATTGTTGTCAGCTGCTCTGAGCCCTTGTGGAAAGAGCGGTGTACAAATCAAACTAGATAAACAAACAAACAAACTGCCTGGCTGGCTTGCACCCAGGTGGGACTGCACAGAAGGCCACGAAGGTCAGTTCAGTCCTCTCAGAACTCTCTCAACCTCATACACCTCACAAGGTGTCTGTTGTGGGGGGGAGGGGATGAGGAATTTGAGACTCTTTCTGGTAGAGAAAGTGGGGTTTGAAAACCAACTCTCCTTCTTCTTCTTCTTCCCCTGCCCACCCTCTTCATCAGATGCCCCGCAAGTCCTAGTATTTTGGGAGGAGAAGCAGGTCTCTCTGGCCACACATTCCATGCATAATTTCATAAATCTCTTGCATCTCTCTCCCCTTCGTCAACTTTCCTCCTAAATGAAAAGACCCATTTAAAAGGTTTTTATCCAGCTCTGAAATGTTCTAACAGAAATGGGAGAAGTATCTCATTCTGCAAATGAAGCATATTTTTACAGCCAAGAGAAAGATCCTGTATTTACCAAGGAATCCTCGGTTGTCTTTCTTTTCCGTGGACAGTCAAGTCCAGCAGGCTAGCACCTGATCCTGGGCATCCTAAACGGAAAGTTATCAGCACTCGACATGGCGCACATGACCGTAGGCTGTCCATGGAAGAGGAAGAAAACACAGTGCATCTCTGCAGCTGCAGCCTTGGCATAGAGCAGAACTCACCAGGGGGTGGCATGGGGCTATGAGCGATGGTTCTGTTGTCATCGTGGTCCACGGTGCTATTGATATCTAGCTCTGAGTTGGAAGGGCGGCACTCCACAATCTTGCAAGTGTACACACAGCGCTTCCTTGCATCTGTTGTGCTCCAGTACACCCGAGAGCACCTGGGAAATATTGTACACAGATGATCAACAAAGGTTCAGGGACATGGCTGTGCATATGGAGCATACAAGACTGACTCCAGGCTGCAACTCCTCCAGAACTGGGGAGAAAAAGGCCTTCCCAAACAATTGAGTGGGTTCCCAAGAACATTTTCCAGGGTGAAATGAGGTCTGTTTAGTGGTCAGCTGGTACGTACTGGTAGCCAATAGGGAAAAGTTTATCTTCACAATCAGAAAGATCATTCAGAATTCCGAGGCAGTCGACAGTCATGGACCCTGCATGGAAACAGAACAGGTAAATTGCTGTGAAGGAAAGCAACAGCAGTGAGTAACACCCCCTGCCCCCACCGATGCCCAAAGCCAGCAGCCGAGGCCTTACCGATCATCATATGGATGTTCTCTGGCTCCAGGCCACTGAAAAACTTCCGCCTCAAATTAATCCCTTCAAAATCCACAAAGACCCTCCTCAGGACCTCAAAACCATCCTCAGGCACCACCTGCAATGAGAACAGAAACAGGATCGCTGTGGCCAGAGCCACGGGCACACGGGGGAGGGAGGGAGGGAGGGAGGGAGGGAGGGAGGAGAACAAGCAGGCCAGGGCCTCTCACCTCCCCTTGGATCAGGTCCCGGTGCCGCTGGCAGTAGACTTTCTTGTCCTCCAGGAAGAGGCAGTTTTGAGCCCGAGAGCACATGAAGTGATAATTGCTTGTGCAGGAAGCCAGGCAGCACCCCACCGTGGCCCCTGACTTCACGCAGGACTCACACCTCTGCAAGACAAACGGATGCGTCACCCTCTGGTGGCATTATGAAGGGTGAAATTGACTGTCCAAAGCTATTGGCGGCACTACTTCCCCTCTGGCACATGCAACCATCCGACCACACAACACAGCACAACAACACAACACAGGTGAGCACCACCCTGCAAGTTCTGAATTGAGCAAACCCAAAAGTTGTCACTAAATGGGATTCATTGTGGATCTTTACAAATGGGATCAGAGCAGACTTTTCCAGATTTCTCATGTCAACAATTCAGAGGAATAGTGGAGAAGCCTGGCTGCCTGGAAAGTCACACGCTCAGAGCGGGCCACAGCAACTCCCTCGTAAGTTCCAGGCAAACCAGCAGCTGCAGCCAGGCCCCTTGTGGAGATTTGGGTGCCCCCGTCAGAGGCCACCCAGGCCACGCTCCCTGCTTCACTCACTGTACAGGGAGCTGTTTGCACGAAGTCAACAATGGAATGCACAACAGTTTATGTGAGCAGCACTTTACAACTCAAGTGCTGCTTGAAGCAAGATTCACTGTATCATTTCGTTACCAGCAGAGAGAGGAGGGGACTCCATTCCACAAACTGGGGCAAATTAAGTGATATGAGGCCTCTGCATGCTAACAAACCATATCAAGATGCACAGTTGACTTGTCAAAACTCTTCTTGGCTCTGGCAAGAGCAAGTGAGGAGAGCTTTTTGCATAGAGCAATGTCATTTTTAAAACCTACCTCCTTCTTCCCAGAAAACTCTTGCCCCCCCACCCCCCGCTCACTTCTACCCACCAGCTGTTTTCCTCGGATCACTGCCATGTGCACATTCTTCAAGGAGCCATCATCATCCTCAAAGACCTCTGCAGACCACAGGGCACAGTTCACGTGTGTCCACTCATTCTGGCCAATGTAAAGAAGACGTCCTGCGTCCTGCAGAGAGGGAGTCAGGCCGTCAAAGGCACCCATAATACAGCCACATGAAAAGAGCCCGAGGAGGGAGGGAGGGAGCCAAAAGAGGGCCCACTGATGGGGAGGAAGCAGGATGCTCGGCTGTAGGGAGGCTGGGCGGGGGCTGCTGGTCAGAGCCCAAAGGGGGCCAAAGAGCTCCTCCATCACGTGCCCCAGACCGCATTCTGCCAGAGCCACTCACGTTTGCCCCATCATCGCCATATTTCAAGCAAAGAGCACACTGCCGGTTGTCTTCCACATCTGGGGGTGGGACAAGGTCCGGACTGTCCTCTCTGCCTTGGTCAGAACCTCCGAGCAAAAAGAGAGGGAGCTGTTCAATTTTGACAAGCAGTATGTGGAAGAACATGCAGGCAAGGAACAATCATCCCCCCTCCGACGCACAAATCCATCAACAACCTGCTGGAGGAATCAATTTGCCAGCAAGGCCCCCAGCATTCAACTGGCTTGAGCAGAAGCCCCGTCCAGCCAAGGAAACAATGAGGGGCCGGGCAGTGGAGGCGCTCCAGCAAGCTCTGCACCAGAACTCCAGGCATCTGCTCTATCTGCCGCCCCCCACCCCCCTTCCCCCCTGGCAGCTCATCTGCAGAGTTTCTCCCCAGAAAAAGACAAGGCTCTGTTGCTCACTGGACACGGGCGCAGCGGGCAGAGGCTGTGGTGTCGGGGAATCTGGTTCTCCAGGGCCTTTCGGTTTGGGAGCAGGAATTATTTTCTTCATCAGTGGGGGCTGCTGAGCACAACTGTTTTCTTCACGTTCCTGCCACTGAGCATAGTTATGGTCGAGGGACGGAGGCAAGACTGCATTTGGCAGCATTCCGCTACTGAAAAGGCAAGAAAAGACAGGGCCAAGCATCAGGCAGGGCTGCTTCGGCTGCACCTGTTGTGGCATCCCCCAGCCTGCAGCCAATGGACACACTAAGGCCCAACACAACAAGGTGTGTGTCACACCCAGCACTTCAAGACAGCTGACACCATCTCTGCAGGCACTTGTGTTGCAAAACATGGCAGCCAGTTTAACAACCGAATTCCTGTTTTCTTTCCAGCCTGCCACAGCTCAGGCCCCACCTTGGAGCAACTGCACAGCACTTACTTACTTGGGTGTGACTTTATTAGGTTCCCAAAATCTAGATTTCTTTACACTGAACCATGGAAAAACTCGTTCCATTTGCTAAAAAGAAAAGAAAAAGATTATTATAAACATTGTCTAAGGCAGAACTAAACACTTGGAGAAAGTTCTCCAAATTCACAACTGCAAAGGATTTATTACATGTTTCAAACATGCCAAGTCAAGACACCAATTTGTTGCAGAAAGCCAGGCAAGAATTGAAGAGAAATATGAGCCCCTTTGGGAGTCTTTAGGATGTAGCACCACTGCGCCGGAGCCATCACCCAGCCCTGAGAATGGGCAAACTTGACTTACCCGAGTAAAGAAAGACTTCACCAGGCTGTTGGCTTTTTTGAGTTCTGGCTGCCCTCCGTCAGCATTCATGGCTGCTTGAATGATCTTGACAATATCATCACTCAATTCCAGCTAGAAAGGGCACACAGATACACACGGTACTCACCTTACTGCTGCCTTCTGCAAGGTCCCGATAGGTGAAAGACAGCCCTCCCTTCCAAGAGAAGTGGGGGCCCTTGCTTTGTCAGCCCCTGGAGTTCCCTGCCCTGTTCTCCAGAACAGCAGCAGGCCCGAGGCTAACAGATGACTGCCTAGGATGACCAAGCATGTCAAGGTGCAAAGGTGGAAGGTCTTAGCAGAGAGGCAGCATTTGAAGGCTCCTTTCTTTCCATGCCGTTCAGAAACAGCAAAGTGTTTCCACTCTTTCCAAGCAGCCGCTGCCCTGCCTTCTATGATGTAAGAGAGCCCGACCGTCATCCTGAAGGGCAACGTACCACGGAAGAGTAGCCTCCTTGGTCCAGTTTCCTTTTCACACCCTCCAGGTCCAGCGGGGACTGCTCCTCTTGCTTGCTGACTTCGGTCAGCACTGGAGGGTCTGGACCTTCTGGAGAGGTCTGGGACGGAATGCTTTCCTCGGTCTCAGGATTCAGATCAGGAGGCTTGGCTGCCTGGACACAGACAGGAAGAGGACAGGACCTTTTCTGACTCTGAACTGGTCAGGCCACAAGATGACAAACAAACCATCCATGCATTAATGCATCTATTGTCAGGATACTGTGGAGACCCTCGAGCATATTATGTTGTCTTGCCCGAAGTATGCATCACCTAGACTCTCCCTATTTGTCCCGGCTCTAGGGAATAAAAAAAGTTGTTTGGCGCATACAAAGACAATTCACCTGCTAAATAATAACAACGGCAGGATAACTGGAAAAACCGCTGAGTTTTTATTAGCGCAAGTCAAAGACTTAATGGAAGCTTGATCACCTCTTCCTTACCAACCTTACGCGCTTTGTCCAGTTTTATGTCCTGTTTTAACACCCACTCTGTCCTGCATTTTGTTTTATTTTTACTAATATGCCTAATAAAGGTCTGCTGAAGTTGTATTAATGCGTCAGTGGTCTACTGATGCATGACTGAGGAAAACTGAAGGGGGCAGCCCCCACTCCCAAACCGGGGCATAGGCTGGGCCAATACTAAGTGCAGGGCCTTGTGTGGCACTGGCCAGGAAGCCCAAACGCCTCCCAAATCAAGGACAGACATCTCAGTGGGCAGGTGGGCACTGCCCTGGAGGCACACAGCAATACACACCTAAGGCTGGGGTCTCCCCCAGACTGTTCCTGAAGTTGGAAGGATTTCTGACTGCCTCATTCCTCCACCTCCCTGCTCCTATTTGGGGAGCTTTGGAGGCTCTAGGGGGCTTCCTGGGCACAAATTCTTCTGCCCAAAGAAACATTCTGAAGGACTCAAGCTCTGAAAAGGGTCACGGGCTCAGCAGGCCAACAATCCCTGGCCCCTTCTGTTCAAAGGACCACCACTTCCCGATGGGAAAGGCCTCGGAGAGCCATTGTCAAAGACCCTCTTGTACTGAATGGAGCACCGTCTGTAAACACAGGACCCAGGAGCCGCCCCTTTTCCACCCCCAAAGACCAGCATGGCCATCCCTGTCTCCTTCACTGAGACCGGAAACACAAAACTGAACCGCTTGCCCTTCTGCCAGGGTTGCCAGCAGGCAGGCAGGCAGGCGAGCCGGCCAGTGCCCGGCAGGTGAGGGGAGCAGGCCCACCTGTCTGTAGCGCAGCAAGTGGCTGGTGGTCCGGGAGCCAAGCAGGGCTGCCACAACCTGCTTCAAGGACAGCTGCAGCTCGTTCTCCAGGGCCAGGCGCCATTCGGGAGGATGCTGGTCGGTGCAGTTGCTGCACGTGTAAGCCACACTCTCTGGCAGGCTGGAGAGGATCTCATACATCTCATCTGAAGGGGGAGCAGACAAACAGTAATGATGCCGGGGTCAGAAGGATCTGAGTTGGACTAAACATAACGGCATATCCTGGGTGCTAGCAGTGCATGCTGGGGGGTTTGGCACAGGAGTCTCCACTTCTGGGAGCTAGAGAATACAGCACGATTCTGACTAGCTGTGTGACTGTCTTTCTGCCTGCCCAACTGAGGCTCTGGAGCAGGGCCCAGATGCCTCTGAGTCCAGGTGCAACAGCTGCCAACCAGTCTTCTCCAGTCACCAAAGTGATGTAGGGTGGACCCAGGGCAGCATCTCACAGAAATATGGACTAGACAGGAAGAGAGAAGTCATGACCCGCTTCTCCAGCTGCAGTCACTGGGGAGAGCCCACTGAGAACAGTGGCAGGGACTCAAATCCTTGTTCAGCCATGCAGCTCCCTGAGCGGCTGTGGACCAGTTACCCTTCACTAGCCTAACCTACCCCACAGAGCTATTGTGAGGACAGGATTTGTCCCTGAAAGTAGGGAGGGTAACGGACAGGCCGAAGACAGCCCCCCCTCCTCCTCCCCCCCCTCCTCCGGCAGGCCTCACCTGAAAGGTTCTCACACTTGGAGTGGACCCAGTGGTCACATTTCCCACACTGCATCATCTTGCTCTCGTAGTCATCATCATCGTAGCACTTGTCGCAGAGCGGGCAGAAGTTCCCTGCAAGTGGGGGCAGACGTCTGCTCCAGGGGGGCACGGCCAGACCCCTGCCTGCCAGCCCACTGCTCAGAAAAGACGATTCCCCAGCCATGAGAGCCATTTGCTTCGCCCTTCTGGCCCCACCCACCTACACCAAGGACCGCATCCGTCTACAGCTGGAATGACTACATGTCTGCAGTGCGGATGGAATGCACCTGCAAGGTGGCCTTCTGCCCAGCAAACTCCCAAGCTCCCAGTACCTTTTGCAAAGAGCTTGGCACAATCGTGGCACAGCGAGAAGTCATGAGACCACTGGGCATCCCACCCTTTGCCGGGCGTTGTTGCACCGCAGCTTTTGCATCGGACACACTTGGTGCAGATCTGGCAAGACAAGATGGCCTTTTGCTCAAGACTCCTGGTTTTCATTCACACCAGCTTCCATGCTAAACACCTTCCCCAGAATTATCCCCCTTCATTCTCACAGCTACTGTGGGCTATCAAGGCAAGGGCACTACCAACCCACTACATGCCACTGTTCACACCACACACCCCCGCTGTTTTTCAGAGGTCACTTCTCAGACTTGGAACAAAAGTGCACCGCTGGCCTGTTCAGGGTGCTCTGGAGCCCCTCGCAAGAGGAAGGCTTCTCAAGGCAAGCCACGTGGCCAGGGGCGCAATGCCGACAGGTCACCTTCCCACAGCACTTTTGGACAGTACTTGAGCTCCAGCATCCCTACTCAAGGGGAGCCAGAGCTGTCCGGGGATGCTGTGGCTAGAGGAGAAACGGACCAAGCTCCTTCCCCCTACTTTGGAACTGCGCAGGCACGGTACAGGACAAAAGTTTATCTCCATTCCAGGTAGTAATCAACAGGTGAAATAATGAGGGTAATTAAAGAACTAACTGAATAGTTCTGTTGACTGCCAGGAAGTTGCAATTCTAAGCACATTTTTACATGCCACAGGATGAGCACCCAGAGGGAGGGTCTCTCTTGCAGTTGCTCCCCCCCGGGTTGTGACGGCTGCAATGGGGAGTAGGGAGTTCTGTGTGGGGCTCCCCCAGCTGATTGGGCTCCTTCGCAGGAGGCTCTAGTGTGGAAACAACCCCCAAGAAGCCCCGAAGACTCTTTCTCTGGAGCAGAAGACGTGCCCCCCACTCGCAGGAATAGACTACTGGTGCATCAAGACAACCCAGACAGGCAAAGAGGGATGCCACCACGTGTTGGCTGCTCTGCAAAGTGGCCTCATCAGCATTCTCCCCTCTGCTGTGGAAACTCACCCAGACCTTCTTCTTCTTGGTCGGCTTGGTCGGGTAGTTTGGCCCCAGGCACTCCGGGTGGAAGCTGTTCCGGCACTTGTTACACTCCAGCAGCTGCTGCAGGAAAAGGGAGAACAGCAGCAAGGTTGGCCAGGTTTTCCTACTGTCCTTCAGAGAGTGCAGCGAAGTCAAGCAGCTGCGGATTCTGAGCAGCCACGCGGGACTTGCAAGGCCATTGGGGAAGAGTCCCAACTGAGCGGCGGCTCCTGTGCCCTACCTTGGCGGCCCGATGCTGCCTCCCGCACACATGGCAGAACCTGCAGCGGCGGCAGCACCAGTTCTCCAGTTGGTCCTCCAGGGGGCGCTCACTCTCCTCGAGGCAGAATTTGTGGAAGGGTTCACAGCACACTTGGCAATACACAAACTGCAGAAGAGGAGAGAAACACACGGCAGCGTCCCCTCAGCAGCATCCTGTGATCCCCTCACGAAACCCAGCTGCCCTCTGGGCAGCTCAATTAGCAGGTATTTCACTGTGAGGATCTGGACCCACAAAACCCGTTTTCAAGTAGCCATCAGGGTCCCGCAGGGAAGAGCAAAGGCTAACCATTGAGGAGCACAGTGCACTGGAATTTCAGCAGCTTCATTCCAAGAAGCTTGAAAACATTCCATTTAGCAGCTGGAATAATACAGAAGTCAATATTGCTATTTCCCAGACAGCTTATTGAGAAAGCCCTGTGCTTCTAAGGACTTCCAAGAAAGCTGACAAACAAAACTATCCATAAAAGCCTACAGCAATAAAAACCAACCACATGAGCAGCAATCAAAACGGCAACAGCTTCTCAACTGATCTGTTCCCAGCTCTGCCAAAAAGACGGTCTTTGCCCAGTGCCTAACAGGGCCTTATGACACCACGCAGGAGGCTGCAGGAAAAGCATTTCAGAAGCAGGCCACCTCCCTTTCACCTCTGAAGGCAAAGAGCATCCAGGGAAGGACTTCCCATGGCATAGTTCAGTCGATGAGCAAGTCTGCATGAGGGGAGAATATGACTCTTTGCACGCTCTGGTCCCAGCTGTCCGAGGGCTAAGAGGCCAAAGCCAGCTCTTTGAACTGTGCTCAGAAAACAAGACACCTCCCAAGCGGCACTTTCAAAACCTGATCCCTGATTGGGAAATCTGGCTGATGTGTTTTGGACTATCTGAAGATTTCAAGCAACCTTCAAAGTCAGCCCCACTACAAGGTACCCTGAGAAAACATGCCAGGAAGGCTCTTGGCTGATGCTACAGATGCCGCCACACACTGAGAAGAACTGCCAGCTGTGCGCCTGTTCCTTAACAGGAACTGCAAACCCATCAAGGATATGCTCCCCAGTCTAGGCAAACCCACAGCCAGCAGACCAAGCCAGCTGACCAGCCTTCCCCTTGGCATCTGGGGAACACATCACTTGCCACTCACACTGTGAGAATGCACCTCTCAATGCACAGGTGATCCTCCCGGCCAGCTTCGAATCACAGCTGCTGAACAGTATGAGGGACAAAACACAGCCCTGCAGAAACCCAGCTGCCTCTTCTGAACTATACTTGCCCTTCCTGCCTCTGATCACATCCCAGCTTCCTCTGGGCCATGAATTTAGGGGCTCTGTGCAAGGAGTCGCCCTCTTCCAAGTCCTGCACCTGCCTGGCCCACTTCTGCTGCTGGCTTTTTCCCTCCTTGTGCCAGCTAAGCCCCCCCCCCGAAAAGGTGACCATTTTCCTAGCAGCCCCAGGGCTGTACCTAAGGGCAAGGCCAGACTGCCACCATCAGCAGGAACACCTGGGTCTTGGTGGGACACGCCTGCCTCTGGCCGCTTCCCTTTCCTAACCTTTCCCACTTCCCCTTTGCTTTTGGGGCTCCCTTCCAGTCCAGTGTGCCCCACTCTCCCCTCCTCCTTCAAATGCGTCCCCAGTCACACTCCACCTTCTGCTTGCCCTGGAATTGCAGCCCTGTCACACAGGAAGCCTCCCTTGACCTTTCCCGCTCTCTGTCCCTCCCTGATGCCTAGCTCCCCCCCGCCCACAGCTGCTGCCTTCTCTTCCAGAGGCTGCTCTTCTTCCCACTCACCTCCCCCCAGTGGCCACAGGGGTCATTTGGGCCTCCTTCTCAAATCTTGTTATTCCAGCCCCATCTTGCCTGCTTCCCCACCTTCGAAGCCCTTGGCCTCTCTGTGTAGCAGCCGCCGCCACCCCATTCCTCAGCTCTGAGCTTCACTTCAGTCCTCTTGGAGGAGACTCTTGGTGACCCTCCCCTCGAATTGTGCTGCTCTTGAGCTCCCTTCCATCTTTTGCTCTCTTCTGTTGGGCTGACTCCCTCATGGACACTGCTTGCTCAAGACCTCTTGACTGGGGAAGCGCTCGCACCGTCTCTAGGCCTCTTGCCCCTTCCATCTAATGACAACAGCATCTGGCCTTCTTCCTGTCACCCCTCTGGCTCAACAGCTGCAGCCACTGCCACAGGCCCAGCTCTCAGCCTTCCCTCTAGTCAGCACTTCCCATACACTCGACGCTCTTCTGCTGCTGAGCACTTCTGGGAGAGGGCAAGAGAGCCGTCATACATTCCTCCTCCCTCCCTCCCTCCACTGGGCCAGCTACCACTGATGCCCAGCGCCATTCCTCCAGCTGCACAGGCCACTGCCCCCTGTGCACTAGGCGTGGCCTCCTCTTCCTCTGGCCTTGGCCAACACATCCTCTGCAGGCCCAGCGTGGGCCCATCCCCTCAGTCCTGCACTTTGCCTCCCATCTTGCTTGCCTCTCCAACCTACTGACTTTCCTTCTGAAATCCTTACTCTGCCTTCCTCCTAGACCTCCTAGCACAACCCCCTGCTCTTGTCCCTTCCCAGCCTTGCCTTCCTGCACAAGGCACCCCCTTTTGCACTGTCCCCATCTCTGCTTGAAAAGAGGCCTCAGCACGTGGAACTGGGAAGCATGCAGATTCTTCCTCAATCCCCACCCCCCACCCCCACACTTCCAATCTCAGACTGTAAGATACTTGGGGCAGTGTCCTCTGTTTGTGCAGCTTGTAAAGTGCTCTGTTGCTACACAAATAAATGACAGACAGCCCTGCCTGGGACACGTCATGTGATTTTTTTGGTCTGGATTTGACACGTCAGAGCTGGGCCAGGAGGTTCAGGTGCCACCCACACAGCTAACCTTTATTTTCAGCATTTCAAGCAACATTTCAAACAGCAGCCTGTTCTGCAAAATATTGATAGCATTTATTGAATGTTACAGTCCAGCTTCAAATTACACTTTTCTATAGATTACAGACCACTCCAATAACTGCTTGACAGACACTGCTGGCATCAGCCTCCTTACCTCCAGGTGTCCACTGCTGGCACAGAGAAAGCAGACCACTCTCGGAGTTATTGGTACAGAGGTCAGAATGCCCAAACCGCCCATCTCCCAAACATTCTCAGATTCGCAGTCCTCCTAAAAACCATTAAAAGGAGCATGTGAGAAGGGAAGCACTCTGACACTTGATCCAGCTACAGCACTAAGTCAGGCATCAAACGGCGCCCTACAGATCCTGCAAAATGAGCCATTAAATGGCTCCCGGAGCCAACGCTCCCCTCACCTGTGGTGCTTTTTGTTAGGGAGCCCCTGCAACCCCAATTTTCTCACGCTAAGGACTCCTGCAGAGTTCCACAGAGGCCTGCCATGGGATTCTCCAAGGGGCGAGGAAAGTCTTTCCAATATTCAATGCCCAACTGTCCTTGAGCATTAAAAGTCACTACAGACTGAAGTGACTCTAAGCAGAACAGACCCCACCCAACTTAGCCTTTTACCTTGAAGTCCACTCGGATCCTGTGGACTCCGTCTGCAACAGACTTCTGCTTGGAACTGCTGCTGTTTGACAGAGTGCTTAACAAGCTGAGCATGCTGTTTTCTGGCTTGCTGGCTGGAGGGGGCTTTTCCTGGAGAATTAAGGCAATTTGTAAACCCTAAATTCTACACTCTGAATCCAAAAGCAGAAGAGCTCTCATTGATTTCTAGACTGTGAGAGGAACTTCATAAGGAACAACCCGCCAGAA
The DNA here is from genome assembly GCF_021028975.2 of Sphaerodactylus townsendi. NCBI lineage: Eukaryota > Metazoa > Chordata > Lepidosauria > Squamata > Sphaerodactylidae > Sphaerodactylus > Sphaerodactylus townsendi. The sequence goes on from NC_059436.1 coordinate 25,721,564, forward strand.
TCTGGGCACTGCCTGGGCAGTTCTCAGCCTAGAACTGATTCCAGCAGCTAGAATTAATACATGGATTTGATTTATGTTTTCCAATTTGTACCCCTCCCCTTTCCCAATGAACCAGGCTCAGAGCAGCTGACAACATACAGACACAATATGCATAAATTAAAAATTACAGACATCTAATCTGACTAAAACATACTCCTATCCTGTGTACGGATGGTGCCCTCTAATAAAACCTAAAGAACGAGTATTCCCACGTGGTGGCAAGCCAAGATGCTGTTGCTTATCACTAAAAAACCCACCTCTCTTGCTTGCCCTGAAGTCCAGGGAGGGGCCAAGGCTCAATGGCGGAATATCTGCTCAGCACACAGAAGGCCCCTGTTCAATCCCTGGCATCTCTGGTTAAAAAGGTCAAGTGGAGGGGATGTGAAAGACCCACACAGCAACTGCCAACCTGAATGGGCATCGGCCTCATTTCATGCAAGGCAGCTCCTTGTGCTCCAGTGTGCGGCCACACGAAAACAGAGTGAGGATGTGAAAGAAAGAGCAGGAGTCCCACCAAAGGCAGCCGACACGCGAGTGCCAGTTTCGGAGAGGGAGGCAGAGCTGGACGCCATTCTGAATCTACGTAAACTCACGGGCTCCTGAAGAGCCTGCACATCTGCACAGGAGCAGCCAATCGTGAAAAAACTGGAGACAAAACTCAAACAGCAGGTTACCTTTTCTTTTGGCTTCTGTTTCACTGGTAAGCTTGGACGAGGAGGGATTTTCTTTTGTTTGCTTTGCTCTACACCTAGGAAAAGTATAAGCACACCTTGTCATAACCTAAGAGTTGCCACTAGAAACCAAGAGGAGTCTGGAACTTGAGGTAAGATCAGGTTATATGTGGACAGCAGAAGACAAGTCGCTCTTTTGCAAATGGAGAGAGTAACCACCTTGTGCCCATGTTGGGGGGGTTGCAGTCCGACTGGTATCAGCTGTCTCCAGAAGGCATAAGAACATTAGAACAAGTCTGCTGGATCAGACCAGAGTCCATCTAGTCCAGCTCTCTGCTACTCGCAGTGGCCCACCAGGTGCCTTTGGGAGCTCACATGCAGGAGGTGAAAGCAATGGCCTTCTGCTGCTGCTGCTGCTCCTGAGCACCTGGTCTGCTAAGGCATTTGCAATCTGAGATCAAGGAGGATCAAGATTGGTAGCCAGAGATCGACTTCTCCCCCATAAATTTGTCCAAGCCCCTTTAAAAAATATCCAGGTTAGTGGCCATCACCACCTCCTGTGGTAGCATATTCCAAACACCAATCACACGTTGCGTGAAGAAGTGTTTCCTTTTATTAGTCCTAATTCTTCCCCCCAGCATTTTCAATGAATGCCCCCTGGTTCTAGTATTGTGAGAAAGAGAGAAACATTTCTCTCTGCCAACATTTTCTACCCCATGCATAATGTTATAGACTTCAGTCATATCCACCCTCAGCCGTCTCCTCTCCAAACTAAAGAGTCCTAAACTCTTCAGCCTCTCCTCATAAGGAAGGTGCTCCAATTGCTCAATCATCCTCGTTGCCCTTTTCTGCACTTTTTCTATCTCTTCGATATCCTTTTGGAGATGTGGTGACCAGAACTGAACACAGTACTCCAAGTGCGGTCGCACCATGGCTTTATATAAGGGCATGACAATCTTTGCAGTTTTATTATCAATTCCTTTCCTAATGATCCCCAGCATAGAGTTTGCCTTTTTCACAGCTGCCATGCATTGAGTTGACATTCCCATGGAACTATCAACTAAGACGCCCAAATCCCTTTCCTGGTTTGTGACTGATAGCACTGACCCCTGTAGCGTGTATGTGAAGTTTGGATTTTTTGCCCCTATGTGCATCACTTTACATTTTGCTACACTGAACTGCATTTGCCATTTCTTAGCCCACTCACCTAATTTACCAAGGTCCACTTGAACTCTTAGGCAATCCTTTTGCGGTTCTCACCTCACACTACATAATTTGGTATTATCTGCAAACTTCGCAACCACGCTACCCACCCCTACTTCCAGGTCATTTATGAATAGGTTAAAGAGCACTGGTCCCAAAACGGATCCTTGGGGGACACCTTACATCTCCATTGTGAGAACTTCCCATTTACACCCACTCTTTGTTTCCTTGTTCCTCAACCAGTTTTTAATCCACAGGAGGGACTTCCCCTCCTATTCCTTTTGATTACTGAGTTTTCTCAATAGTCTCTTGTGAGGAACTTCTTGTCAAAAGCTCCTTTTGGAAATCCAAGTAGACAATGTCCAACTGGTTCCCCCCTTGATCCACACATGCCTGTTTACACCCCCCTCAAAGAACTCTATAGTAAGTTTGTAAGACATAGATTTGCCTCTGCAAAAGCCATGCTGACTCTTTCTCAGCAGGTCTTGCTTTTCTACATGTTTTATAATTTTATCTTTAAAGATAGATTCTACTAATTCTACCAGGAACAGATGTCAAAACTGACTGGCCTGTAATTTCGGTCCCCCCTAGATCCTTTTCTTTAAAGATTGGTGTGACAAGTATTGGCCATCTTCCAGTCTTCGTGATGGAGGCAGATTTCAGGGATAAGTTGCATATTAAAGTGAGAACATCAGCAATTTCATGCTTGAGCTCTTTCTTGGGTGAATGCAATCTGGGCCAGGGGATTTGGTAGCATTTGTTTATCAATGGCTGCCAGAAATTCTTCCTTGTCTACCACTATCTTCACTAGTTCCTCGGATTCGCCTCTCCCAAGAAGCACACATGGTTCCAGGTGCAGGAATGTTCCTCACCTCCTCTTGGGTGAAGCACAGGATGCAAAGAATTCATTCAGCTTCTCTTGCAATCTCCTGTCATCTTTAGCAATGGCACCCATTGTTCCTTTTGTCACTCCTAACTGGCTCTACCGCTTCCCTTGCTGGCTTCCCTACTTTTGATATATACTTTGGAAAGAACTGTTAGTTGCTGGTCTTGATGTTTGCAGCCATGCGTTCCTCATAATCTTTTTGCTTCCCTTACAGCTAACTTGCTTCTCTTTTGCCACCATTTGTGTTCCCTCTCATATTCTTCATTAGGCAAACTGGACTTCCATTTTCTAAAAGACATTTTCTTTTTTCTGATCATTTCCTCAACCTCTTTTGTTAACCATGGGGGCTTTCTTTTGGACTGGGCGCTGCCTTTCCTAACCTGCGGAACACATTCCAGCTGGGCTTTTATTACTGTGTTTTTAAATAACCTCCAAGCATCTTGGACAGTTTTGACTCTCTTGATTTTCCCTTTCAGCTCTGGAAAGGCAGCTCTGGAAAGCTGTGGGAGGATCTGAAATATGGGGTCTGGCAGCAACCCCCGCCGGCCATCATGCAGGATGTGGCTCAACAGCCGCATGAAGCTCGCAGGGAAGACTGCCTGAGTACCCCGAGTGAGGTCGCATCCATATGCAGGTGACATTCAACTCTGCTTCTTTTTCCCCAGCCATCAAGCTAGAGACAGCGCCAAGCCATGGTCTGAGTCAGTCATGTGCCAAGACTGAACAGTCACTCGTCAGCATGGCCAGGAGGGACCCGTGGAATCAGCTTGCTTTGGCTGGGGCTGCACTTCCTCTGAAGGAGCAGTTGGGAGCGCTGCCAGATCTAGTCTAGCTGGTAAAAGCATGAATCTCCTCTAAGGCAGCCTCTTCAGTTTTGACTGGTGCGCCAGCCACAGCACTTCCTCCAGACAGGATCTGTCCACAGGCACACATGGACTACTACAATGCACTCCACACGGGGCAGAGATTTCCATGGCTCAGAAGGTGGTGGGAAAGGCTGCCGCCGGGCGTACCTCCCTTGTTTTAAGAGTCCCACAGTGGCTGCCAGTTTGCTCCGAAGGGCATATCAGAGTGTGAATGACCTACTAAGCCCTGCACCGTCTGGGACCAGGAGGCCTGAAGGAAAACCAGCAGAGAACACCAGAGGCCCTGCTGCGTGCCCCCTTCCCTTGTCTGAGTGAGCCCCAGCGACAGGGACTTCCCTGCCGGGGGGAGGAAATGCCTTTCTCACTGAAATTCTCCTGGAGTCCAAACTTCCATTGTTTAGGTATCAGGCAAGGAGTTTAAGATTTGTTTTCATTCCTCATTTCAACTGAGCTTCCGGCCAGTTTTCATTCGGCCAGCCTTGCTGCTTGTTCTCATTCCCACTTTTTATTCTGTTGGTTTGATCACGCCTTTAGCTCACCGGACAGGGCTGCTTTTATCCCATGCTGTCATGGCTGACTTTATGCTGCACCTGTTCCTTCCCATGGTTTATTGTTATTGGCTCAGGCTTGTGAGCAGCTTCTGATGCTGCTGCTGCGAGTGGGTGATCCAAAGGCTTTTAACCCATCACAACAGCCAGCACTGTATCTGGCTCAAAGGGAAGCTCTGACCGGAGAAGACTGTCTGCTTCTCAGGGGACAGCTGACCGGTATCCAAGGAAGGTCCCAAGCCCTGCCCCACACCCACCCCTCTGCCCCCTTCCCACCCTGACTGCCCAGGCAACAGAGGTCTGGCCTTAAAGAGGCCACTGGTAGTGCCTGATGCAGGCAGTCAGGCCGGCACCCACCTGCCTCTGGAGGCGGAGCAAGCTTCTTCTTGGGCTCAGCAGGGGTGCTTCGAGGGACTTCCTTTCTGGGTGGGCCTGAGCTAGCGGGTGGAGGGGGGGGCCCCGACACAGGAAGCAGGGCCTGTTTGCTGGCTTTCCTGACAGCAGGCAGAGGGGCTTGCTTGTTGTCTGGGGGAGATGGCTGCGGCCCCTCCTCGTTCTTCTCCTCGCTGGGCTTCCGGGCAGGCTCACTGCCTTTCTTTGCAGGGGGGTCCTCTCTCGTCAGGACAGGCTGGGAAGCAGCTTTCTGCCCGGAGTCGGACTGGCTCTTCCCAGATTGACTCTCTTTCTTGTCGCCAGATTTGGATTTCTTCTCTTTCTTTTTCACAGCTACAAAGCAAAAGGAGCCCCTCAGATATCATGCTTGGTGGTGCTCCCCCAAGGTGGCAAACATGCTCAGGGTACGGCTGCTGCCTCTGTGTGGCCTTGCTCCGGGGCATGACAAGGACCACACCTTCCCCATCCCTCCCCAACAGGAATCCCTACCTTTGGCTTGCTTCTGCAGAAAGGCTTTCGATGGCATCCATTGCAAGTTCTGACACTTCCTCATCCTAGGATGAAATGAAAAAGAAGGGAGAGTAAACAGGAAGAGACAGCAAGGCTCACCTGGCAGCACAAACCTCTGGCATCCCACTTCTAGCACTGCAGGCTTCTTTGGATTCCAGGCATCTGTGACAAAGGGCTGCCTTAAGAATTGGAAGCAGAAACACCGGAGGCTTCCAGCCATGCCATGCCTCCCTCCCTTGGGAGTCCTCTCCAGACCAATCTGGGCAGCATCAGGAGAGGAAAGGGCATCTGCAGAAGGGACTACTGAGTCTACCCTGGACCAAAAGCCTGTTGTGGCGTTCAGATGCTGACATTCAACTTGAGGAGGAGCCATCAATGTTGGACTCTTTGCCCTGACATTCAGCTGAGCTCCTGTGCAGAAGAGCACTCAGAACAAGCTTCCTGCGATGCAGTTTCACACGCAGTGGCAGCTTCTCATAGCTGTTTTAGAAAGAGATTTTAAACCAAGGAGACGACCCAAAGTCTGGAAGGAGGAGGCCGAACAGAGGGCAGGGCAAAGCTGGAGCCCTCTCTTTCCTCCCAAACCTGCACAGCCACCCACTACTTTGAGTCACTGCCTGCCCCTTCCAGCTCCATGAGACAGGATACACTGAGGTCAAGCTGATAACGAGGCAAAGTCACCCGGCTTAGGATCCTTAGCTCTTTTTTGACTGACAGACCCAGGCTAAAAAGCAAAGTCTGCCCCCCCCCCCATCCCGCAGGCCAGGAAGCCTATACCCTGACCTCCAAGCAAGGCCCCCACCCCACACTTACTTGCAGCACTGTTTCTTAATGTTACGCCCCCCAAACTTTGGCTTATCCAGGCAATTGGTACAGACACCGCAGTCCTCCGGCACCTGGCAGCCCGGACACTGGCCACAGCGCCTGGAGCGCCGGCCTTTCTTTACGGGAGGTTCTGGGGGGGGCTTGTGTCTGGTCACGGGCTTGATGGGCTTGATGGGCGGCACCTGGGGCTCAGCCTCTTCTGAACCAGCAACAGAGGACTTGTCTGTTAAACAAAACATCGGCTGTGAATTCAGCAGCCAATAAAAGAGAATAACTTCAAGTACTGCATTCCCCCACCCCGAGTGTCTCTTGATGCCTCCCTACAAGGGAATTCACTGGCTTCGTTTATAGTCTCCCTTTCTCACCAAGACTCAAGGCAGATTACAAAATTTAAAAAAAAAACACAACAGAAAGCCCCTCCAGGTTTGCTAACAGCAGAGCTTGGTTGTCCCTGCCTCCTCTGCCTTCCATCACCCCACCGCAGCCAAGCATTTACCATCATTCCCCATGGCAGACAGTATCTTCTCCCTCTCTTCCCACGGCAAGGCACTCAGAGTGGGCATGTCATCTGGGAAGACGGCTCGCTTACGCCCAAGTGCAACAGCTGCTCTCCTACAGACGTGCTTGATGCGTGGCCCTCTCACCGAGGCCTCTGAGGAGTCGCTCTCTTGACCCTGCATTTCAAGGAGGTAAGAACACAGGAATCAGCCAGAGGAACCTCTCCCAGAGGCAGCTGGGCATCCCAGTTGCATGCAGATTTCTAAGCACTTGCATCTAATAGGCACCAGAAACACACCAGTGAGAGTGGAAATATCCAGTGGTGGTCTCCAGTATCCAGCCCCGTGTCTTTTGGGAAGGGGTCGGGGAGGAAAGGAGAACTACTGTAAACAATGTTTTAAAACATGTTTGGTTAAAATGGAAAGGAGGTGGTTTCACTCTGGGAACATGACACCCGCTGTGTGTGTGTGTGTGGGGGGGGGGGGGGCTGCCACATCTACCACCCAGTTTATTGGAGGAGCCACATCCCATGCTTCCATAGCTAGCCCCCCCTCCCCCCCCGCTAGGCCATATGACCCAGCTGACCTCTGCTTTAGAGACAAAGAGGGGCCTGAAGCAGCCCTTGGCCACTGGCAGGCAGGTGGGTGGTCTTGCTGGCTCAGGAGCCACATAGCACACAGACGGCAAGAGGAGGCAGAACCGCTGACCTTCAGGGACACCCACTCTCGTGTTCAACTTCTTACTCTTTGAGGGGGACTAGTCCTATGCTGGTCCCACCTGGATGGCCCAGGCTGGCTTCTCATGAGACTTCAGCAGCCAGGCAGGGTCCATCTTGGTAAGTATTTGGATGGGAGACCACCCAGGAATGCCAGGAGGGTTGCTATGCAGAGGCAGGCAATGGCAAAGCACAGCTATTAGTCTGTTGCCTTGAAAACCCCCTAAGGGGTTGCCATTTCAGCTGTGAGTTGACTGTCCTTTACACACACAGAGAATGTTATACAGAAGGTCATCACCATCTTTTGGGGCAAACACAGTAGTTGTTCTGACCAACAGATAACTGGAAAGACAAGGGAGGGGAAACTGGGCAGCAATTTGAAAGGGAAAGACCATTTCTTCCCATCAACCTGCCGCCAGATCTATCCCTTTCGTTCTAGACCTCATACCTGTGCCTTTGGCTGATCCACCTGCTTGAGCGACTTGCTCTTCTCGATCTTGTACAGCTGGGCTTTTGCTTTCTTGAGGAGGCTGGCCACCCTCTTGTCAGTCATGGGCAGCTTGTCTGCATGAGCCAACATAGAGCTGATTGAGGAAGCTGCAGGCAGCCTCAGAGCATCCTCCTTTTCCACCAAAGGGGCGGAAGGGCCGAGGTCTGGGCTGGCCTTCTCCAAGCCTCCCCGACCCCTCTTGGCCATCTTGGTCTTGATGGCTGTTGCTGAATCCATCAGAACCACGGCAGGCACACCAGCCACGGGCTCAGCAGCTGCGGATTTCTTCCGCCCCGCAGCTTTTTTGACAGAGGAGGAAATGGTGGGGTCTTCATGGACGACCACCCTCCCTTTTGAAACACGAGCCGCGGGGAACAACGCAGAGCTGCTCTGAATGTCAGGGGCCTTCTTTCGCCTCTCTTTCCGGGACTCCCGCTTGTTTTCTTTCTCCCGCTCTCGGTCTCTCTCTCGGCCCTTCTCCTTCTCAACACTCCGGCCGCTGTCTTTGGACGGCTCCTCAGAGGTGTTGTCTCTGTTCTTGCCCCTCTCGGTCTGAGAACTCGGGGTGAACCACGGGAAGAGGGGAGCAGGGCTGCTGGGGGAGAAAGGCTCTACCAGCGGGACTCCTGCCTGCTTTCTGGGCCTCTGGCTTTTCTCTGCTGACTCTCCAGGCTGGGAAAGGGAATGGGCAGGGAAAGTGAAGCTGGCATTTAAGGCACTGGTGGTCAAGGACCCCACGGAAATGCTGGCAAGCGAAGAAGAGCCTGACGACTGGGGCGGGAGAGAAGGGAGCTCTGAGCTGCTCAGCCGCCCGCTCCTTGTTCTCATGGAGTGTGAGGGAGATCTGGGCTCTGATCGAATCGGGCTGAACACTCTCCTCTTTCGTTTCCTCAAAGTGACGGATGCAGCAGCGCCTCCTCCAGCAGCTCGACTCACAGAGGAAGGCAAGGTGACGGATTCAAAGATGCGGGAGTGGGCCTCGCTCGGAGTGAATCTCGGCGCTCGCAGCAGAGGGCTCCTCTTGTGCACATCAAACCTGGTCCCAGAGTGCAGAGGGGAAAATAAGCGTGTCGGAGCCGGGGCGCCAGCAGCTGAGAAACTAGAAGCAAAACCAACATCCTCAGGGGTCAGTGGGGGAGGCCGGAAGTTATCAAATATGGGTTTGCGGATAAGTCCTTCTTTGGCATATTTTGCTGAGGAAAAGTACTGAGGTTCAGACCTGGAGTGCTTCAGAGAGGTCCACCGGAACGTTGGCTCTCGCAGAATGGACTTCCGCTTCTCCTGCATGGGTGCAGCAGAAGAGGGTAAGAAGGGTGAAGCCAAAGGGATTGTGGGGGGCATGAGCCAAGGGGCGTGCTCAGAGATGCTGGCAGCTGGTTGAAGGGGCGGGGGTGGGGTCAGGAGGGGCGGGGGTGGAGAGGCAGAGGAGGACTGCTGCTGGGAGACACTCTGGAGGCTGGGCAGCTTTTTGGCTATCTTGGGTCCAAAACTGCGCTCTGCCACAGAAAACCTCCTCCTCCTCCTCCGCCTCCTCCTCCTCCGCCTCCTCCTCCTCCGCTCACCACTCTCATTCTCAGGGGATGGGGAGTCAGGCAGGGAAGAGGGAACTACCTCCGGAGTGTTGCTGCATTCTTCAGACAGTCCTTGCACCTCTTCTGAGGCCTGTGTATCAGTGGACGTGTCAACGCTGGGGCTGCTGGACCGGGAGGAATCCGACGATGCCTGTGAGGAGTGACGGGAGGCCCCGCTGGACTTCTCACTGGATTCACAGGAGGTGGCACTGAACCGGGTGTTCGGTGTCGACTCCAAGCGGGCGATTTTGACGGGTGGGTCGTAGTCCTCATCTTCAATGAAGCGCTTGGGAGTTTTAATGATTCGGGAAGAGATGGCGCTCACCACTGGCATGATGAACTGGCGGATATTTTTGAGCTGAGTTCTTGCCTTGCGTCCCTGCAGCTTTGCTGCTTCTTTCTCAATCTTTTTCTGGGCCCCCTTTTTTGCCTTCTGCAAGAGTTGCTTAGCAATGGTGGCGTCTGTTCTCTTGGAGGAAGGGATGATCCTCACGGGCTTGATCCTGCGAGGGCTCTGCCGGACTGCAGGCTTTTCTTCTTTGGGAAGCAGCGACACGCCGTCTTTCTCCTTTCTGATCCGCTGGGCTCTGTCCAGCTGAGAACTCTCCGCTGTAGCCAGAGCAGCATTCAAGCGATCGGAAGATGGTGGCCGGCCTCTCCGACGCACCAGCTGTACACTTTTTCTTCCAAGGTGGAGCTTGCCAGATTTGAATTTAGACTTCAGCGGAGAGAGCTTGCCTGCTCGCAGCTTCTTGATTTTTGTTGCATGCTGAAAGGCCGTAGACGGTGCCCGCTTCACTTTCTTTAGATTCTCCTTTTCCTCCTTGCCCCTCTTTTGAGCATCTGCTGTGCCCTTCATGTGTCTGATTTTGAACTTCATGCTGCCAAGGGCAGGAGGCCTCCCTCGTCGTTTTTCTTCACTTTTCAGTTCGTTCTTCTGTACTTTTTCTGTGGGTGTGAGTTCTGGTCTGTTTGAAGGGGAATAAGTTGTGGAGGACTCGGAGAGCATGGTTGAACTTCGGTCCAAGCTGTTTCTGGGTCTCCCACGTGGCTTCCTTGTATTAGACTTGGCTGAGGTTAAAGGAGGAGAAGAAGGACAAAGGGAAGAGTGAATGTTAAGCGTTTCTACATCCTGCCACAGGCTCCTTCCAGGAATGCCTAAGTGTCCTGCATTGATAAGTCGCACAACACAGCCCACTGCAAATGAACTACTGTGAGGTAAGGTAAAGTATACGGAGCAGTGTAATGATCAGGCTCTGCCCCTGGAAAAATTCCTCTTTCTAGCTGATTGTAGTGGATTAGTTGTCCCCAAGACTCTTAAAGTGACAATAAAACAGGAACAGTAGCTTTGGAGATAGTTCACAACTTCCTCTCATATTTTCCCAGAACCATCTGAAATATTACATCTGAAAGATCAAGAATAGTTCTCAGGGCAACCCTGGCCGGGGGCTGAAGGAAGGGACTTGGCAGCCTCCTCCAAATCTGAAACGATCTGAGTACTCAGACAGAAACACCATCGGCTGGGAGAATATGTTCAGCCACTGCTTACTGCATGGACCTGACTGCAGAGAGCCATTCAGGCCAGTGGAATTACACCACCCCAGGTCTCAGGTACTAAGCAGGGCTGGGCAAGGTTAGTACTTGGGTGGGAGACCACTAAGGAAGTCCAGGGTTGCTACACAGAGGCAGGCAGTGACAAACCACCTCTGAACGTCTCTGGCCTTGAAAAGCCCATGATGGGCTGCCATAAATCGGCTGTGACTTGATCGGGAAAAACAATTCAGCCAGTTCCTGTGAACAGCCCATTCCGCAGTCTAAGTTTACCTGTGGAAGATTTGGTGGGACTTTGTCCTTTAGCTTCATCATCTGAACCAAAGCCCAGGAACTGCTCATCCTGCACACACACAAAAAAGGTGGGGGGAGGGAATAGGAGGTTTATGCAGGTCAAGTGGACAGTTCTACATAATTGGGGATTGAAAAGCAATTATAGTAACAATACTTCTGTACAGTGTTATGTCAGACAAATGTGCAGCAATGGCTGCTTGACGCTGAAGAAGCGTTCTTTACGCACCACAAGAGAGACGCCCAGGTCCAATGGTGGACCACGGGACACCCATGTGTAATAAATCTGATGAGCATGCCCAGAGGCTGCTCTGCCCTGAAAGCAAAGCTCTCTCACTAACACTTGCCCATTATGCACAACAGGAGGAAAAATAAGGAAGAAGCTACTTCCTGCGCACAGGACCAGAAAAAAGGCCACACTCTTCCAGAAGAAGCCCCTCTGGATCACGCAAGTGGAAGGACCTCCTCATACTAATAATGCTATAAAATAATTCTGTATTCCCAAGTAAGCTGTGGACCACCCCAAATATTGCACCTTGGGTACTGCGCCCTGTGAAGAGACGTGAAGCTCAAACCAGGTAGAATCCCCAAAGTGTGCAGTTATATGATTTACTGAACCCCAAAGCTTATTCTGGGTGCAGAGCTTCCAAAAACCTGGGAGCCAATTTCAGCCTTGCTAAAAAGTAACCAGGTGTCACCAGGAATCACCTATTTCAACCCCAGACTACAAGCAGCACCTGAAAGAAATGAGGGAGGGGGAACCTCCAGCCAGCTTCACAGGTGACGTCCTTGCAAACCTTTTCCATACACCTTCCTTGCCCTGGTCTTGATGCTGCCAGGAGGCAGGTTTTTCCCAGCTTTGCACAGGACAATGGTGCACCTGTGCCCCTCTTGGGGCTTCCCTTGCTTTTATCTTTGAGGGTGTAAACAGGCATGTGGACAGGGGTGAACCGGTGGACATTGTCTACTTGGATTTCCAAAAGGCTTTTGACAAAGTTCCTCACCAGAGACTGTTGAGAAAACTCAGCAATGAAGGAATAAGAGGGGAAGTCGTCCTATGGATTAAAAACTGGTTGAGAAACAGGAAACAAAGAGTGGGTGTAAATGGGAGGTTCTCACAATGGAGAGATGTCGGGAGTGGTGCCCCCCAAGGATCCGTTTTGGGACCAGTGCTCTTTAACCTATTCATAAATGACCTGGAAGTAGGGGTGGGTAGCGTGGTGGCCAAGTTTGCAGATGATACCAAATTATGTAGGGATTGGGTGAGAACCAAAAAGGATTGCCAACACCTCTTGATCAATTAGGTGAGTGGCCTCACAAATGGCAAATGCAGTTCAATGTAGCAAAATGTAAGAGTGCGATGCACATAGGGGCAAAAAATCCAAACTTCACATACACGCTACAGCAGGGTCAGTGCTATCAGTCACAGACCAGGAAAGTGAGGATTTAGGCGTCTTAGTTGGTAGTAGTTCCATGGGAATGTGCAACTCAATGCCATGGCAGCTGTGAAAAAAAGAGCAAACTCTAATGCTGGGGATCATTAGGAAAGGGAGATTGATAATAAAACTGCAAAGATTGTCAATAAGTGCCCTTATATAAAAGCAGTGGTGCGACCCAAGCACTTAGAGTAACTGTGTCCAGCGTTCTGGTCAGCTGCAAGATCTCAAAAAAAAAGATATTTGAGGGAGATAGAAAAGTGCAGAGAAGGGCAACAAGGATGATTGAGGGACTGGAGCACCTTCCCTATATGAGGGAGAGAGGCTGCAGCGTTTGGAACTCCTTTAGTTTGGAGAGGAGGCGGCTGAGGGGGGATATGCTTGAAGTCTACAAAATTATGCATCGGGTAGAAAATGTTGACAGAGAAATGTTTCTCTCTTTCTCACAATATTAGAACCAGGGGGGCATACATTGAAAATGCTGGGGGGAAGAATTAGGACTAATAAAAGGAAACACTTCTTTCAATGCTAACGTGTGATTGGTGTTTGGAATATGCTGCCACAGGGGAGGTGGTGATGGCCACTAACCTGGATAGCTTTAAAAGGGGCTTGGACAGATTTATGGAGGAGAAGTCGATTTATGGCTACCAATCTTGATCCTCCTTGATCTGAGATTGCAAATGCCTTAACAGACCAGGTGATCGGGAGCAACAGCCGCAGAAGGCCATTGCGTTCACATCCTACATGTGAGCTCCCAAAGGCACCTGGTGGGCCACTGCGAGTAGCAGAGAGCTGGACTAGATGGACTTTGGTCTGATCCAGCTGGCTTGTTCTTATGTTCTTCTTATGTTCTTATCTTATCTTTCCCAACCCTGCTTTGCTGCAAAGTTTTGAGGAAGAGGACAGTCAAACCTCAATGGCAGTCCTGTGAGGAGGGAAGTTCACATGTTCCTGGTCCCACCCATAGGGTAGCCATTTCCCCATCCCCTGTCACCTGCTGCGCGCGGGGGAGGGGGGGAATGCTTTTTCAGGCAGCAAGGGAACACCTGGCTACTTTAAACCAATTCAAATCTCCAGGTCTTGATGAGATAAATCCCAGGGTATTAAAAGAACTAGCAGAAGCAATCTCAGAATCACTTGCTATATAGACTTTGAGAACTGGAGAACAAGTCCCAGTGGACTGGAGGAGAGCTAATGTTATCTCCAGCTTCAAAAAGGGAAAAAAGGAGGACCCTAATAATTACCGTCCAGTCAGCCTGACATCAATATCAGGAAAGATTCTGGAGCAGATAATTAAACAGATGGTCTGCCAGCACTTAGAAGGGAATGCTGTGATTACAAAAAGTCAGCATGGGTTTTTGAAAAACAAGTCATGCCACACTAATCTTATCTTTTTTTTTAATGGAGTGTCAAGCTTGGTAGATGAAGGGAATGCATACCTTGATTCTAGTAAAGATTTTGACAAGGTGCCCCAAAATATTCTTTCAAGTAAGCTAGTGAAATGTGGACGAGACAATGCTACTATTAGGTGAATTTCTAATTGGTTGACTGACTGAACTCAAAGGGTACTCATCAATGGCTCATCTTCATCCTGGAGTAAAGTGACTAGTGGGGTGCCACAGGGTTTTGTCCTGGGCCCAGTGCTATTCAATATTTTTTATCAACAACATGGATGATGGAATAGAAGTCATGCTAATGAAAATTTGCAGATGACGCCAAAATAGGGAGGGGTAGCTAACACCCCAGAGGACAGAGTCAGAGTTCAAAATGACCGTGACAGATCAGAGAGCTGGGCTAAACAAACAACATTAATTTAAACAGAGATAAGATACTACACTTAGGCAGAAAAAATGAAATACACAGATACAAGGTGGGTGACACCTGGTTTGACACACTACATGTGAAAGGAATCTGGGAGTCTGAGAAGACCACAACCTGAACATGAGTCAGCAGTGTGATGCAGCAGTCAAGAAAGCCAATGTGATTCTGGGCTGTATCAATAGGAGTGTAGTGTCGAGGGATGTAATTGTACCTCTGTATTTTGCATTATTTAGACCTCACCTAGAATATTGATCTCCTGCCTGCCCTGACTCTGGACTGTTTTGGACTATGCTTTTGCCTGTTACCTGCCCTGCCTCCAGCCTGACTCAACTGTGCCTCGCTTGCTGCCCACCTGGACTCTGGTCTGTCTGGCCACGCACTAGCTAGCACCTGCTGGCGACACCTTATTGGTTAATATAAAACAATGTGGATACGTCAAAACAGCAATGAACCAGTAATTATTTTATTGTCAAAAATCATAGAAGCCACCCAATGGCAGTCTGCCACATCTCTATCACAAACAGAGGGTTCCACAAAATTTCACGTGGTTATTTAAAATATTGCTATTTCTCATCTCTGTATCCAAGGTCGCTTACAATATGGAAAATAATACATACATCCACATATATGCCTTTATTGGCATTAAACAATAAAATGAAATTGTCGAAGGCTTTCACGGCCGGAATCACTTGGGTGCTGTGTGGTTTCCGGGCTGTATGGCCGTGTTCTAGCAGCATTCTCTCCTGACGTTTCGCCTGCATCTGTGGCTGGCATCTTCAGAGGATCCTCCGAAGATGCCAGCCACAGATGCAGGCGAAACGTCAGGAGAGAATGCTGCTAGAACACGGCCATACAGCCCGGAAACCACACAGCACCCAAATAAAATGAAAGCCAGTAACACAATTAAAGTATTTAAAAAATCCAGAGTAAAATCAGCAATTAAAACAGCAGCAGCAGATCACAGAAGAGCAGAATAAATTATATACATTCCTAAAAGGTGTGCTATAAAACCCCCCATAGCCTCCAGTCACAAAGAGCAACAGTAGAAAATTGAGTCACTGCAGGGGATCAACTTCTGACCCTGGAAAGGGCGTGGGAGAGCAGAGAGATGCCTTGTGCAGACCTCTGTTGCGCCAGCTCCATCCCTTTGCCTTCCTGATGGCAAAGGGAAAAAATGACCTTCCTTTGAAAGATAAATAGCTGCCAAGTTAGTGAAGGAAGGACTGAAGGGGTGGAATAGATAGAGCAGACTGTCCATTCAGAACCTCAAAAGGAGCCCGGTTGCACAGAAATGACCAACAGATTTTGTCTGCAGCAGGCGTGTTTTTGCCCTTTCTGTGCTTTTAGGCACCTTATTATCATCAGTTCTTCAAAAGACTCTGCAATGCTTGGAAGCAGTTATAGTCAAGGCCACAAGGCAGCACACGCGTCTGCTGAGCCCGAGTTTCGGAAGAAGCAAGAGGCTCTAATGTACTGTAACCAGCATTCACACAGACAACAAGCGTTCACACAGCCTGCCTTGGATAGTTCCACTTCTTCAGCACCAGGATGGTGAGACAGCACCTCCAGCACTGGAAAAAGAAGCAGCCATGTGAAGAGGCAACGCCTTGGCTGGGAGCTGCCAGACAGAGCAAGGCACCTGTAGGCTGCCGGGGGCTGCTTCCTGCATGCCCCTTCCAAAGCCAGGCTGTGGCATCATACAGAGAGGGGGCAGAAGCCAAGCCATCCAACCAGGCAAGGGGGGGGGAGGACGGGAAGGCCCGGCTGTCTCCTGCTCCCAGCACAACCTGCAGGGCTCCTCTGAGTGCCCTGCAGAAGGAGGACAAAACCGAAAACCATTTCTCCTGCCCAAATTCTACCCAACAGGCTGATCTTCACTTTTTATCTTTGACTTTAGTTATAGTCCACCTTTTGCACTAAGATTCAAGCCAGGTGCCCCGGTGAAAAACCGTCCTGACCAACTGCATCCACAATGCTAGAAACAAGTACTACAATACTGAGTATTGGACATGATATATCATGTGATATACAGATAAGGCCTCTTATCCACTGTGGCTCAGCCCACAGTCCCATTCTAAAAGTGCCATCCTGAACCACTCCAAATACAAACATCCCTTCCTGCACATTTCTGTTTTACTGAGCGTTGGATTCAAAGGACGCTTTCCCGCAGCAGAGAAGCACTTTCCAGCCTTCCCATTTCCCTGATCAACACAAAAGGCGGAGTACAGGCGTCAACAGCAGGAAGACGGAATCAGAAGACATTTTCGTTAATGGAAATTTTAGTCTGGATCCAACCCATAGTGTGCAGAATGAAAGCCTTGTTAAGAGGCAGATCACTCCACCACAGAGAATGCAGGGGTCTGGGCAGATGTCAGCTTGACCCACTTGTAGAGGGGCTCCTGCAGGAGAGACAGGGCCAAATTGGTCCAGGAGATTTGAGGGTCAAAAAGGGCATAAAAGGGCATTGTATGCAAATGAACCTAGTAACTGAGGGAGTGTGGAGGGACTGCAGAATATGCACACTCCGCCTGGCTCCCAATAGTAACAGCTGGAGTTGACCTCAAAGAGATTACATTACAATAGTCTTGAGTGGCATGGATCCACATGGCCACAACCACCACAGCAAATAAGTTGGAAGACAGAGGCAGTTGCCTTTGCTTCCTTCCCCTGCCATATTGGGTCCAGTATAATCCCTAGATGTTTAACTAAGGCAGACATGGCCAGCTGGACCCCATCAAATGGAGGAAGCAGAAGGTCCTTCAAGACCTCTTCTGCCTTCCCAATTAGCATCAGCCCTGTCTCATCAGGATTTGGGTTCCATTTTTTCATCCTCCGCTCGTCTCCAGCAGGAATGTTCTGAGCCCGGTCAATGAGAAATGGCTGACATCAATCCAAAGCACACTCCTGATTCCTCAATTAGATGACAGGCTCCTCAGTATCAAAAGCTGCTGAGAAATCCTGTTAGAACATGGAAGAGGAGCAGCTCTTGTCTATGGAGGACACCAACGAAAATTACCAGGCAGGAGTCCGAAAGACCCTCTGGGACCTCTTCATCTGATTCTTCCTCCTTCCCATCCTGTGGCAGCTCTGCTTGGCAAGTGACAGCTTTAAGATCTTTAGGGCGTTAAGAGAAGCAAGGGATGGTGAGAGATGCACCACCACCAACTGCTGGAAGAATGCCTAGAACCAGGGGGCATCCATTGAAAATGCTGGGGGGAAGAATTAGGACTAATAAAAGGAAACACTTCTTCACGCAACGTGGCAGTTGAATTATTTGGAATATGCTGCCACAGGAGGTGATGATGGCCACTAACCTGGATGGCTTTAAGGGGGGCTTGGACAGATTTATGGAGGAGAAGTCGATTTATGGCTACCAATCTTGATCCTCTTTGATCTGAGATTGCAAATGCCTTAGCAGACCAGGTGCTCGGGAGCAACAGCCGCAGAAGGCTATTGCTTTCACCTCCTGCATGTGAGCTCCCAAAGGCACCTGGTGGGCCACTGCGAGTAGCAGAGAGCTGGACTAGATGGACTCTGGTCTGATCCAGTTGGCTTGTTCTTATGTTCTTATGGTGTTCCCCCTCTTGCTCACATATTCACTGGTGCGTATGGAGTGTGTGGTGTGTGTTACTGTTCTCTGGTGGTCTTGGAACTTCCAGGGACCCTGTACGGCTGCCAAGAATTCTGCTAGCTTTTGATCGTATGGCTACTGCTGGGGTGACAAGATTGCTGCTAGTTAGGCGCAAAACACCAACTGTATTATGCCCGCATTCCCCCTGCTGCGACAGGACCATAGGATTGAACTGCATGTCCAATGTGCTCGACAAGAATGGGAAAACTACTTATTTTAAAAAATTAGTCCTCTCCTTTGGAAGAAATGCAAGGGCTTTTACATGGTGTAGTTTTAAATCAGATTGGCTGTTTTTAGTTGTACATTTTAAACAACTTGTAAAAGGCCACGGCTCAGTGGCAGAGCACCTGCTTTGCACACAGAAGCCCCCCCCTCCCCCCCCGGAATTCTAATCCCCAGTACCTCAGGCTAAAAGAACTGCAGGCAACATTTGCTAGAAATCAGCTTCCTGTGTTTGCACACATTTGATGCACTCAGTGCCTTCACGTGGCCCATTGAATCCCTCCTTTTCTCATCCACAGCCATGCCTTACTGGGCCAGTCTTGCTGAAGAGCACACTTGGCTCCAGCCCTCTGGGAAGTGGTGCTGCTGACAGCCTTGGGATAAAGCTGCTCGGTTAAGCACTGACAGGCTGCAAGAGAGGAGCCCCATTTACTCGCCTGTCACAAATCACTGCCTCCTCCAAAGGGTGACGCAGGCCCAAGTGGCCACTCCCACACAAGCCTTCCTTCAGAGGTCTCCGTGCCTCTCCTGGCCCAGGCCTCTAGAAAGGGGCCAGTGGGCAGGACTGGTGGCAGCTGCTGGTGGTTAGGAAGACCCAGGAAAGTCTCCAGCAGCCTGGCAAGGGTGGGGAAGCCTTCCTGGGCATCCGGAATGGTCTATAGTTCTGTAGGCTGCACATAAGAACCCCGGAAAAACACAGGTCTCCTCTGCCAATCATATCACGCTTGGAGCCACGCCAGGTGCAACTGTGTCCTTGTGTCTGCCATGGGGCCCCAGCCACCAATTTACAGCCTAACATGGGAAATTCAAAAATGTAAAGGGCCCAATCCTGAGGCAGAATGCACTTTGGCCCCCCACCCCCAGTGCCCCTTTAAGTGTTGAAACAGCATGGCATGGTAGATAAGAGCAGCTGGTTCTAATCTGGAGAACTGGGTTTGTTTCCCCTCTCCTCCACATGGAGCCTACTGGGCGACCTTGGGCTAGTCACAGTTCTCTCAGAATTCTCTCAGCCCCACCAACCTCACAAGGTGTCTGTTATGGGGAGGAGAAGGCGATTGTCAGCTGCTTTGAGACTACTTAAAGGTAAAGAAAAGTGGGGTATAAAAACCAGCTCTTCTTCTTTTTCTTCATTCAGCAGTTGAAAGAAAGGGTGTGTGGGTGAGGGAATCCACTCCAGCACTTCTAAACCACCCATGGTCATCTATAAAATGGGGGTGGCATGCCCAGGTCCAACCAGTCACAAAGCAGAATTCAGCCACATCAGATGTCCTCCGGCTTTACCAGTAGGAAAAAAATACTTACAGTAGAAAACCTATTCTGGTCATTAGGAAATGTGCAAGAACGCAGGACCATAAGAAGTTGCCTAACCCTACTGAATCAGTCCCCTGGTCCACCATAGTCGTGTCCATGCAGGCTGGCAGTGGCTTTCCAGGGTCCCAGGCAGAGATCTTTCATATTCCTTCCTGGGAGAAACTGAGGATTATGCCTGGGACCACAGGGTTGCTAAGCAGGGGCTCTACTGCGGAACCACACCCCTCCCCGACAATCATCATCTGGTTTGTGATGCTGCGCAGAGACATCTTCTGCTAAAAATACTGCGTTAAGACTTCATCCTGAACAGTTAAGCATAATGCTATTACATCCACAAAAAATGAACCACAGAGTTTGAAAAGGCTACCAGAACCTTCGAGTCCAACCTCCTGCCGTGCTGAAATACACAGTCAAAGCACCCCTGACAGGCCATCAAGCCCCTGTTTAAAAACTTGCAAAGGAGGAGACTCCATCATCCTCTGAGGCAGCATATTCCACTCTAGAACAGCCGTTACCCTCAGAAAGTTCTTCCTAATATTTAGGGTAGAATCTCTTATCCTGAAAAACCCATTACTCCTGGTCCTAGTCTCTGGACTGGCAGAAAACAAGCTTGCTCCCTCTTGTACATGACATTCCTTCAAATGTTTAAACATGATTATCATGTCACCCCTTAGCTTTCCAAACTAAGCATACCTGGCTTCCTCAGTATGGTGCGATATAAATTCTTGCCTTCATGTATTTTAACAACAGCAGTTCTTCACAGCCTAACACATCTTAACCCACAGATATTTTGTTTTGGAAATGGAGCTGCATTAGCTTTCTCTCCCAGTCCTGCCTTCCCATCAGCCATAGACAATGAGTTGCATCCCAACAGCTTTCCCTACATTGCCAAAGGGATGAAAGAATTTCTGTATTTTTTTAAAAAGGGGGTCTGGGTTTAGATCAGGAGACTTGAATGAATAAAAGCAACGTGTGGCAGAAAAGTTGGCTGGATCCAATCTGACAGACCCCAAGATTTCAAAGGAAAACCAGCATCTTAGCGGAGCCTTTAAGTGTAAGTACGTATCACTGGAGACCAAGATCATGATTACTGGGTATTCCAAATTATTCTGCATGGATGAGAATGTTGAATGGTGAAAAAAGATGCCATGAAGAAAACTGATTAATTTGAAACTAGCATTAAAGCCCCTTGAGTGGGGAAAATGCACAAAGCTCTAGAAAAGTGGTGGGTGGTGGGGGACAAGCAAGCATTTCATCCTGCAATGGGCTGTTGCTTTACTTGCCTTCCCAACTATTGATGAGCCTCAAAGATGTGTTGGTCCCAAGACACCAGCGGCAGCTTTGGTAAGTGTTGAAAGCTGCTGGGGGTGGGGTGGGGTGTGCGTGCGTGCGTGTGGCAGAAACAGGGAGGGTGGAAGTTGGGTCTGGGATAGGGAATGAAAAGCCCACTGGCGAGGCAGCATGGAGGGGGTCTGCCGGCAGAGAAGGTGGGTGTTTGGAGGCTGGAAGAGGGCTGTGGGGGAATGGGAAGGCCGCTGGGTGCTGATGTGAACGTACTTTGTATTAAACTGATGTGAATGGTCAATAATGCTGGGAAAAGTTAAAGGCAGTAGGAAAGAGAAAGACCCACCAGGAGTGGGATTGATTCTGTAAAGGAAACCACAGACCTGGGAAAGATTGTTAATGATAGGATATTTTTGCCAGAAGTGACTTCATAGCATACAACACACACGCCAAGAGTCTTGAGTTCTGCCAACTCAGTATGTTAAAACATAATGTTTCAGGGGACCTGTAGAACTATTATTCCAAGGTTGTTATTAGTAATTTAAATAATAGTTCTACAGCTAAGTTTATTGTATGCCATCACTGCTTTACCGCAAGCTTTCACAGTTGTTGACAAAAGTAAAAGATCAAACATTCAACAATAAACATCTTCCAAAATCAGCCTTTAACAGGTTTCCAATTTAATTAGCCAGGCCACAATTCCAAAGAACTGTTGTAAGAACAGAAAGATCATGCTGAATGTAAAATGACCTAAAAATAACTTGCATACACACACACTCTTTCTCTAATACGCTGGTATATAATTGTAATTTGTAAGTTAATTTAAGACAGCTCATTATTTTTCTTGATTGCTCTTCCGGGGAAAACTTAAGTCTCCCTTTCAAGTAAACATGTCTAGTTTTTCTTTTGCCTCCTAAAGAAGCAGCTTAAAGCACAGGAGGATTCAGATGGTTGAAAGAGGCCCCTTGCAGTATTGCAGATCAAAATGATTTAGCTTCCAAGGTCAAACCAGCAACTTGAAGTGAGAAACATATACACAATCACTGTTGGCACATGTGCTACATGCACCCTTTGGCTGAACAGTGTTTCTGAACAGTCTTCAAGGGCAGCCCCACCCATCACAACTAAAGGAGAAGCTGCATCAGCAGCCTGAATGGCAAGGCCAGAGCCTCTCTACGGCAGCAGTCAGTCTGCATAGGGCTGCACTAGCTATACTCACCAAAGGTCCTCTGAACTCCACACACCACAAGTCAGATTTTGGGGGGAGGGAGTGGATTCACCCCACCCAGGGATTTCTCCACTCCCCACCCTCTTCCCGGACCCGGCTGCAGCCCGCTCACCGTCCTCCAGGCAGCGGCTGATCATTCTGGGCACCTGTTCAGGGCCTCCAGGGCTTTCCCCGAGTCCGTAAAACCAAGGAGCTGCTGGGCCTCCTCAGCCCACCGGGCAGGGACTCTGCGCCGTCAGCCCTGCGCTCCTCCGCCGACACGGCCGGGGCCTCACGGTTATAAGGTTCCGCTCCAGCAGGGCGGGCGGCAGGACTCAGACAAGGCGGGCGAGTGACGCTGGGATGGGGGTCTGCTCCGGGAGCCTCCCCCTCCCCCCCCCACCCCGGCACCCCCGGAACAGCGAGCAAAAGCCGTCCCGGGCAAGGAGGGGCCGGAGACGATGGCGCTGCTGCTGCTGCTGCTGCTGCTGCTGCGGTAACCGGGCCCCGGTGGGCGCTGCGGCTGCCACTCCCGCTCTGCCCAGCAGGCCGGGCAGGGCAGGGCAGGGCTGGGCCGAGGGGGGGCGTGTCCGCCGGGCGGGCGGGCGGGCGGGCCGGCGCTCTCCCTCCCTCCCTCCCGGGCACCGGCGCGATCCACGCCCCCCACCAGGGCCTGGCGGCTCACCTCTCCGCTGCCGGCCTCGACGCCGCAGGCCGCCCGGAACCGGCGCAGGTTGATGCCGATGGCGGCAGAGACCTGGAGCGCCGCGTCGAATCCCGGCGCCACCCCGGCCGACGAGCCGCAGGAGGAGGACGAGGAGGAGGAGGAAGAGGCGGCGGCGGCGGTGGAGGAGGAGGAGGCCGCCGCCGCCGCCGCCGCCGCGCAAGGGCCGCCCGCCCCGCCCCCTCCGCTTCCCGCCGCGCCGCCGCCTCCCCCTCCGCCCCCTGCGGGCCGCTCCCGCGGGCGCTCGTCTGGCGGCTCCCCGCGCAGGCTGCAGACGGCCGGCACCCGCACGCGGCAGCCCCCGAGCCCGCGGCGGCCCCAGGCGCCAGTGCCCGGCCGGGCCGGGAAGCGCCAGCGACCGCTGTGCGCCATCTTCCTTGTGAGGCGACGAGCCAGAGAGCGGGGCCGGCCCGGGCCCGGGAAGCTGCTTGGCGCACACGCCGCCCTGGCCCGCCACGCCCCGCGCGCCAGCATCCAGGTTGCGGGGCCCCGGCACCGCGCCGCCCCGCGCCTCGCATGAGCCACACGCAGCCGCCGCGCGCCCGGCACAAGAGCGGCGCCTATCCAGGCTCCCGGGCCCCGCGCGCCGTCACTGCGCACGCGCCCCGCGTCAGCAGCGCCAGAGGCCCGGCGGCCGGGCTGGCCGCAGGAGACGCGTTGGGGTTGGAGCCCAGAGTCCCAACTGCCGAGCCAGGAACAAGAAGCCGCCCCGCGCCCCGCAGCTGCATGGCCCCTCCGCCTGTCTCGCCTGCCAGCCCTAAAAGGGGAGGGGGGTCGGCGCCACGTTGGGCGACTCTCTCTCTCCGCTGCTGCTCAGCCTCGTTGGCCTCCGAGGGCAAAGGAGTTATCTTTCGGCGGGAACATCCGGCTGTCTGGCCTAGCACGGGTTGTCTTCAACCTGCCATGGGGCGCTCCACGGCTCATTCTTCGGGGGCGGGGGGGGGGGGGAGCCGGTGTGGCACAAAAGATCTTGTGCTAGACCCTCAGGTGCAAAGTACAGGTAGGGGGATGGAAGGGGCTAGAAATGCATCCTGGCCCATGGGTGACGTTTTTAGTGGCTGGGGATTAGTGTTAGTTGAAAGTGTCACCGGGTAGGCTCCTGCAAGGTGGAATACATTTTCTAAGTTTCTAAACATTTTATCTCTGGAGGCACAAGTGATTGGGTTGGTGGCACACTCATTTCACAAGGGCCATGCAGTGGCCTGTCCTTGAGGCAATTAGTGAGGATGGCTTCTTGGCGTTTTTTTCCTACTGTTTGGAGATGCTCAATGTTTGGAGATGCTCAATGCTTTAGTAAGGGTCAGGGGGAACTAGACTGGAATGGGGTTTGTAAAACTCAGAAGAAATCTGACAGTACACTCTAAAAAGCCTGTGGCAGCCGTCATGAATATGCATGCCTCTGCCACCCTTCAGCTATGTGATGTTGCTAGAAAAATATGAATTGGGATCTTTTCAAAAGCCCTAAATAGAATATGATCTGATTTAGCATGTTTATTTTCACTTAGTAATTTTTTAAAATTAAAGTACACAATATTACTAGGTCCCAATAGAAATAAATACTTGAACTACTTAATTAAACTGGGGGGGGGGGATCAAGGGTGCTGTAAATGTCATTCAAACAAATCCAGGCTTTTGTGGAAAGCGTCAGATTAGTATTTGTAAAGTCAAAGACAACACAGCATACACTTTTAGGTTGTCCAAAGGGAAGGAGGCTGTCCTGCCCCAGAGATGAAACAGCTGCCTGGAAGAGGGAAACACCACTCCTGCATCCCATCCCCTTCCATAGAGAGGCTGGCAGGGGCAAAGCAGGCTGAAGCATATGTGAAGGGCTCAACAAGGGAACCTGAAGCACAGTTCTGCCCACCCAGGTGGTGGCCAAGTGGTCCAGCTCTACGTTTGGAAGAGGACAGTTTGAGGCCCAACTCCGGTGATGAACAGATCTGGTAACATTAAGCTTTAAGGAGAATTTTGTGCATCACCTGTGCATAAATCAGTCTTCTTTGCTGTTCAATCACGGCTCCTGTTTCAGCCATCTGTGTATAAAACTTGCCTCACAATAGCAACCCAGAACCTTGACGCTTGCTGCCTTAAGAACATCTGATAATTGATCACAAAGTTTGTCTCCCAAAACCAGCAAGGTTCCCCAAATGCACTGGACAGCCAGTGTGGGTCCCTCACACAGAAAGCAACCCTGGGGCAGGTGTTTCGTGGACACTCCCTGCAGCAGCTCCTCTTTTGCTGATAGTCTGATGAGGTGAGTAAGTACAGTAGATGAAAACCCAGTAATGTGCCGGGGGAATTTTCTCTGTGTTCCACATGCTTAGTGCCACTTCTAAGGCCACGTGCAGTGGAATCAATGGAAGAGTAAAGGACTAGAACACTTCTGAGATAACTGGAAGAGTTAAGGACTAGAACACTTCTGAGATAATTGCAACTGCTAGAAAAAGGCAATTTCAAAGTGGCCCCTTCCACATGGGCAAAGTACAGCAGGTTGCAGTTGGGATTAAGCAACCTGCATTGCCGTCAGGGCGTTTGCATGCAGGGGCATAACAAGGCAAACTGTAGCCCTGGGCAAAACCTGAGTTGGATGCCCCCACCCCATGGGTGGCCACTCCACCACAACCAATTTTTTTTTTGCACCAGGACATTGGTGCCTGCAGGGGGTGCATTTTTAGACATATCAGCACCAAAATGTCAGCGTATCATCAGGAGACTGTCCTTATGCTACCCCCCAGGTTTGGTGAGGTTTGATTCAAGGAGTCCAAAGTTATGGACTCCCAAAGGGGGTGCCCGATCCCCCATTGTTTCCAATGGGAGCTAATAGGAGATGGGGGCTACAGTTTTGAGGGTCCATAACTTTGGCCCCCTGGAACCAAACTGCACCAAACCTGGGGGGTATCATTAGGGCAGTCTTTTGATGAGACCCTGAAAGTTTTGAGACTGTGCCTTCAGAAATGTGCCCCCCACAGCCTGCAACCCCCATTGACAGCAATACAGAAAACTCAATGCAGAACAAAGATTCTTGGGCAAATTTCTGGGATGTTCCTGCAGGGGGCACATTTTTGATGTATCAGCACCATAATTTCAGGGTATCATCTGGAAACTGTCCTGATGGGACCCCCCAGGTTTGGTGCAGTTTGGTTCAGGGGGGCCAAAGTTATGGACCCTCAAAACTGTAGCCCCCATCTCCTATTAGCTCCCATTGGAAACAATGGGGGATCGGGCACCCCCTTTGGGAGTCCATAACTTTGGACTCCCTGAACCAAACCTCACCAAACTTGGGGGGTAGCATAAGGACAGTCTCCTGATGATATGCTGAAATTTTGGTGCAGCTAGCCTAAAACTGCGCCCCCTGCAGCCCAAAAATGGAAAACCACTAAAAATACCCAAAAATGAACCCTGCATTTTGATGCCCCCCACAAGGTGGTGCCCTGGGCAGCTTCCCACCTTGCCCAATGGGCATTACGCCCCTGTTTGCATGCCTCCATGCAAGAAGCGAACAGAGCCTGTGGAGCCAAAATGGGTTGCCGTTGCACCTTCACACGGAGGCACTTTTTCCCCACTCACCTCCCTCTTCTGTGTAGCTATGAAGCCAGGCAGGCATGGACCTCCACAGCCATGCTGCCGTCCCTGTGCCCCTCCGTAACTACGCAGTAGAGAGGCAGGGACTGAAAAAAAAGGGAAGCACGGCCAAGTAACACGTTTCCCAGGGCAGCCATTTGCTCCACCGCAACCCACCTTGAAACGAAAGAATTGCTGATAGTAAGAATAAAAAACCACGGCCTCTGAGAACTTTTTAATTGTTTTCTCATTTCACTGAACTCTTAAGAACATAAGAACATAAGAACTAGCATGCTGGATCAGACCAGAGTCCATCTAGTCCAGCATTCTGCTACTCGCAGTGGCCCACCAGGTGCCTTTGGGAGCTCACATGCAGGATGTGAAAGCAATGGCCTGCTGCTGCTGCTGCTGCTCCTGAGCGCCTGGTCTGCTAAGGCATTTGCAATCTGAGATCAAGGAGGATCAAGATTGGTAGCCATAGATTGACTTCTCCTCCATAAATCTGTCCAAGCCCTTTTTAAAGCTATCCAGGTTAGTGGCCATCACCACCTCCTGTGGCAGCATATTCCAAACACCAATCACACGTTGCGTGAAGAAGTGTTTCCTTTTATTAGTCCTAATTCTTTCCCCAGCATTTCTTCTCAATGAATGCCCCTGGTTCTAGTGTGATTGTGAGAAAGCAGAGAAAAATTCTCTCTGTCAACATTTTATACCCCATGCATAATTTTATAGACTTCAATCATATCCCCCCTCAGACGTCTCCTCTCCAAACTAAAGAGTCCCAAACGCTGCAGCCTCTCCTCATAAAGAAGGTGCTCCAATCCTTCAATCATCCTCGTTGCCCTTCTCTGCACTTTTTCTATCTCTTCGATATCCTTTTTGAGATGTGGCGACCAGAACTGGACACACAGTAAATCCGCGCGGTCACACCACTGCTTTATATGAGGGCATGACAATCCTTGCAGTTTTATTATCAGCTCCTTTCCTAATTATCCCCAGCATAGAGTTTGCCTTGACACAACTCTTGTGTCAAGATGGATTGCAGTGACCTTTTCCAACTTTTGAGAGAAGAATGTTTTGTTCTACCCGCATGACCAAACAAGTGAATTCATAATCTGATTCACAATATATATGTGTAATTTTATCCTCTGCATTTTAATCGGGAAATACTAATTATGCTAATTAGTGCCGCTTTGAAAAGCTGCTGAAAGCTATGTGGCTGTCCTGCATAGCTATAACCCAACAGCATTTACACTGAAGAAGACTCGCAACAATTGCTGGCTACTTTCAAATGAAGTCTTGTTATAAGTATCATATGCATCCAAAACTACAAATGTTAAAAAATATCACAAGGTATCTGAAATACAGACCCTAATAAGATTGATAAAAATTCTGTGCAGTACAAAACATCTACTAAGCTAACTGGAACCCAGATATATACAGGTCTCATATAAGTTTCAAAGCTAGCGGAACATCAATTCCATATCCGTGCTTCCAAAATGTACAAGTCTGTTAGAATGGCAATGATTTGAAAACATCAGGGATTGCAGTCTGCTCTGAAACCTCTGGCTGATGCAAAATGTCCTTAACCCCAAAGCTCCCATCCGATTGCTGAGAGCCTTTTTCAGTGTAATTTCTATTAAGTTGTACTGTGTGCACTGATCCCCACTTAATTCAAATGGTGGGTGCATAGCTATAAGTCATCTAGAAACCATCACTAGAAAAACCAAGTTAAAAATCCTATAAATATGGATGCCCTCATTTTCCAGATAAGGTGTGCAGAAGAGCCCCAAAGAAAGAACTGCTGTTTGTAGTTCACCTTCTCTTGTTTCCTAGGTCTTGGGACAGCCAGCCAGTTTGTTTACGATGCAAAGAAAGCAACAAACCAATCATTCCTTTCAGAAACCAGTGACATTCTGTACTGAGATGAAGTCAACCATTTAATTGTGACTGCACAGAACTAAAAGCAGTCTATGGGCTGTCCAGACTCCAAAATTCTAGAGAAGGAGTTCAGGTAACCTGGATTCCCAATCCCTTTTGCTCTTCTAGGCACCCCCTCAAGGCATCCAACATGATCTTCCTTGCTTGGGAATTCTCTTACTTTAAGATACAAGACAGGAAGTGACTGGACAGGGCCTTCACCAGGGTGGCCTTGTAGGTGAACACCTGAAATGCACTTTCCTATTTGAACAAGCTTTTGAAAGTTGGTGCCATCTCAAGGGGACGGACAGACATATTTCTCTGAAGTAAACGTATCCCCTTTCAAGAGTCAAAACTCTCTGACAATGGCAGCTTTGGCTCTTGAAAGGTACTGCCCTCCAAATCTTATTAGCCTCTTAGGTACTGTTTGAATCTATTTGAGGTTTGAGCACAGTTGTCTTTTCCTAGCATGGATAAAGATAAGAAGAATGTATGCACCTTTTTCCTAACCAGTTTTTTCAGCAAGTTCTATGAGAAGAAAAAAATAGGATAAGCAGATTGACCCATTTTTGTTAGTAAACTAGCCATGAAAACTCAAGGGAAGGGAGAGCCCAAATTTTTATGCAATTCCTCTAAAATGTTTAACCTATTTCCACATGAACCGCTTCTCGGATTGAGTAGGTCTTTCTTGTAAATAGTTGGCTATTTTGTTTTTTGTTTTTTCTTACTCTGCCCACCATGGGAGAAGAAAGCCGACGTTTCCTATTCCCCATGCCGTTTTCAAGCTCTACCGTTACAGCAGAGATTTACAACGGTGATTTACAACTGAGAGCAGCTCATTAGCCGTTAGCACCGCGTATTCAAAGCCCCTTACAGCTTGCAGGAATTCAGAGCTTTTGCAGGGTAGTTACAGCAGTTACAACAGCTTAAAATTTTCTTAATGGCGTAGTGGGAGGGCTAATATAGATAAGATATTAAAGAAAAACTTGCGGAGGAGCTGGAAAGCGTGCATCCACTTCGCCTGCCGGAACCGGAAGACAAATTTTTATTCTATTTATTTAAATTTGCAAGGTTTTGTTTGTGCCTGGGACAGGGCTTTGAGTCACAAAGAAACTGAGAGATAAAACTCCAGAGCAGATCATTGGACTTAATATCTCTAAAACAGCATCCCAGACAGAGGATGGTTCCCTTGGCAATGTGTGGATTCTGGACAAGGCCACACCCAGTGCTGGCAGTGGGAGAGAACGGCTGCCTGGACGTTGCCTGTGGCCCCATGCAATGGTACTGGGTGGGGCAGCTGACTGTCAGCCCACTTACAGAGGGGGAGGAGGAGGAGGAAAGGAGAGCGAGTGTTGGGGGGGGCTCCCCTGGGCCTTCCTGGCACCCCCCCCCCCCCCCCCCCCCACAGAAGGGTCGTCAGTCAAGCAGTTACTTATCATTGCCTTAGGACGGCCATTTAATAGGGAAACAGCAGAGGCCGGAAAGCCTGTCAGACGTCGTAGCCGACCAGGCCGCGCTTGCCCAGGATCTCGCCCACGAAGAACCACATCAGCACCTCGGTCGCCACCAGGCCGTTCCGCAGGGCTTCCTGGAAGAGAAGAGCCGCCGTTGACCGCTCCGCCCCCACCCCGCCCCCACCGGGGGGAGGGGGTGCCAAGGCCGCCCCCGGGAGGAAGAGGAGGCGCCGCCCGGCCGGAGCGACCGGGAGTGCCCGGAGAGGGCGGCGCTCTGGCCGGCGACCGACGGTGGCTCGGCAGGGCAGGCGACCGACCTTGACGGTGAGCTGGGCCAGGCGGCCGGCCTGGAAGCTGCGGGCCAGGCCCTTGATGCTGTCCACGGCCTGGGGGATGTCGGCGGGCCTCGGCGGGGCCAGCTCCACGCGGGCGTAGTGCCAGAAGGTGGCCAGGCGCGGCCTCGAGAACGACACGGCGGCTGCGCGACAGGGGGGGGGGGGAAGGGAGAGAGAGAGAGCCCGGAGGGAGGGAGCCGCGTCAGGCACAGGAGAGGCGCCGGCGGCGGCAGAGCCCTCCAGCACACCGGCCGCCCGCCCCGCCCGGCCCGGCCCCGCCCTCCACTCACCGGAGACGAGCTGCGGGGCCCTGGTGGCCACGGCCTTGGCCAGCCTCTGCGCGGACTGCGCCATCCTAGCGGAGCGCCGCCTGAAGGTCACCGGAGCTCGGGCCGGCTCCCTTCCCTGCCCGTCTGAGGCGCTGCGCGCGCACCCTCTCACCCACAGGCCTCTGCGCGACTTCGGCGGCTGCAGGCGGGGAATGAGGCGCATGCGCGCTCAGCTGCTCGAGCATCCGCCTTCAGGCCGGGCGGCGCAAGCGCGCTGGACGTGCCTTGCCTCGGCCGCCTTCTCATTTGGAACGAGCTCCGCCCCCCGCCGCGGCCTCGCGTTGAAGTTCCCGCGGCTTTGCTGCCCGGCCTGCCAGGAGGAGAGGCGGCCAGCAATGCCCAGGTGCAGACGCGAGCCCTTCCAGGGACGGCCGGACGGCCCCTGGCAGCAGCCGCGAGAACAGGTGCCCCCTCCCAGCAGCGGCTGCCTGCCGCACACCCCTGGGGACGGGCTCGATCCCCTGCTCCTCCCCATGAGGCCTGCTGGGTGACGGGGCCAGTCGGGTCCCCTCGGCCCCACCTGCCTCACAAGGAAAGGAGGGAGCCTGGAGGCCACTTTGAGGCTCCTGGAAGCTAGAGTAAAGCGGGGCATCAACACCTGCCTGGCAGCAGTTCTGTAAGGGTGGGGGTTAGTTTCTGCTCCTTCTGCCTGTCCTTGGCGCATTCCTCGTTCTGGGCTGCGTGCCCGGGCCTTAACCTTGCTGTGGTTATCTTGTGTGTTTGAGGCTTGTTTCTATCCTGTCGTGGGAACTCTGCTGGGAAGTTTGGGGGAGGGGGCTGGAGGGTCCGTAAAAGCGACACCTTGAGCCCGGGAAAGTCAGAATCCGCATTCCGTGTATTGCGATCATTGAAGCTTATGAAATAAACGAACTGAACTCAGTTACTTTGTTTCGAGTCCTTTGAGGTTCCTTACATTCCCGGGCTCAAGGTGTTGCTTTTACGGACCCTTCAGCCCCCTCCCCCAAACTTCCCAGCAGAGTTCCCACGACAGGATAGAAACAAGCCTCAAACACACAAGATAACCACAGCAAGGTTAAGGCCCGGGCACGCAGCCCAGAACGAGGAATGCGCCAAGGACAGGCAGAAGGAGCAGAAACTAACCCCCACCCTTACAAGTTCTCGCCTTGAATCAGGCCCTTGTGACCCTAAAGGCGAAGGTCCTCTGCGCAAGCACCCAGTCATTTCTGACCCACGGGGGGACGCCACATGCTGTGGTTTGCTGTGCCCTTCACCACTCGTCTACACTTTACCCACAGCAAGCTGGGTCCTCATTTTTCCCACCTCGGAAGGCTGGAGGCCTGAGTCAACCTTGAGCTGGCTTCCCGCTTCTAAGTGGAAATTCTGAGATGGAATGGGGAGAGTGGCAACACATGGCAGCCACCCACAAGTCAAAACCCACGACCCCAATTAGAACCTCTGTCATTTTTATTGTCTGAAGGTAAATGTCACACTATATACACACTGAATACATATTGACATAACACAGGCACAGGACAAATGCAGGCAGGACTGATGGGGCACCTGTACGAGCCTGTCTGTGCCCAGTGCTTTTCTTTCCCCCCAACAGGCCTCCACATCAAGAAGGGGATTGGCTCTGACAATGAACTGAGCCACGCTGGGCCAACACCTCTGGCACAGCACAACCCCTGCAGCACTTACAAGACCTGCTGGTGCCCCTGAATTCTTCCCTCCCAGCCCACTCCCTTAAGCCCAAGGGGGCGGGTGCTGCAGGCCAGCATCCTCTTCAGAGACCAAGTCAGGAGGGGCTTGCAGAACAAAGGCCTGTCCAAAACAGGGCTGGGGTGAGAGCTTTTGCCTTCACAGCAACCCCAGAGTTTAAAGATAAGTTTCTGGCACAAGAGCTGCAGCAGCAGCAACGGTAGAGGGCGGTGTTGGCGATGGCACCTGCCACTGAGCCACAACAGCAGACAAATCAGCCGGGGAGAAACTGGAGATTTCTACCACAGGAAAACGGTGGCGGCGGCGGCGGCATCAAGGAGTCCCATCCCTTTGGGTTGGGGGTGTGTGGGCTTCAGGGTCCAGTCACCTGCAAGGGGGGAGGGAACTTTGGAGAAGGTCACGACCGCTTCGTCTAAGCCAGGTCACAGAATGTCCGTCATCATCTCCTGTGCTGTTTTCCTTTCAGCAAGCCACCGCTGGATGCGTTCCTTCAGCTCAGTGTTTGGTCTGACCTGGTCCATGGTAAGAGGGCTCCGGTTGAAAGGGTCCGTCTGGTCACTAGAAAGAGGAAGCAGGAGGGGTTCAAGAAGGCCACATCCCACTCTGCCTTCACAAAGGCCCAACCAGTGGACACTCACCCCAGCCCTTCCTTGAAAACTGGCCTCTGGCCACGGTGCTTCATACCCAGATTTCACCCAGGTTCAATTGCGGTCATGTGCTTTTCATGGGACTGGCCAGAAATGTCAGAGGATCGAAAATGAATCAGCCCGGTCATGGTCAGGGCAGGCTGCCTCTGCACTCACCCACTCATGGGGGCTGCCTGTGAGCACAGTTCAAAATGAAGGCCCTGCATGGATTGTGGCCAGAGTCTGTTTGCCTCGCCTCCAAGCCTGACTCTCTACGTCCCCTTCCCCACCTCCTCCCCCTTCTGGAGGCTCACCTGGCGCTTCCTCCACTGGCCTCCAGCACTTCTCTTTTCTCAGTTTTTTTCATCTTCCCTGTCTAGCCTGAAGGCTGTTTAATGCTGTTTTGTGGCTTGTTTCAACCTAGGTAATTTAATGATCACAATTTTTATGATTTGATTGCATTTGTTTTTACTGTGTGAACTGGGTCGAGCAGGTGTCTGGGAAGACAGCGTGTACTTTTTAAAAAATCAGTAATAAACTGGCTAATTCTCTGAAGAGATGGACAACATAGCGCAGACCCCAGAAGATGGTCTTTTGCTGACTCCCAGGTTAGACCACAGGGGTGGACACATTTCTCCTTTTAGGTAGCCTTATCTGCGGCTCTGACAGAACCCAAAGCACCCATCTTGTGTGCAGTTCTGCTTTAGGGGTGTTGCTGAAGTGTGTGTGTGTGTGTGTGTGTGTTTGTGGGTGAGTGGGGAGCAGTGTAATGAGCAGCTGGGAAGGAAAGTGTGAAGTTGGGACTGGAGGATGCTTCTGCAGGGGGAGGGGGGGGGCTGCCCGGAATTTAATGCACTTTCACTCATTTTGAAAGGGAGCGAGTCAAACATTCACCCTCCACGCTGTTCCATTCAGTGTGCTTCTGAATACCTCAGCAGGTGCCTGGCAATGGTTGATCTATCCACTGTGACCCGGGAAGAGGGCAGCAGCACAGGGTCCATCATTAAAGTGCTCATGATGGGATCCAGGAACTCATCACAGGCATCCGAGTAGGTCTCCTCCTCTCGCTGCTGGCGATCAGCAAGGGACTGCAAGGAGACAAGCCAAGCTGCCTTCACCTCAGCCAGGTTGTGCCAGGCCTGGTCAACTCTGCCTGGCCACAGCCTTCCAGAATCTCCGGTCGCAGAGGGTCTTTGGCACCCCCTCCAACTGAGCCATGCACCCCCTAGTTGTAAAAATGTGTCATGCAGGCGTGTCTAGAGTTCCCGTGGTGAAGCATTCCGAAACCCAGGCTTTGCATTTGCAGGAGGTTCCTGGTTTCCAGGAGAAGGCATGATTTCATTCACATGTGCTGGGCAGCTCACAACGGAAACCCTGACCCACATCGAGCATGCCACGCAGGGTTCCAGAAGAGAGTGAAGCAGGCTCTGTGGCAGATTTGGGGGCAAAGTCACACCCCTCTCCCACCTGAAACACCAACAGCCGAGGGGGGGGGGTGCTCTAGAAAGCAGGAGTCTAGGGCACAAGGAGGCACTCTCAACCTCCTCCCCTCACCTTGATCCGTTCTGCCAGGTTGCTGAATGCTACGATCATGTCACCCGGCTTGTTAATCTTCTTCAGAACTCGGACTGTCTGAGCAAAGAGAGTTGGGGAATACGACCACCCATCTTTCGGCACTGTGGCACAAAAGTTCTCTTCATCCCTGCAACAGACAAAGGGGCTGAAAGGACAGCTGGGGGGGGGGGGGGCTGCTGCCTTCTCTATGCAGGCAAGTTCTCTGCCAAGAGCCACAGAGGAACCTGAGATCAGTCAGGCATTCCCATCCTGGCTCCAAGGACATGTTTGACATGGCTGCCAACGCCTTTCTCTGGAGAGCCAACAAACAGGAGGTCTCCTGGCACTGGATTTGGGGGCCTGCACTACTGGAATACAGAGTTCCCCTTCAGTCACCACAGCTAGTGGCAGCCACTGATTAACCTCCCCTCCATGAATCTGTCTGAGCCCCTTATCCAGCCACCTGTGCTCCTGGCCATGACTGCATCCACTGACTGTCAGGCTCTCCGTTTAATTACTTGCCGAGTAAATTAGTGTTTCTACTTGTCTGTCCTGCACTACACGCCCATTCACTTCACTGTTTATCTCTGTGTTCTACATTATGAGAGAGAGGGAAATATTTCTATTCACTTTCTCCATCCCTTGCATCATTTTCTCATGTCTCCCATCCACCCTTTTTCTTCCAGACTGAAAAGTCCCAGCCTCTGCTCACAGGTACAGGAATCTGTCACCCTCTCCGGCACTTTTCCCAGCTCTGCAATGACCTTTTTGAGATGCAGCGATCAGAACTGCACCCAGTCTTCCAATTGAGGCTGCACATGGATCTATACGTGGACACTGCTGTTTTATCCCCAGTTCCTTTCCTAATATACCCCTTATAAACTGCTTCCTCTTTGTTCCTGCATCCTGTTTCTGTCCATGTAGGGGATGGAATCACCAGACCTGACACCATCCTCCCCAACACAGGACTTACCCAAGATTTAAGTAGATAGTACAGATGTCAGAGACCAGCTGCTGGGGCTTGAAGTCAAACTCACTGAAGTCTTTGACCTTCAAGGCCCCCATTTTTGGGCCCACCAGGTGTTGTAAGAAGTCATTCAGCATGGAGATCAAACGCTCTGCCAGGAAGGGGTGCACGAAGAGGGATTTTATCTCTGCAACAGAAGCCAGACCATTTGTTAGGCTCCCCGACAAGCCCCGTTCTCTTCCACAATCCCAGGGGGACAGTGGTGCCTTTACCTGAGGTCAGGAAGCCCAGAGTCCCGATGGTTTCATTGGACATGATGTTGTGAAAGCGAGCCAGCTGTCCAAACATCTGCAGACTGGCTTCCTTCTCGCGCCGTGCCTCTGGGGACAGGCTGTCCCACTCACCCCTGTCCTTCTCAATCTGCTGGATCTTGATCTTACTCAGGTACTGCAGAAATTGGGGGAAGGGAAAGGTGACTGCATTGCTCAATGATAATTAGATCCAAAACCAGACTCAAAGCACCCTTCAAGCAGGAAAACATCTGTACATCCTTGTCCAGCTGAGCTTCTTTGTGGGGCTCAAGGGCAATTCCCTGACAACCCCAGGGAATTGGATTCTGACCACACAGCTGCCCATTGTGATCTATTTGCTGCTTACTTTGCAGACAAAATTGCCCTGATCTCTTTTGGGCTAGAAGCCAGCATAGAAGCATATTGAGATGAAGTACTTTTGGCACTCACATGTCCCATTTATATGGAT
Source organism: Sphaerodactylus townsendi (assembly GCF_021028975.2). NCBI lineage: Eukaryota > Metazoa > Chordata > Lepidosauria > Squamata > Sphaerodactylidae > Sphaerodactylus > Sphaerodactylus townsendi. The sequence goes on from NC_059436.1 coordinate 25,757,442, forward strand.
ACCTTTCTGCTTGTTCAAACCCAAGGACGCAGACAAGATCTTTGGAGAAGTGAGACCTCCCACCAGTATTCTCAATCCTCCAGGCTGAAAAAAGCTGCCAGAACAGGGCTGCTTTCTTGACAGGGGGCGCTGTGCTGCCTGTGCTCAAGGAGGCAGCAACGAGACCCATTTTGAAAACCCTCCTCCCTAAGGCCTCCTGCATCGGACAACTTCCAGCCGCTCTCCAGTCTGGCATCCTTGGTCAAGGTGCTTGAGTGGGTTGTTGTTTCTCAGCTCCGGGGGCTCTTGGAAGAGGCAGCTTTTCTGGGCCCAAATCAACCTGGCCTCAAGCTGGACCAGATGCTGACTGCTTGGGCCACCTGGGTTGATGATCGCTACTGGGAGCCAGACGGAGGATTGTGATCCTATGCTAGCTCTGTTGGGCCTCTCAGAGGCCTTCAATACTACCAACAATAATTTCCTACTCAGCCCCCTCTCAGAACTGAGATAGTGGTCTGAGTCCTATTAAGGGGGTGGTTTTCATCTTCCAAGTGCCACGTGGCTTCGGACCAGGGCACCCAAAGGTCGCTCTTTGCTCACATGTTCCTGACTGGGAATGAAGGTTGCAGTGCAGCCCTCCTCAAAGAAGTTCACCTGGTGGGTACATGAGAGAGGGGCTTTTCAGTGGCAACCCCACAATTAGGAGACAACCACTCCAGGAAGGCACACCTGCCCCCTCCCTTTTGGAGACAGCTGGAGTTGGCTTGATTTAGGACGGCATTTGATTAAGTTACTAGTAATCTTAAAGTGTGATTTCAAATGTTGGTTTTATGTAGCCTATTTTATGTATGTTGGCTATACTGTAAGCCACCTTGGGCTCTTTAATGCAGCTAATAAATGTTTTTTCCCTAAACAAATTAAGCTGCTGTGTGAGCAAAAATCCAGGATGTGGAAGCCAGGAGAAGAGCAAGATTTTAACATGATGCGGCCTGGTTCTAGAGCCGTTTTCTTTGCGGTGAGGTGGGTGAGAAGGGAGAGTCTGTGAGGTGCTTCACAAGGTATACCTTCTGGCAAGGGCCTGGCTCCAGTCTCCACGGAGGCTCAGAGGCAGCTCTCCAGGTAGGTAGAACCCGAAGAGAGCCCCAGCACATAACAGCACAATCAAGGGCCTACCCAAGGTCTTTGGAGGAACCTGCCTCCACTACATGGGTGGAAGTATCCTTCCTGCAGTCCAGGGATCACGGAAGTCATCCTGATGTGAACGTCCCATACAGAGCCCCAGGTGAGCCAGGGAAGGACTCTAGAAGAACTCTCCAAGTCACTGGAAGCTGTGGTGGGAGTTCTTCCAACAGGCACGACTCCAAGCAACTTGCACCTCACAGTTCTTTTCCTTGGATGCTTCTCCCACCCCAGCTTGGCAAAAACACGTTACCTGTATTGCTTCGTCCAGAAGGAAAATGGCATCATTCATGAGCAGGTTAATGAAGCGCAGAAAGAGGGGAGGGGCCATTGCTTCCAGGTTCTCCAGGGCGTAGTCAGCAAGTGCCTGGAAAAAGCGGGAAGAGATGGCTGTTTCCCTCAAGCCTCCGCTGCAGCTGCATCCCAAGTGACCTGCTGGGCAGTCTCTTTTGCCTTACCTTGATGCTTTCCCGGTAAGAATCTGTGCCCCACATATACCGCAGAATGGGATACATGGGCCGACGGTAGTTGAATTTCTGTTCAAACTGATGGGGATCTCCTAAGTGGGGGAAGAATGGAGGAAGAAGTGCCAGATGTCATCCTGACCATTTTGGAGGAAAGGCCAGAAAAGCAGCAGAGACATTCCTGGTGGAGAATAAGGGGCTCAAATCCCTCGGAAGGGAAACTCTCCCCTCCCCCACCCCAGCACTGCCAGAAAAGGTGCCAAGAGCAGGATCCTGCCTGGTGGGCAGGTGGCCAGGGTGCCTCACCTGTGAACTCAATGTCCACAAAGACTGTCAGGAGTGCCTCAGCCAAATGGGCAGCGTGCACGTAGGAGCAAAAGATCCTCTTGCGATGGAAGACGCTGGAGACAAGCGAGTTCTGCACAGGATCTAAGTGGGGCATGACGGCCTCCAGCACCTCTGCTAGTTTGGCACGCAGATGCGGGTTCTTCATCCTACAAGGGATGGAAGAATGCTAGGATGTCCAAGAACCTGTCGTTTTAATCGTCTAGAAGGTGACAGATCTATTGGACACACTTCCAACTAACCTGACAGCTGCCTCAGAAGTAGAACATGAAGGCCACCAGAAGCCACCTGGCAGATGTTTGTATGGACAGGCAGGGCCTAAATATTTCACATTCATTTCAATACCTACTGAACAGGTGTCCACTGGTCCCCTAGGCTACCACTGCTTTTGGGCCTTGGCAAGACTCAAGAGAACTGGACTCCTCACCCCTTTTCCCGACAGCAGCAACAGCTGTCCTTGGCCTGGTGTGCCATGCCACCAGCTTCAGGGCATGCAGCAGCAGAGGTGCAAGAGCCCACGCAAGACAAGCCCGGGCAATGTTACCATCAGCCGTCTGAGCAGCCTAAGACCAGCCTGGCAGCAAGCTGAGGATTGCAGCTTGGGCCAAAGGCTGAACCCCAATATTCATTAGAAACTAAAGTCTTCAGCCTTTGTGGGAAAGTGGCCAAAGGGGTCTTTACCTGCCCACATCCCCAGTAAAAACAGTCACAAAGTCCAGAACGTGCTCCAAGGAGTCACCCGACGTCTCCAGAAGATCATCAGCAAAGCGGCGCAGAAAAATGAAGAAGTCGCCCAGGTTATCAGCAAAGAACTCTGTGAATACAAGTCCCACATGAGCTGCTTGCTAGGAACGGTTCTCAGCACTAAGCCACCATCTGCCCCTTTCCCACAGCCTGCTGAGTGGCTGCTCGAGCCACGGCTAACAGCAGCAACCCTTTCTCTTGGCTGGAAACTCCTGCGAGTCTAGAGAGCCTCCTCTGGAACGGCCGCCCTTTTGCTCTACCAGCGGCAGATGACAGCAGATGGAAGGCCAAGCGCACCTACGAGGCAGGCCATGCCCAGGATCCATTCCCCGAGGCCTGAATACACAGGGGGTGGTGGTGGTGGCAGGTGCTTCCAAGGCCAGTGAGAAGAGCAGGACCCCCAAGTTTGTAGTGCTTGAGGCCCAACAGATACAACCAACACCTCACAATTACAGAGGGAAAGAGCAGGCTTGACAGCACCCGTTGGCCGCAAGATATCTCGGTCACCTGGCACATGGGCGAGCGCACTCTCCTTCACTTCTGGAAGAGGGAATGTTAGGTCTGCAAACTCTGTGCCGCGGTTTCCAATGGCCAGCTGGACCAGGAGCAGGGACATGGACACCTGCAGGTTGAGGCAGTTCTGCAGCATCTGCGGCTCAGTCATGGCAGCTTTGGTGGAGAGATAGATGGTCATGAGGCGCTCAAACTGCTCCCGGAGGCCGTCCGCTGTGGGGCTGGAGCTCTGCTGAGCCTCTCGCCAGGCCACCTGCAGGCGGTGGAGGCTTTGGTTGATTTTGATCAGCTGGTCATGCAACCTGCACAAACAGAAAGGGGGGGGGAGAGGGGTCAAAGATGGAGTCTGAGAGGACTCACTAAAAGAACGCCAGCTGCCCAAGCGGACCCACGGCGGAGGCAAAAACCCAAACCCCTGCTGGACCAGATGAGCTGCACCCCCCAGAAAAAGGCAATCCATTATTTGAAGGGTGGCTTGGACTGGAGAGGAGTCAAGCATCAGGACTGCACCCTAGAATTTCGTCCACAGCCCTGGATGAAAGGCCTCTCTCTCTAAGCAAGTTCATTCTCACACTTACCTTCACACCAGGAGACAGCAGCCAGCAGAGCCCCTGAAGACAGGCCCTGAAGACAGGTCTTTCCCACCTGCTAGCGGTGCAAACGCAGGAATTTCCAGGGGCTTGGCCATTCCTGTCCCCAACTGATCCTTGTGGAGGCAGTACCTGTGGAATCCCAGATGCAGCGTGTACTGGGTCAGCACCAAGTTCTCCGTCACCAGGTTGTAGCTGGGGGCAAACTCAGGCTCCTGGTCCATCATAGCTGGGATCAAGCAGGTCTCCTTTTCCATACCTTTAAGGAAGAGAAAGGGGGAGGTTCTCCACCAGCTCTCAAAAGTGCGTGCGCACACACACAGGATCAAAGGATTCTGTGTCCCACAGTTCATCCTCTCTCTTTTTTTGTTATTTGCTGCTCTCCAGAGATCAGCTTGTCTGCAAGCAACATATTATAAAAGCACTACCACTAAAATGATCAGCTATTACCTATTCCTCAGCCCCAGCAACTTCCCTCATGGACCCCACTGCAAGCATTTTCAGGGTGGAATTTGACTTGAATCCTGGAGCACCTGAAGGACCTTAAAGATCACATGTAATCAGCATGAGCTTTTGTGAGTCAAAGTTTGCTTCTTCAGAGACAGCGGAAAGACAGAAAAGAATGTGCCGTCAAAGGCTTTCATGGCCAGAATCAATTAGCTGTCGTGGGTTTTCTGGACTGTGTGGCCATGATCTCACAGCTTTTGGTCCTAATGTTTTGCCCACATCTGTGGCTGGCATCTTTAAAGGTATGTATGGCAAGATGTGTTTCTGTCTGTAGCACAAGAGAGATCTGTTTCTCTCACCATGACATACCTCTGAAGATGCCAGCCATGGATGCAGGCAAAATGTTAGGGAGAAAACTATCAGACCCACAACAGCTAGACTAGAGAAAGAATAGTTTCTCATATTTAACCAGCAAATTACAGGAGGGGAGGGGGGAGACTGGAGCAAAGAGGGCTGGTGTCATAAATCAGGTGCGATTCTCTACATCACGGATCTGGACAGCCAGGTTGTTACACAGAACAGATAACCAGAGGGATCCGAGGTTCTCACCTCTCTCTTCCATGCCATGAAGAGAAGCAGAAGAGCAACACAGTTGGGTAAATAAAGCAATTGAAGGAAGACACTTTCTGACACATGAGAGACTTAGATGATGTCAGCAAAGGGTCATGATAGGATACAAATAATTAAGAACAGCCTAGTCAAGTTTCTAAGAAGGGTGGCCTACGAACAAGCAGGAAGTCCTTCAAGAGGGCAGCCTGGAAGGTTTCCTGGCCACCGTGGGGGAGGCGCTCCCCAAAGCCAGGCCCACTGCTCACGGCTCACCTTTCAGATGCACGTTCTTGCTCCGCTGCTCCTCCTCATTCAGCTCTTTCAGAGCACAGTAGGTGGGGTCAAATGTGAGGAGCCGAGGAGACCGGGGCTTGCAGAAGGGCTGGCACAGCCTGAGGAGGGCAGCCCCCAAGTTCAGGAAGAAGGCGTCTGAGGCATACATCTGGAGGAAGATCTCTGGCATCTGGTTGGTCCAGATCTTGGTGCGGCCTGCGTTGGCATGCAGGCAGTTCCCAAGCCAGGACAGGATCCGGTGTTTGGTCTGCGGGGACAGCTGCAGCAGGTTCTTCAGCATCTGATAGATCTTCTCGTGGAACTGGGACATGAACTGGTGCCAAGACAGACAGACAGACACGTGCATGTGAGAATATGCACTCCAAGATGAGCATCCAACAGCTACCACAGTATTGCCGAAGGCTTTCACAGACTTTGGGTCTCAGGCTTGCTTACCAAGGGCTGCAATGTTTTATGCAGTACAATTAGCACTGATTAGGCAGCTCCTCTGCCTTGAGAACCCCTTTGACCCCCACAAAGCAAGTCTTCTGGGGTAGTGACAGCTATAGTATTCGTTACCTTACTGACCATTCCTTACTGAGTTTGCAAGCTAATAAGAGTTCCAGCACTCAATTAACTTTGTTTGCTTAAAGTTACTTTTATCTTGGGACAGTCAATTGAAGAAGCTCCTGAAAAATTAGGCAACTTGCTTTTTAATACAGGTTAAGAGTTGAGATTGGTCTGCTTGTCTTGCTATATCAGTAAGTCATAAGCACATGCTGATTGGCTCATTTGGACTTCTATAGATTATCTCATATTTCGTTATGAGTCAATCAGTTATCAGATCACATAATCATGATAGAACAAATTAAGAAATGACATCTTTCTATAAATATGCACTATTGTGACAAGCAAATCAAATTCTTCTGGGTAGAAGTCTCAGAAGAACATTAGGAGAGATTTCCAAAGCCATAACTTGAGCTTTTTGACCATTTTTAAAAGCTTGGTTTGGTTTTCAAATTACTGCTCACATAACAAGATGCAGCAGTGCAGGAACATCGATAGTTCAGAACCCTCTAACTGGGTGCAGGAGGGAATCTCTCACTACACAGATCTTCTTCAAAGGCCTCCCATTCCGACACAGAGCGAGGAGGGCCCACAGGAGGGCATTGACTTGGAGGGCTGCTGCTATCCTCTTTTTTGGCACTTTGGTAAAATAAACCTCTGTTTGCTTGACTTATTTTTCTTGCTCTTTGAATTATCTGTGGTTCGTCGACCAGTCTGCAGAGTTGCACTGGCCTTTGTTGTGGGCTACCTTGGGAATCCATTTTGGAAGGAATGGCAGGACATAAGTGTCAGTAAGTTTAAGGCAGAGAGCAATGGACATTATCAAACATCCTCCTCTATTCTGAGCACTACCTGTTTCAGCTACATGAGCATGAACGACTGTGAGAGACAAGGCACCTCCCCCCACCTGATGAATGTTGGATTCTTGCACTTTGATCTCCTGAGGGCTGGATCGAGATGGGGACAGGAAGTAGCCATGATTCTCAACAACACCAGGAGTCTTCAGCAAGCACGAAATATTCAAGATGGTCCCCAGCAAAGTCTTCTGGTAGAGTTGCCCATTGGTTAGGTCCTTTGGCTGGATGTATTCTACAAAGACCTGGCCAAATGGAAGTTGAAGGTATTGATAAACAAAAACAACAGGAACAGCCGCCACATGAACTTCAGCCAGTGCGTCCTTCTCCATTCCCCTCAGAGAATTACGACTCTGCAAGAGAAACTGGTCCACATCATGGTCACAACTAGAACCCGGAGCCCAGCTGGGTCAGGATGAGCTGGAGAGCAAGGACACGAGCAGCCCCAGCTGTCTTGCAGGGGAGCCTGGCAGAGAATGAGCAGCCATCTCCTCCAAAAGGTGGCTCTGCCTGGGCAGCAGCAGCAGCAGCAGCTGAAGGTTCACAGGGCAACTCACTCTGCTGCTCCCTGGCCCCAAAGGGAGAGGACAGACAAGTGCTCACCTGGGCGATATCCTTTTGTCTGGTGAAGTAAAGGAGCATGTCCAGGTAGGAATACAGGAGGATTTGGCAAAGGTGCAGTTCTCGGATCCGTCCCAAAAGAATGTCAAAGACAGGCACCATGACCTCTCCAAATGACCGCACTTCCTCATCCATGGTAATGACTTCTATGACTTCTTCCAGGAACTCAGTTACCTCTTCAAACTCTACAGAGGAGGGTGAGGAGAAGAAGGAAAAGGCGGTTAGAAAGCATCTTTTAAAGACCTGTAGGAGCTGCAGCTCATTAACTTTTCAAAGGACGCAAGGCGCCACCACAGTGCAAGGGAGGGGCCAGCTAAGTGGCAAAGAACTGTTCTTGCATGCAGAGGTCCAGTCCTCAGCATCTCCAGGGAAAAGGATCAGGCCACTGGTAATGCGAAAGGCCTCTGCTGGAGATGCCAGAAAGCCAAACAGGAAATACTGTCTTCAATCATCCAGTGGTCTGATTCAGCATTCAACTTACGGGCCCCTCTCAACGCCTCCAGGATCAAGTCCACCAGCTGCTCATAGACATTCTGGTTGATGTAAATCTCCGGCATGAGGAGGACAGTGCGGGTATTGGACACAGTCAGGTTTCGACAGCGCACTGCGAAGGGCAAAAGGTTCTCTGGCACTTTGGTGATCTAGGACAACAGAAAAAAGCTCTTTGTTTGTGGTCTGTTCTGCTCAGGGCCAGCAAGCTAACAAGGGGAGTGCCGCATGTCTACAGACCTCCTCTTTTGCTCTCTGGAAGCAGGCAAAGAGGTAATGAAGAATGCGCTTTTCCCCTGCGTCTCTTTCAGCTGAGAGATTCTGCACAGCGGTGGTGGTCATGTAGATCAAGTGATTCCCTGGTTCTGGGAGCAGCAGTCGGGTGAAGAGTGCCTGGAGACATAAATTTAACACAGGACATAAATCCCCAGTATGTGTCTGAGGGCATCTGGGGAAAGTGCTCTGCTATTATCTCCCCCTTACAACTCCTTGTTTAGACCATTAGGAAGTTTTGTAGACCAGCTTAATAGCAATATTTAAGATTATCTGGACTACTGGACTTTTTCTATTGCTGTGACATATAAAAGTTTAAAGTTTAATGAACACTAAATATTATGGGCTATAAGGTAGAAGTGCCTTTATGATTCAAGAAAAAGCTCAACCAAACAACCTATATGGCTGTAGAAACCAAGTCTCACACATATTACAAGAGAAGACCAGCCACCTGAACTGCAAACACAGCAGCCAGCTCGAAGGGCCGGCCAGCCTCCCCAGGAAAAGCTCACCAAATTCTCAGCCAGGGGAACCCGCTGCGTACCTGTTCCACGTTCTCCATGTCCAGCCAATCCTGGTCCTCCAGCTCCTCGGCCATCTCTTCCAGGTACACACAGCGCGAGGGGATTCCATTGCCACTTTTCAGACTAGGATCACCTGGGGGTGAGGAGCCAAGCTGAAGTTCAGAACTCAGTCAAAGCCAACAATAAATGTATGCAAAGGACACAACAAAACTGTACCGCACCTGAGGCACTTTTGTTGGGGTTGACGGGGGAAAGTATTCCCGATCAATTTGGTATATGACAACTGCAGCAAGAATTATATATGCATACAAATGGAGGGACAACACAATTCCAACGAAACAAGACTGGATCTTGAAAGTCACAGAGTATGCAGAGATGGCCAGGCTTACGGTGGTTATTAGAGACAAGAATACGGACAATTTTCTGAAAGACTGGAAATCCTTTGGTGACTACTTATTGAAAACATGTTCAAACATAGGAGAAACGGCAGGATTCAATACTTAAATGAAAACAGCGTATTGGATCAAGACAACTTTATAAGGAGGACTAAATTTTTTTTAAAAGGTAAATATGAATTATAAGCATGGAGTTAGAATTATGCTTGAATCCTCAGTGGGGTAGCTGGAGGTCACCGTGTATAGGTGGAGGTGTGTGCGTGTGTGTGTTTTCTTCTTTTCATTTTGCGTTGCGATTGTGGGGAAGACTAGATCGGGATTTTAAAAAATCTTTCTAAGTATGTTATTTAGAGGTGTAAAATAAATAAAAATTATTATTAAAAAAACTATACCGCCATCAAAAATGTATTCCACAACACTTTCTAACCAAGCAATACTCAGAACTTGCACCTTTAACAAACACATTATTAGTATTTGATACTTCACATCCCAACACAACACTACAATCTCACTTCCCCCAAGGTTCTTTGCCTTGCAGACTTTAGGAATCATGGAACACAGAGTGAAGTTTTTTCTTGGGAGTGCAGGTAATCGAGCATCTGTCTCTTGTCAGTGTCATCGCTCATATCTGAAGAGACAGACAGGGCGTGCGCCAGTTCAAGAGGCAGGGGCTGGAAAGGGGCTTTGCCTTCTTGAGCACAGCCTTCTAGAACTGGGATGGGCAGGCAGCCACAGGAAAGTGATGAGTGCCTCGCAAGGCATTCTTGGTGCCCTCCAGTGCTGCTGCCGTCCTTTTAAAGTTACTTCTCCCCTCCGGTGGATGCTCAGGCATGCACACACTTTTGCTCTTTCCTTTGTACCAATGATGTTGATGATGCCCCATTGAAGGAAAACGCAGGAGTGAGGGAGTATGTCTCCCCTGCAGGGCATGTTACAATTTGGCAGGAAGGCAGAGGATGGGGGGAGCAGATAGGAAAGTAACAGAGAAAAGGTTTATCCATCCAAACAAACTACACTGAACTGCTCTGAAATGCTGCAAATTATGTACAACCAATAATTCTGCCTCCCGATACACCCACCAAGCTTCCATTTTGTGACTGGTAGGTCCCAAAACTACTGAGAAAAGTTAAGCAGCTTCCCGAAACATGAAGTCCACCTTCCCCATATCATGTATTTATTTACTTTATTTATATTAAGCCTTTCCCCCCAACAAGGAACCAAAGTAGCTCACATTGTTTTCTCTTCCATTTTATCCTACACAAACCTCGAGTGGTTGGTTAGGGCCCCCCCCCCCCCCAATGACCCGCACAGGAAATCTCTCTCTTGCACCCCATGAACACAACAGAGGCATTTCACACACGTGCACACACCACATGCAGCAGAGGGGAAGAATTCAGAATGCTGGCCCTCAGCTCAGAGAACAGATAAGTCAGGGACACCGGGGAAACCCACAGAAAACATTTTCCTCTTCCCTTTCTACCCAACTAGGGCCTGTGAGGCAGCAGACAATTTACAGGACATTAAGTACCAACTTCAAATACATACATAGATGAAACAATATAAAAAAGAAGGAGGGTCAGCAAAGGGAAGTGGCAAACTGTGCAAAACGGAATCACTCAGGGAGCTTTTCTTCTTGTTCTCTTTTAGGGCTCTACTGTAATGAAAGATGCTTTGGCCAAGGCCTGGGGACTGTAGACGAGACTACTGTGTGCCGTCTGCGATTAGTATACTCCCACTAGATAATTTCTGCAGCATTTAATAGGTCATGTTTCAGTACTTATGCTTTGCTTCTGCCTGCTTGCAGATTTGCTGCACATTGGCCCATCCTGTTGATTGTATTTCACGAATACTACGCAGTGAGAAAGGGAGGCCATTGCTAATGTAAACAAATATCACCAGGGAAGGAATTCCACAGTTCTGGTGTCCTGAGAAAGAAGGCCATCTCCCCACAGGTGACCATAATGCTTGGACAGGTTCTCATGGAAGAAGGCAGTCCTTGAAATACACTTCTCTCAAGCCGATTGGAGGGCAGGGGTGCAGCACATTGGGGTTTTTTTGGGGGGGGGAGGGGGGCATTCAGCATGGGTCTGCCGGGTCACCTGAGGGCCATACATTGGATGACCCAGTTCACCTCTGACAAAAATGGGCTTGGCTCCGACACAGCCCAATCAGCACCTGCTCTCTTTTAGGAGCTTGGGCAGTACCCATACAGCAACCAGAATATCCCCAGAAAGATGATCTTAGTTCATGCCCAGTGGCAGAGTCTGCAGCCAGGAACCCCAGCCCTCCCAGCTTGGACAGCAATGCCCCTCACTTACTATTGTCTAGCGTGATCAGGAAGATCCTCTGGATCATGTGGTTGATGTTGAGCTGCTCACAGAGCTCCTGCTGAGAGCGGAAGGAGCGGCTGATCTCAGCCACAGAGTAGTCACAGTCCTCCAGACTCTCCGACACACTGTTGTCAGACTCATCCTGGCTGGCGGAGGCTTCTTCCACTAGAGGAGGACAGCGGGTCAACGAGAGGTCCAGCCCCACCCAACAAAAGCCAGCCCTCTCCCTTGGTCAAGAAGCAGGAGGTAACTGGTTTCTGCTCAAGGAAGGCATCACCTTCAGGAAAAACTAGAGGGTGACCGTTCACCAGGGCACCGCTCTCTCTGGAGGCTGCCTGCCAGCCACCCACAGCCTGGGCATTTCTAGCTCTTTATTCTCCCTGACGCAGGACACGTCGCTGTGTGGTTACCCTCACTATGCCTAACCAGGGCTGCTACCACAGTGGCTGCTCCATCACCAGGAACTCCACTCCGCCAGAGATTTGCCCAAACAGGAACCTCCTCAGGAACCCCACAGCTGGGATTCAGGTAGCCAGTGGGGATTCCTAGCAGAGGACAAGAATGCTCTCTTCCAGCATTGGGAGAACTGTCACCTGGAGGAGGGCACAGCGCTATTTCCATTGGAAGTAGATGACTGAGCTTGAAACAAGTTATACATTACAGGTGGAAAGGTGCTAGCTGGACATGAGGGATGTTTTTAATGGCAAAGAGTAGTTCAGCAGTGGGATGAGTTGCCGGGGGGGGGGTGAGCTCCCCCACACTGGCCGTCTTCAAGCAGTGGCTGGACAAACACTGGCCAGGGATGCTCTCGGCGGCGGCTGCTGCTGCACACAGCAGGCGGTTGGAGCAAATGGCCCGTTTGGCTCCTTCCAGCTCTGTGGTGCTCTGCAATCCTTTTCTGCAGCCACAGCAGAACACCAGGCGGGATTCTGATGTGAACCTGCTCTGGCATGACTCTTCTGGGCGTCTTGGCTATTTGCTGCTAGTACCTCTTGACTGTGTGAGTACATGAAGGGACCTGCAACTGCCATCGTGAGCAACAGGGCAGGCAGTATGTCAGAAGGAAACCACTGAGGGACTCAGGGGACACAACGAAGGTAGAAGCAGTTTCCAGGGCTCAGCAGAAGGCAGAGATATGAACCTGCCGGCAGTCAGTGGCAGGAATGTGTCCTCTTGTTCTGCATTTCCTTGCATTCCTGTAGCCTCTTCCAACCCTGGACAGGTGCAGCAAGGAAGAACAGCTGTGCAGATGTTGGAGACCGGAAGGAGAAGTAATCAGAGCTGCTCTCCAAGTGTAGCCATGCTGAGCAGGCATATTTTCACCTCTATTATCTCCATCCTTCCTCACTCCTGTTCGCTAACCTATTGGCCAGCTGTGCCTCTTTGAGAATCCCTACGCCAATCTCAAGAGCACACTCTCCCTGGGGAGCGAGCAGAAAGTGCAACAGGAACAAGGAGAACTTTGGGAAAAAATGGTTGGATGCACACCATTGTACAGGTCAGGATGGATCTACGCTTAGACTTGCTTCCTTTATTCACATCTTCTCATAGAAAAGTAGACTTTGCCTAGAAATAGATTTGGGACGTTTCCTCCAGTGTGGTGGGAGGACAGGGGAGTGGGGAGGGGGCCCACAACGAGAAGAGTGGGGAACAAGGAAGCCAATCTAGACAGAGGCGGGCCTCTCAGCAAGAGAGAGGAAAAGACAGAGGAGAGCACTGATACTACTTGTCCTCTGTGGCAGAAATCGTGGTGATATGTCGGCATGCGTGAAAGGTGTGAGAGCTTTTCCCAAAGTCAGCGCTGCAATCTAGGGCCGACGTACAGCCTCAAGTAGCTTACGGATCCCAGCACAGGGCTTGCTATTCACGTTCACAGGGACCACCTTTCCCTCCTCCGAGCTGTCCCTTCAGCCCCAGGAGCTGACCATGACCCTCGGTCCCACCTTGAACTCTTTCAGTTCCTCTGGCCACCATACTGCTCTTGACTGTAATTCCGCCTCTGCAGGGCTTCCCTGGGTCTGTCCCAATGGTGGCCAGCCAAGTCACCCGGCACTCGGGGCCTCACGTCTCTCCCCAGCGGGCCTCCAGAGCGCTCCTTGTCCCCACTGGGGCCCCGTGCCCTTTGTCTTAGTCCTGCCCAAGCAGCAGCAGCAGCAGCAGCAGCAGCAGCAGCCCTGAGAGGGGGAGCGGGCATGCCAAGCCGAGTCCCCTTGCCTGGGGCGGGCTGCTTGGGGCTCAATCCGAAGAGCCCTCTTGGGCCGTGGTTCTGACCCACCTCGGGGTCTCCTGCAGGGGCTCACCCTCCGAGAGGGGCTTCTGGCCCGTTCACGGTCGTGGTCCCGGGGGCAGCTGCCCAACAAACGCCGCCTCCGGCAGGGAGAGACCGGCGCAGGGACGTGGGAGGAAGGGGCCGCGCAGGCCAAGCCCCCCCCCCCGCTCCACGCACGTGGGGTCGCCCGCAGCCCCCCCGGATACACCTCCCCCCTCCCCCCCACACACGGGCTGTCCTGCGGCCCTCACTGGGGACGGGGGATCCCGACCGCCCCTGGCCAAGGGCCCCCTCCTCCTCCTCCTCCTCCTCCTCCTCCCCCCGCGCCCCGCTCCCGGTCGTCTCACCGGCGGGCGGCGGCGGCGGCGGCTTCTGGGCGGCGGCGAAGAGGCTGGCGTCGGCCACCGAGCCGAAGAGGGCGGCGAACGGGTTGCCGGAGATCCCGCCGCCGCCGCCGCCGCCGCTGTTGTTGTTCTCCTGGTCGGTCATCTCGCCGCCCGGCCGCGCGCGCGGTTCATGGGGGCTGCCCCCCGCCCCCCTGCCTGCCTGCCTGCCTGCCTGCCTGCCTGCGCGGCTCCGGGGTCGCGGCCGCCTCGCACCCTACCCCGCCAGTCAGCCTGGCAACGCAGACGTCACTAGACCGCGCGGCGACGTCACTTGGCGGAGACAGCGGCACAGCCTCAACCCGGAAGCCGCGGGCGGGGCGGGGCGGGGCGGGGCGGGGCCTCGGCTGAAGCGCCGGGAACGGTCGAACCCCGCGGTCCGGCCCGGAAACCTGCTCAGGGCTCCCGAGAACGGAGGGCCGCCTTTTCGCCCCTTGGACGTCAGCGGACGCCCTTGAGATTACATGGCGGTGCAGTCTGCCGCTTCAGCGCCAAAGGATGACGCTTGGCCTTGGTCGACATCTGGATGGGACCCCTCCTGGGAAGCGCGCCTCCGCCTCCCAGCACTAAAGACGGGGTCTTTTCAGAGACAGCCCCACAATGACAGAGCAGCTCCCCCGGGGGGATGGGCCAGCCCCCCTCGTTCGTGATCGACCTGCCACAGCGCTTTGGACAGGGTTGGCCAAAGGAGGGGGAAGTCAGTTCTGTTGGGCGTAAGGGGAATCCGCCTGGAACTGAAGCCAGCTGAAGACCAAAAAAGGAGAATTATTTAAAACTTCTGCAAGAATATATAATCCAATAACAGAGTAAAATAACAACCAGCTGTTCCCAAAAGGCATTAATTAAAGACTAACTGGATAGCGTTGCAGAGTTACATACAGGATCCCAAAGCAAGATGTTCCCATCACCAGTCAGTCCAGAGGGTCAAACAGCCAGAGCTCTCCACAGACAGAGCATCTATGATGGTGAACCAGGAACCTGTAGCAAGGCTTCCCCAGGAAGCACACAGGGCCACACTGACGTATTTCTGCCAAGAGGCCAGAGACTCCTTGAGCAATCAAAACAATACTGAATGACCTAAGACAGTCACACGTCCAACCCACAACTAGGTGACCTTAGGGGCCAAGACAAGATAATGGTCATAAGCCATCCCTACCATGATGCCATTGCAATATTTCTAGTCCCCTTAATTGCCTGGACTGGCACCAGATGTCTCAGTCTTGAAGGCTCCATGAATAACATAGCAGCAAATATTTAAATGCCCACCTGGCTATTACCAGTACATTCGTCTTGGTAGCAGTTAAAATTCCTCCTATTTAATGTAATGTTGAAAGCTTTCATGGCTGGAATCAACTGGTTGTTTTGGTTTTTTTGGGCTGTGTGGCTGTGGTCTGGTCATTTTTGTTCCTCACGTCTTGCCTGCAGCTGTGGCTGGCATCTTCAGAGGGATGTCACAGCAAGATGTGTTTCTGTTCGTGACACACTATGGAATGATTAGGCTCTGTACGCAGATGGTCGAATGGGAAAACTGGTGGAAAAACATAACCTTCAAACAATTTTCAGACCCACCAGAAAAGTACAACAAACGCTACAGTCAGCAAAGGACCAGAGTAACCCCTTTACCTGCGCAGGAGTGTATCCTATATCATGCAGCTGTGGACAAGTATACGTAGGGACTACAAAATACAGCATTCTGTCAAGAATGAAAGAACATGAAAGGCCCTGCTGACTAATCCAACCTGAGAAATCAGCAGTAGCTGAATATGCTCTAAACCAGCGGTTCTCAACCTGTGGGTCGCGACCCCTTTGGGGGTCGAACGACCCTTTCACAGGGGTCACCTAAGACTCTTTGCATCAGTTTTCTCCATCTGTAAAATGGATAAATGTTAGGGTTGGGGGTCACCACAACATGAGGAACTGTGTTAAAAAGTCCCAGCATTAGGAAACTTGAGAACCACTTCTTTAAATCAAGTTGGTCATAGGATCTTATTTGAAGACACAGAAATTCTTGATAATTCCAACAGCTACTACGTCAGACTACAGAGGAAAGCCATTGCAACCCACTAACACCAGGACAGTTTCAACAAAAAGGAAGAGAAACTGAAAATAAAAAAAATCTGGCTACTGGTACTAAAAAAATGGCCAAACCAAACAATCAGGTTTGCAGCATGGAAGTGCTGTTCAACGTGATGGTTGAAAATCAGACTGCTTTTGCTCCTTCATCTGCCATGTCAGCTGCCTCCATTTCTGGGTCAGTCAGATCTAGCCACAGTGATCCATGTCATAGTAACAGCCAGATGGGACCACTCCAGTGTGTTCTTGGGGCTGTGCTCAAAAATATGTTCAGAGGCTGCAGCTAATACACAGTACTGTGGCTGGACTGCTGGTCAGGGCCAGTTATTGGGATCATGTGACCCCAACCTTACATCAGTTACACAAGCTACCAATCTTCCCCCAAGCCCAGTTCACTAAGGCACTGATCCAGCAGGGCTCTTATGTTCTAATGTATGGTTTTTACCTTTAAAGGCCTACGTGGCTTGCTACTATATCTGAAGGAATGTTGTCTCTCATACATTCTTAGGAACTAAGATCACAGGGAGGGGCCCTCTTGAGGGTTCCATCAACCAAAGAAGCTCCTTTGACAGGTCCACAAGACAAGGCCTTTTCTAGGGTAGCCCCACAATTATGAAACAGCTGCCACAATAGCAACGATCCCTGTCTGCATGTGAATGGAGGTCATCAGCGAAAGCCTCCCAATGCCGCCTGCCTGAGTCCCATGGCCTGGCCAGAACCCCAGGTGAAAGGAGACTGGAGCAGATGGGTCGCCTGGGAAGACCTGGAGTTGCAGCCATCACTCTCCCAAGAAGCTTGCCCCAAAAGGGAGGAGCTAGACTACTCGGGTTTCCTTCCAAAATAGGTTATTTAACAATTTTTTTCTGAATTCTGAGGATCCCCCTGGATTTTCAGACCCTGGATGTGGGTGGGACTGCCATACACACAGTTGGATTCTTTACATATTTGGGAGGCTCCCTGGGCAACAGAACCAACAGAAAAAGAAAACTCCCGAAGGGGCCTGGATGGGCTCCAGGATCACAGAATGTTGAAAACAGGTGAGAATCCATTGAAGGAAAATTGGACGGGGTGGGTGGAAGGGATGGGTGGACTGAGAGCCCCTGAGACTAGACAGCTCCTTTTTCCAGAGGGGGATTTTGTCCTGGATCCTCAGCACATATTTCTGTGTTGATCAGCATTGACTTTCCAGTAAGTTCAAGTTTGTTTTTCAAAAGGGCAGGAAGTAATGGTGAGTCAAATCCATTTTGTGAGCTTAGAGGTCTTTAGAATTGATGATACGTATAGTTTTCTTTCTTCAACCCACGCAGACATGAACCTCCATGTGCAGGGGAGGGCGAGAGACACAGAGAGAAAGAGATACCCCCCTCCCTCCCTCCCTGCTGACTTCCTGTGCTGATTTCAGAAAAGTCTTCTTGCTGCTTTCCTCTCCCAGCTCAAGGTAGCAGCCAGCAGCATCTGCCGCTTGGTGTTTCCTCTGGGCAAGTGAGGACATAGCCAGGCTTGGAATGAAGAGCATGGTGGGGCGCTGCCACCATCTCCTGGGAATGGTGGTTCTTACGTTGATCGTCCAAGGTAGGGCCTGACTGTGTGACAAGCCAGGGAGTGGGCAGAGGCAGCAGGTTGACGCAGAGGAGGTAGGGGAGGGGGCTGCCAGCCTCCAGGAGGGGCCAAAATGTCCCTGGGATTCCAATGGCTCTCCAGACTTCAGCAATCAACTCCCCTGGAGGACGTGGCAGCAACTTTGGAGGGGTGTGTGTGTGTTGACAATCCTAGAGAATCCACGAAGTGGGGGAGGAAGGCCTCACTGGGGGAAAAGAACAGTACTTTCTGGTGGGGGGGAGGGGGAGGAGCTCCTCCTTTTCCAACATTCTTCTCACCTGTATGGACAAAAGCGCACCTGAAAATGTACACTTCCCAACAGCCTGCAACATGCTTGGGAAGCAGGCTTTTCTCTGTTGCTGGCAGTCTGCATTTTGTTCAGAAAACGGCAGATCCCGCAGACCTCAGAGAGCCTTGAACAGAGAAACAAAGAGCAGCACTTGGGCCAGAAGCAGCACAGTGGGTGGGTGGGGGAGGGGAGGGGAACAGTTAGGACGAGGACATAAAAGTAGCATCAGGCCAAGGGTCGATGGCCACTCCCTGACGGCCAACCAGCCATCTTTGGGGAAACCATGGCCTCCAAGCAACAAGTCTTCAGAGGTGTCGTGGAGATGAGTGCTCGCAATGGGCAGCTGGCTGCTGCCAGATCTCTTCCTTTCTGAAGAGCTCTGCTTCCCGGTTAAAGCCGTCTAAGAGCTCAGCTGGCTATGATGCTGCTGTTCTTTGCAAATTTTAGGGTGGGGCAGGCAGGCAGACGGAGACGCAGGAGACCATCGCCACCTGAACTGCCGCCACTTCCCAGGCGCACTTGCAGTTTGCAGGCAATCCCTGAGGCATTTGGCCTCGTCTAGGCCTCTGCTGCTGCCTGTGACAGTGAACTCTATAACTGAACAACACATTGCAGGAAGGAGCACATGTGGTGCCTTTTCTCAGTTCCCATGATGGGGGCAAGGAAAGATGGGGGCAAATCTCCACACCCTGCGCACTTGGTGTACACCTCAGTCGTGTCCCGTCCCGCCCCCCACATTCTCCACACACACACACACACCCCGTGTGCTTCGACTTTTCTTTTGTCCTGATGCTGTATGGGAACCAAGTAGAGAACCACAGGCACAGTGCTGGGAATTGCAAATGTGGGGCATTTGGATCCCCGACAGGTTCCTTCCCACTGCCTGCAGTGAGCCATCTACAGCAGCCAGCCAGCCAGCCTCAGCCAGTTCAGCATCATGCACCCCTTCCTGCTGCTTCCTATCTGACCAGGAGGTCACGCTTTTGCCCCCTCCTTCCCTCCCTCCCTCCCTCCCTCCCTCGATGCAGAGAGCTCTTTTGGGACCTCTTCCTGGTCTGTTCTGCTTCTCACCATTCTGACTGACCTGCTGTGGGAAAGAATGCCTTCAGGCTGGCCTTTCCAACTAGTCCAGGGGTAGGGAACCTGCGGCTCTCCAGATGTTCAGGAACTACAATTCCCATCAGCCTCTGTCAGCATGGCCAATTGGCCATGCTGGTAGGGGCTGATGGGAATTGTAGTTCCTGAACATCTGGAGAACCGCAGGTTCCCTACCCCTGAACTAGTCCATTACTCTTTCAAGGAAATGTTGTTCTTTGTCTTTTCAAATCCTGGGCGAGTTGGCTGGCCAGCCGGGCACTCACCTGCTTACCCACAGTGCTCTCCCCCGGGGCTGGCGGAGAGCCTTTCTGATATGAGCCTGGGTTGCTGAGCCCAGGGCGCCTTTGGCACACCAGGCTGTGTTCTCAGCAGGCTTGGCCCTTGTTGCTGGGCAGAACTCAACCACAGCTTCTTAGTTTCTCCATCTCTCTCTCTCTTTCTCAGGCATTGTTGTCACTGGAAACTCTGACCAAGGTACAGTCCCTCTTGATGTCCCATAGGAAGAAGAAGAGTTGGATTTATATTCCCCCCCTTTCTCTCCTGCAGGAGACTCAAAGGGGCTGACAATCTCCTTGCCCTTCCCCCCTCACAACAAACACCCTCTGAGGTAGGTGGGGCTGAGAGAGCTCCGTAGAGCTGTGACTAGCCCAAGGTCACCCAGCTGGTGTGTGTTGGAGTGTACAGGCTAATCTGAATTCCCCAGATAAGCCTCCACAGCTCAGGTGGCAGAGCGGGGAATCAAACCCGGTTCCTCCAGATTAGAGTACACCTGCTCTTAACCACTGCGCCACTGCTGCTCTGACCCTAGCAATGGGATGTCTTTGGATTCAGACATGCTTAAGGGTGGGAATCAAGGGCTCTCGGCTGACTGTCTCCTTCATTGGTCAACTGTTTGAAGGGGAGCCCTCACCACCATCACCCCCCCCCCCCCCCGTGTCATTTATGAATTTGCAGAGGTTTTTCTATCCTGAGTTCCCCCAAGGAACTGTGAGCACTTCGGTGGAGGGGAAGAAGGGCATGGGGGAGCAGATGGGTGCCCTGGCCAATCCCCTTCTCCGAAGACCAACGGACAGACTAGGGCGCTTGCTAGGAAGGAAAGTCCCACTGGCTTTGGCGTTTGGAATGTTTCAAAGTCAGGGCAGTTGGGCGTGCGCTGCCTGCCGCTCAGGTGGCCCCACAGAGATGCAAAGCAGGAGAGTGACAATGTCCTGGCCCATGAAGCAGAACTCTGGAGCCATCTGGAGCTCCAACCGGCCCCCTCCTGCTGCTGCTGCTGCGCGGGTGGGAGTGTCTGATGTGCGCCTGCTTTGACAGCCACAAAGGAACAGTTCGCTGAGATCCCCCCATGAGTCCAGCTCAAACACCGGCTTTGCCCCGTGGTCTCAGTGGGATCATGGGAAGGGGGGGCTCTCCCTCCCCATGTTATCTTCCACCCATTTGTTTTGCAGGTGTTTCCATCCAGGTAAAGCATAAAAGAAATGGCATCTATCTGTTCTGCAGAACAGGAAAGGATAGCAAAGTGCTGAACTGGACCAAAGATGGCAAAGACATAGGCAGCGCCAATGAAAAGGAACTGTTGGTGGGCTCGGCTGTGGATGACCCCAGAGGCCTCTACCAGTGCAACTCTGAGAAAGCCAACGGGTCTCTGCAGCTGTACTTTCGCAGTGCGTGAGTCTCTTTTTCTTCACAAAGAAGCAGGGTTGGCCCAGGCAGTCACAAGTGTGATGTCCAGAGGCTCCTCCCCCTCTGATGATATGCTGCCTGTAGGTGTGGTGGGGGGGACTCAACAGGCAGTCTGCAGAGTGGCTGACGGGAGGGAGGGGGTGGCAGTAAAGGCGGAGTGCAGATGCCCTTCCCACGTGGCCCCGCACTGTTTGATTGGCCCTGGCAACGTGGCTTTTGTTTTCAGATTCTGCTGTGGACCAGCTTTTCCTTGGCAAGAAGAGGTGGCCCCGAGTTCTGTTGCAAACTCACCTGGCCACGGGCCAAGAAGGGCCCTTGGGACCAGCTTGGTTTCCGCACTTTGGCTTTCCAGCCCCCCAAAGGATCACCCCTGCTCCAGAGATGCCCTTTGGGCACAGAGGAGTGGGGCAGGAGGTTTGCCAGAGGGCTTCTCAGGAGAGCTTGGAAGTGGGGGGTGGGGGGTAGGTTTTAAACCCAAGCCTCGTGCTCCTTTGTTTGGCTGCAGCCTGCCACCATCTCTGGTTTGAAGGATGTCTCGTGAATAAATGAAACTCTTAAGAAGGAAGCACCTGACTTTGGGCTGCGGTTTTGTCAACAGGATGCAATTCTGAGCTCTTGAATATATTGGCTGCAGCTGGGTCTTAACATCGTGTCAGAGAAACTGCTGCCTGTCCCTTTCCATATTATTTTGGAAAATGAAAGTCCAGTTTCCTGTATGTGTTGTTAGAATGAAACCAAATGTAAAAATCAATGACTTCTGTGAACATCTGGTAATCTGGGGACCTTTCTGTCAGCCTGGCTCCTGACTGGGGTTTGGAGCTCATAGAATCCAAGAGGAAAAGAGACCGTGAAACTGACCGGAGGTTTCCCTCCCACCCCAATGCAAAGCTAAAGGCCGGGCAGAGGGGCCCAGTGGGCAGAGAATCACTCTTCTCCATGCCTGAGACACCCATTCCCCTGTAGGGCCACCTGGGTGTCCGTCCTGGGAGGGATTGCATTTCCTGGAGTGTTGCATCCTGGAGAGAGCACCCGAGACCCTACTTTCTGGCCTGGGGGTTGTGGGGCAAGAGGGGTCCAGCTGGCCAGGCTGGCTGGAATAGTGGCCCAAGGGAGGTGACGGAAGAGGAATGCTGTTCAGACAAGGTGCAAAGTAATGCAGCTGAAGTTGAGAAAGTTTTTGCAACAAATTGGAAATGGGGGAAAATGCACACCCATCCCCAGCAGTGGGGGATGGGCAGTCTGCACATGCTCAGAAGCATGCTCTGGGCTCAGTCATGTGAGTCAGGGCTGCTTGTTCCAGGTGTAGGCTGAGTGCTCTCTCTTGCCACAGTGTGCCAGTATTGTGTCCAGCTGAACTCTGCTGTGGTGATAGGAATGGTGGCGGCCGAAGTCGTGGCCACAGCGTTGCTGGTGGCAGCAGTGTGGTGCCTTGCTGCTCAGGAGCCCGGCCGACGATCTCAAGGTGAGAGGAGGCAGGGAGGAGAGGCCTCTGCTGGGGACGGCCGTCACTCTCAGCGGGAGCCGGACCACCAGGGCGTGGTGCCCTGTCGCTTGGGGCCTGTCCTGGAGCAATTTGGCCGCAGGCCCTCTCAGCTTGTTTCTGTATGTTCCTGGGCAGCCCTTGGGCAAGGGGGGGGGGCCCTCTCTAAGAAGCCGGAGCAAATGTGGTTGCTTCCCTGGCTACAGATGGTGGGAGGTGTGGTCTGCTTAAATGCTGGCGGCGGGGTTTGGGTATGTTGTGCTGCTTAGATGCTCAGTGGTGTCCAGCAAGTGTGCTATGTGGAGTGGTCCAGGGTCTGGTGTGTGGGTGTGTGTGGACGGCAGTTGTTGAAGTCCTGATGAAGGAGAGGGCCAAGGGAGAGGGCCAACAGCTTCCTTCCCAGGCATGCAGAGACCACCCACAACCAGCTGACTGATCTGCCTGCCCCCAGTAATCAGAGATTCTTTCTTTCTTTCTTTCTTTCTTTCTTTCTTTCTTTCTTTCTTTCTTTCTTTCTTTCTTTCTTTCTTTCTTTCTTTCTTTCTTTCTTTCTTTCTTTCTTTCTTTCTTTCTTTCTTTCTTTCTCTTCTTCTTCTTCTCTTTCTTCTTCTTCTTCTGTCTTCTGTCTTCTTTCTTCCTTCTTCTCTTCCTTCCTTCCTTCTTCTTCTTCTTCTCCACAGCACTTCTGACAAGCAAAGCTGCTTCGCTACAGCCCTACCATCAGGCTCTACCTTGCGGTGAGCAAGGAGGGCTCTTGCTCTGGGCAGCTGCCGCCTGTGCTTTCTTGCCCACCAGGGCTCACGGAGGGCCCCCACCCCAGCGCTAGCCCTGGCATTTGCATGTGTCTGGGTGGGCTGCAGCTGCAGCTGCCGTTGCAATTCCATTCACAGCACTAAAAACATGCAAACCAAAAGCCGGTGGCATTCAAAGGCAACTGCAAACGAACTCTACCCGGACAGATGCTGATGCTGATGCAGCTGTAATTGTGATTACTGCTTTGAGACTCTTTGGTAGAGGAAAGCGGGGTGTAGCAACCAACTCTTCTTCTTTTTCTGGATCTATTCATGCCTTATTAATCTGAAAAAGGAAAGGGTTAATAGTGCAAAATTTGGGGGAGGGGGGGCGTCTAATTAGCGACATCACCATAGATCAGCCAATCAGTGGCCTGTGGCTTATGCTTAAGAACTTGCATGATTTTTTTCTTCCTGGAGGGCAAACCTGGAGAGGAAGCGTGCAGGTGATCACAGAGAGGGCGCTTCCAAAGCAAGCCATTGTGGCATTCAGGATGTGGCACCTTGACTGCTCTCTGGAGGGTGGGATTGCAAAAGCCGAAAGCGGGGTCCAGCACTAAACGTGGGCCTCTCCCGCTCGTTCTCTCCTCTGCCCACTGCAGCCTCTTGGAGAACGCAACAACGGGCAGTACAGTCATATCGGAGTGGCCAAGGCCCGCCGCCGGTGAGAGGGGGAGCGGATCCCTGGCCTCCTGAGCGCCTGGCTTGGAGCAGCTGCAGTTTGCATCTGCTCGGACTGCTGACCATCATTCCAGTGGGAAGGGGAAGCCGGTGAAGAGGAGGAGGTTTCGAGCGGCGGCTATGAATGCCCGAAGTGTTTTTGGCTTGCTCCAGTCTCCATCACTCGAGAGATCCAGCCGGGCCTTCCAGCTTTGCAGAGCGGGCGGGCAAGCTGCCAACTCAGTGTTGCCCAACCATGCCTGGATTTAAACTTTCATCTGTCTAAGCAAGAGGAAGGGGAGCCGTGCATTTGTGCTTCCGCTTTGCCTACAAGGAAGCAACGAGTCTTGGGAACCTCCCCCTGAGTTTGGGAAGGAGGCCAGGAAGTCTTGTGGGATATCTGTGGACAGGTGGCGTGGTTTGTGCAAGGGGGACGAGTTCATTTCAGGGGGAAAACAGACCCCTGGGATCAGGATTCCTGGATTAGACGTGGTGCGCTCCATCGCGGGATGTGTCCCGGAATCTCGGAACAGAAAGGAAGGAACTGGAGCCATCCCCATTCCCCCCCCCCCCATTTCTCTGTAGCCCACCTGGTTCCTCAATAAAGGCTTTGCTGGCTTGATTCCAAAGGTGTCCTCTGAAGAAGAAGAGCTGGGTGAGTTTGGGCCCAGGTGCGAGGGCCTGCTCAGGCCGTGAGGAGGGCGGGCGGCGTCAGCAGATGAGCCCCTCCCACTCCGGGCGCAGATGCACTTGCTCCCACCACATCCTGTGAGCAACTGCAGGCTCTGGGGCTGAAGGTTCTTTGGTGACCACAACCCTCCTGTTCCTGCCCTTCGCCACTGCCAGGGCTGCTTCCTGTGCTAGCCCGCCTCTGCAGAGGAGTTCTCCGCCAGGCAGCTGTGGGGCAGGAGAAACCTTTGGCTTGGGTTTGGCCCCGTTTCTCCATCTCTTCAAAATGCAGCCTCTCTGCACATGGGAGGGGGGGTGACCCCTCCCCTGCCATCCCAGCCTGCTGGGCACGCCCCTCTACCTCCTTACCAGACAAGAGAAACCGCTGCACAGAGGGGTTTATCTTCTGCTTTCTCTGATGCCACGGAATCTACCGGGGAAAGGCCCAGACACCTCCTGTGAGGAAGACCCCAGTCACTTGGGAATGCATGCCGGGGGCTGGGAGGCAGCTGAACCATCTGGCCATTCCTGCCTCTGGGCACATGAACCTGGGCAAGGATCTGAGTTGGGTCTGGGGGAAGACGGTGGTGTCCTGATCTAGCTCCCCTGGTGTCGCCCAGCTGCAGGGAGGGGGGCATGCCCTGGAGGGTAGCTGAGCTGCACGGGAGATGGGGGGGCAGATTTCTGTGCCAACAGCTGGTGCCCTAGGGATCTTTGGCCACAGGGTTAACCCAACAATTTTATAGCTCTTACAGGGACCTTTTAATTCTCTGCACAAAGAAACAAAATCCCATTTGAAAAGAACCAAACACAGCCCAAAAGCTATTTCAGTCCTTCAATGGCAGCTACCTGAAAAGGAAGGAAAAGGAACTACCCCCAAAGACAAAAAAGTTGATTAATTCAGCTTCATCTGGTTCCTGTACAAATTCTAATGCAATTCATCACAACACACAACTACATCAACCTCCCCAATTTCCAAGAGCGTTTGAATAATTGCAAGCCACATTGGCAATTCTCATCCAATCAGGGAAGGGAACTAAGGGCACAGTTCTTTAGACTCACTCAGAGGAGAAGGTAGGGGATGCATGGAAAATAAAGGCCAGAGGACCCTTTCCAGAGCCCTGCTCCCCCTTTAGCTCCCTTCCAAAGGTCTCTTCCCTTGCCTCTCATGGGACTGCGGACAAAGGATTATCAAATTAATCTGAAATAAGTGTCTGGGCCAACAGTCTGGTCTCGGCCTGGCCTGGACATCGAAAGCGTTCTGGGCCACTTTGCACACCTTTGCCAGCGGTGGGATCTTTGATTGTGGGACCTCCAGCTGGCTAGATTTAAATGATAAACCCTGGATCTCTTAAGCCAAAATAGATGGACGACCCAAGGAGGTGGCCACTAGCCAGCGTTCAGGTCATTGGGCCACCCTGACCATTCTGGGAATCCCATGCTGCAAATGTCTGCTGACCTTAAGAGGGGTGGGGGGGCGCTATGGATCCAACCCCAGGCCTGATCCAGGCAAGAGATGCTCCAGCGGTCAGGAGGCAGGCAGAGACTGCAGGACGACGACAGGCATCGGCCTTTGCAACTACGAGAGAGGAAGTGCTGCATCCCTAGGTGTGTGCCCGTTTCTTTCACCCCGTGGAGCCAGGCCCACTTCCAAGTCTCCTATGCCCACTAGTGCTACAGGTGAGACACAAGACGCCACGCCCCATGACAGTATTTCTGTAGTATATTTATTGCCTGCCTTTTCCACTGAGGCTCACAGCAAACCGCAGTGTGTCATACATTGCAATCAGACTGATCTCACAAGGAATGAAAAAGGACTAGGATTAGTAAAAGCAGAGACAGCGCAAAAAGGTATCAGACACGAGAGGTTGAGTGATGCAGAAAAAGAAATTACAGCAGTAGAAAACCACGCAGGATACACACAGTGGATGGGCATTATATCTCAGACACAGTGGCACAGACTGCAGTCCTTTTCCCTTTATAAAAGCGCCATCCTCAATCATTATGTTACACTATCGCCTTGTCACCGTTATAAAAATGCTCTCCAGAACAACTCTCTCTGACATTCTTTTTGGAAGGTCAGAAAGGGGGGGGGGGGCTTTCCTGACCTTCTGAGTCAGGCATGTGGGGGGGGGGGGCGGTACACCAGATGAACGTGCCCTGCAGAGTTTTGCCCAGACTGTCCACCAGATGGGAGGGGCCGAAACCACGAAGGGCTCCGTAGTACTTTGAGTGACACTCAGTATCTGTAGGTAGCCGCACCAGTAATAGAATCTATATCTTGGCTCACTGCTCTTCATCAAAGAACTGGGCCCAGCCAGGCGGCTCATCTGGATCACGTGTTCTTAGAACTGGAACCAAGTCATTCAGCGGACAGCCAGAACTGCTGAGCCATGACCAAGATGCTTAGTTCACACGAGGTCTTTTTAAAACCCAGCTTATGAAAGCCGAAAGACAGACGGGAATCCACGTTCATTGCAGGCTCTGCATCGCTCAGTGGGGGAACAGTTTTCTCCTCTGCCAGGCAGGCAGGCAGGCAGGCTGGCCTCCTCTCCCTCAGAAGGCCCGGGGCTCCAGTCCGGCGTAAACCTCGCGCTGGCCTTTCCGGATGGGCTGCAGAAATGAAGGGTTGCAGTGACTTCCTGCAGGGCCTTGGTGACCTCCATCTCCCTCCTTAGGTGGCTAGCAAGGCAGCCCATGGGGGGAGGGGTGTCCAGGAGGCAATGCTGTGGCCCTGCCGCCCCCCCTCGAAAGCTGACTGCAGACAACTGCCTCTGTGACCCAGCCTCCCGCGTGGCCCACTCCAAGAGGAGAAAACCCCAGCTGTCCACAGCGAATGGGCTTGGCCCAAGGATGGCCCTGGCTCCCACTCCAGTTTCTCCCCCCCCCCCCCCGCTGCCCTTACCTCATAGTCTGGATTTGGGACAGGTGGGGGCCGGTCCTCTCTCTGGCCTGCAACACAAGACGGGGCATTGTTCCCACCTGCAGGTTTCCTGAGGGGGGCATCCCAGGGCCAGGGCTGGGAGACAGGTGGCTGCTGCTTTGTGCACCAGCAAAACCTCACTGAGCCCTGCGGCTCAGGGCCAGACGGATGGGTGGAGGGACCCCCCACTCCCCAGTCACAGCAGCCCCGACTGCAGAGCTTGGCTCAGGCAGGGGCTCTCATCCTGCCTGGGGCTGTGGGCGCCCCACCTGTGCCGCTTCTGACTCACTGGGGAGGTCCCCAGGTCAGCGTGGGGACGAGCCTCATTTCCAGCACCTCCCGTGCAGCTCCCTGTTCCCAATCCAGCCCCAAGCGCGGATGCTGTTTTCAGGCTCAGTGCCCAGAGCATCCTTTGGGTCACCTGAATTGCACACTCCCACACTCTGGAGAGTGAGCCCTGCCACAGGCTGGCTGAGGCTTCGGATCCGGCCCCAGACGTGGGGGGGGTCTCCCGTCCCTGGAGAGGCTGGCGCTCACCTTGTGGCTGTGCTCGGGGGCCCGCTGCTGCAGAGACACCGCCAAAGCGGGCTGCCCGCTTCCGGCTGCAGTAGTAGGTCAAGATCAGGATTCCAACGGTGAACAGGAGGTCGGCTACGATGATGCCCGTCGCGAGCCAGAGGTCCATCTCCACACACCCAGGACACTCTGCTCAGGGGAAGGGGTCAGGGCAGCGACCTTGAGACACCCCCCCCCCCTCAATCTGCAGCAGCCCTGGGAGAGCCCTCTTCACCTGCCAGCCCCACAGACCTCAGCGATGGTCCTGGGCAAGCGGGTGGGGGAGTCCTGCCCTTCCCACCCAGGTCTGCTGCTGACACATTGTGGGCTTGAGCACTGACCTTTGATGTGCAGGTAAATGCTGCAGCTGGGCTCCTTTGTGCCACAGCTGTACAGGTCGTTATGCTGCATCCCCTGATAGTTCTCTATCGTCCAAGTGGGCGTCTGGCTGCCATTTTTCTCTTTCCTCCACCACTTGGCATCCTTTATGGGGCAAGTGAGGGTCACCCCGTTGCCAGAGATGCTCACCTTGATCTCTGCAGAGCAGCAAAGAAGAACAGCCCAAATACTTCAGCCCACCTGAGCAGGCTCCCCAGAAGCACCTGTCCAGCATGCTGCCATATCCACCTGGGGGGCGGGGCGGGGTGGGGCGGGGCAGGGCGGGGCGATTGAGTGGCTCCCTGCCATTCAGAGCACTGGGTGGGAGGAAGGAAAACTGGATGAGAGCACCCAGAGCAGGCAAGAATCAGAGGGTGGGCCTGCCTTCCCACAGGCTCCACCCAAGAGCAAGAGTCCAAGAAGCCGGCTTGCCTGGGCCCTGCCCCAGTATCTGCAAAGGGTTTGCCCAGTCCCTGCCTTGGTCTATTCTATAACACAACGGCTCCCTGCATTCCCTAGTAATTAAAAAGGTCAGCCATTTTTAGATCAAGAGCCATTACATTGATTACTTCTTCTACAAGTGGAAACCTGACCAAGTTACCCCCCCCCCGCCCCCCAGATTAGTTGGGAGAGTCCCAGAGGCAAAACCAACAATTGCTGAGAATTTCATCCCAGTTGGATAGAAAATGAAGGTGTTGCAACAGGAAATGTATCTTGCCTTTGATAGTTAATATAAGAGACATTTCCACACAGGTTATTTGCCCAAGGTTTTATGCCCTTGGGAAGCGAGGTTTTTCCTCTTTCCCCACAGCACTGTGGGACATTCAGAGGTCCCCGAAGCAGGGACCTCACCTCCCTTGAAATACCAAGGAAATGGAGGAAGGCTTTCTGTGCACACCAAGTTACTCTCCCGGACAATTACTCCACTCCCACGACCATGAATCACAAGGGCAAACAGCCTCCTACAGAACTGGACAGAAGTCCTTGAAAGTCCTCCACGGAAGGGGCAAAGGGATCTCACTTACTGTTGCTCTCCTGTCCCCGAACAAGGCTGGCTGTGAAGGGAACACAAAATCAGTCAGCAGATGGCAACTTGGAGCGGAAAGTGGGGCCACGGCAAAGCAGGCCCCCGTCGGCCCCTTCAAAAGGCCCAGTGCTTGGACCCAACTGGAGCACAGCCGCTCCTGCAACAGCAGAGCCACCACCAGCCCTTCTCCAGTGCTCACAAGTGCTGAGAAAGCTCCCTGCAGGACCAGGCTGGCTCCAAGAGATAGAGCGCGGGCAGGGGAGGGACGGTGTTGGGCAGCACCAAGGCCTTCTCTCTGTCGGCAGTGCTGAATTCACACACAGAGTTTGCCGCAGAGGTGCAGCAGCGGTGGCCTCTGGTTTTGGTGTCTTTTGAAAGGGATTCTCACACAGGGAAAAGCTCTATGGTTACAAAAGGGTACTTCTGTGTTCATGAACACCCTGCCTCCAAAGGCGAGAGTCTGGGGACCAAGGACAGGGTGGGGGTGGGGGGTCCACACTTCTGTTATGCCCTGTTTAGCAGATCCTCAGAAGCAAAAAACCTGCCCTTGTTGGGAACCAGAGAGCCAGGGCGATGCAGACTGAAGGCCTCTTGGGACACCCACCCAACCCTTCCCCTGCTCCCAGTTGGTGGTACTCACGCAAACAGAGCCAGAGAGCCAAGGAGCTGGTGGTGACCCCAAAGAACACCATGACGTTCACCGTGGCTTCTTGATGCTGGTTCAGAGCTCCCCCACCCAGCATGGGCCACCGTGCAGAAGAGGAAAGAAGGGCTTTCCGTGAACTAGTACTGCTGATCCTCACAAGTTGAAAGAGAGCAGTTGCTGTTTCCACTGACGACGCTGAAAGAGCTCAGAATGGGCCCTGCCAGGAAGCGGAGGTGTGCGACATGGCTTCCGGCCAGCCCCGTCAGAGGCAGCGCAGGCCTGCCCTCTGCAGTTTCCAGGGCCTGGGGGTTTGGGCTGGGACCCCACCCTCGGCAAAACCAGCAGAGCTGCCAGGGACTTCTGCAACGGGCTCTGGTGTGGACTTCCTTACAGCTCTCCTTCTCAGGGTGAAGGACCCGATAGAAACAACATATTCAGACAGCCTATTAATTAACAATTAAGCACCAACAATTCACAATTGGGTGGTGGCAGCCTCATCCCACCGGGGTCCCCAGGCAAGAGGCTCTCAGAGGTGTCTTGCTCCTGCCTGCCCCTGCGAAGCAACCCTGGAGTTCCTTGCTGGGCTCTTATCCAAACACTGAGCAGGGTCAACAGCCTAAAACATCCCATAAACACTGCATGGGGACTCAGGCGCTGAAAGGCAGAAGACCAGCGCAAAAGGACAAAAGAGGTCAGTTGTGACACATCATAATGCAGAGAGTGGAACGACAGAGGCAGAAGTCACAGCGAGATTCAACTGATACAACCGATGATGGAATCAATCCCCAGAGCAGCCCGGGGGGGGGGGGGGGGGGGGCATCAGCACCCGACAAGGTGTCGCGCCGGCAAACTGGCACAGTGCTCTGGGGCGGCTGCTGAAGATACGCTGGCCTTTTGCAGGCCTTTTGCAAAGAAAGGAGGTAGGTGTTGTGTTTGACTGCGCCTCCTGCAGCAGCAGCAGCAGCCCCCTCGAGTTCTGGCTCCCCTTCTTGAGGCAGCCATTTTGGGGTGGGGCTCCCCATCCCACCTCCAAATTCCAGAGTTGCCTGCAGCAGGCCCAACAGGGTTGGGGTCCTCCCCTGCCTCCAACACTTGCATTGACAAGAAGGCTGCCTCTCCAGCTGCGCTCCTCCACGGCAGTTCCCCTCACCTGAGCAGGCCCTTCTGCAGCTTCCACCCTGTAAACAGGGGTGACCTACTCACCCACCCGCCTTCTTGGTGGGGGCCCCACCTCGTGGAATGACCTGCCTGAGGAGATCCCACAATTCTGGCTTTCCGCAATTGAGATAAAATAGAATGGTACAGGAAGACATTTTTTATCAAGGCAGTAAAAGGTAAAGTTTCTCCTTCAGTCGTGTCTGACCCTGGGGTACTGCTGCAAGCAGTGATTTCATAGACAAGCCGTTTTTGTGGGGTAGTTTGCCATTGCTTTCCCTGACTATTCTTTACCCTCTAGCTATGAGCTAGGTAGTCATTTACTGACCAAGAAATGGATGGATGGCTGAGTTGACCATGAGCCAGCTGCCAGGATATCTGACCCACAGGGGGCTCGAACTCCTGACTGTGTGAATGGCAGTGCAAGCACTTAACCACTACACAGTAGGGCTTTGTTATTACAAAATGACTCAGGAAGGCACCTTATGAGGGAATAGGACTGTGAACTATTTGATAAATTTGATTCAATTAGGTATGCCCTGTGCTGTCCCAAGAAGTCCTTAGTCATTAGGCACGTAGCTAATATATACGTTTTAGCAGTAGATAAGGTAGGAGAGCTGTCCCTTTAAACTACTGCATGATGGGACATGTAGTTTCAGGTATCCTTAGGTCACATGTATAGACTTCCTTCCGGGTGCAAAGCCCCAGCAGCACGCAAATGTGACCCCGTTTTCTGCAGTGTGGCTCAGATGATGAACAGCAGGATGACCCAGCAGCCACCCCTGTGGCGAAGGCAGCAGAAGCACATGGTCAGTTGGCCCGAGGCAAGCTTGATGACCATGCAGGTGGCACAGTGTGCCTTGCTGTAGAGTGCTCTGTCCTCTGGCTCCTCCCAGCAAATAAGGGAGTGGGGATATTGGGGGGGGGGCAGAATCACTCCCCAGTGCTTTGAAGTGCAAAAGCCAGCCAGGGTCCAATGAGCAGATTACCTTGTGCCTGAAAGCCAAACCTAGAAGGAAGCAAGAGGAGAGAGAGAGAGAGAGAGAGAGAGAGGACCCCACATCCCAGCTGGGAGATAGGACAGGATCAAACCGGACAGGCCAGGTCCTGACATTCATTGCCTTGGGCCGCCCCCATCCCCCCCCTCGGTGCTGCTGTGTCTGTCTTCTGCGTGGGGGGTTCATGCTGCCCACCACTCCACTGCGCTCTGAAGGAAAGCCCTTTGGGACTGGTGCAGTGCTGCTATTGCTCTGCCATCCCTGGCGGCCGCACAACTGAGTGTGTCCCCTCCCCTCCCCTCCCTTGGTGGATTGGGCTGCAAGCAGTAAACTTTAAAAATAACTATATTCAGCGCAGAAGAAATTGGAAGTCCTTTTTTCTTAGTTTTAGATGGTGGTTTTATGTATCTTTGGTGGTTTTATGTATCTTTGGAAAAGTCATACTAAAAGCACTATTGACCATAGTATCTTATAGAGCTGCCTCTTGACAATGGGGCTGGAGGGTACCATATTATGGTGGTTCAAGTCCTGGGGGGGGGGGGTGCTGGGGGGATCCCACTGTGTCCCATGGCTGTTGACTTGTGGGGGCCTGCAGGGTTGTCTTATTTCCCTCCCTCTTCATGAAACCCGTGGGGGAGGTCATCAGGAAGGACAGTTGTCAGCATCATCAGTATGCAGATGAGACTCTGTTCAGCCTAATTCTGCGATGCCTGGTGAGGATGATGCTCTAAAGGGCTGCTGGGGGTCAGCAATGGGCGGGGTGAGGAGGAACGAGCTGGAACTTAATCCTGACAGGACAGCTGGCCAACTCCAGAGCCCCCTGCCTTGGATGGGGCCACATCCCCCTTGGAAAGCCTTAGAAAAAGACCTGGCTGCTGAGGGGTGGGGGTGGGGGGTCACAGTGGTTTTGCCCACCTTTGGCTGGTGAGCCAGCTGCTCCTCCTGGCTCAGTCTGATCCAGCCACAGTGATCTGTGCCTTAGTTCCGTCTGGACTGGATGACTGCAGGACACCCTCCTTGGTGCCACCCTTGAAGAGTTTGAAGACTGGAGCCAGAGGACTGCTGGCTAACAGGCCTATACATCCAACTCTCAACCGAGTCTTCTGCCTGCAGACACGGCAGATAAGGCGGGCACTCTTCCCCAACAAGGTTAAATCCCCTCGAATTCCCCTCACTTATCCCTTGGTGGTGGTGGTGGCAGCACACAAGACCTTGCGAGGCAGGGGGGTGGTGGGGACCAGGCTGCTGGCCAGAAAGGAGTTGTGTTGAGCAGAGGTGCGGGGGGCGGGGGCGCATGTGAGTGCTGGGGCTGTGGGGCAGAAAAGGGGTTGCTTGGGGGAAAGAGAGGGATGGATTGGGGAGGTAGGAAGAGAGAGTGGGGGAGCAGAAAGGAAGAGAAGAGTAAGAGAAGAGCTGCCGGGATGGCGTGCAAGAGCGGAACGAAGGTGGTGGTGGGGTTAACCCCCTCTCCTCAAGTTTCTTGCAAGTCCCCGCTTGTAAACAGGTAAAGCCCTGGAATGGCATCACAAGCCCACAAAATGCTTCTGAACAACTGTGAGAGAGGTGCCAAGATAGCTGAGGTGTGTTGTCACTCCCACAACCTTGCAGAGCAGGCCAGCAGCCATTTCCCCTCCTTCTGCTGGGTGACCTTGGGCTAGTCACACTTCTTCAGAGCTCTCTCAGCCCCACCTACCTCACAAGGTTGTGGGGAGAGGAAGGGATAGGAGCTTGTAAGGCATCTTGAGTCTCCTCTACAGGAGGGGTATAAATCCGAACTCCTCCTCCTCCTCCTCCTTCTTCTGCAGTCGTCGGCGCAAGGGTGCCTCTGAGCGCGTGCTGAGGGCCCTCAGTCCCCTGGCAGCTCTCCTTCCAGCTTCCTTCCTCGGCGGCCTCTGGGAGGGAGGGAGGCAGGGAAGCAGGGAGGGAGGCCTGCCTGCCTTGGCTCCACCTTCGCCGTCCCGCAGCCAGAAGCGGGGCGCCCGAGCACTCCAAGGCCCGGGCCGGGCCGGCGCGACGAGCGGAGAATGGCCGCCGGGGCGAGCGTCCGCCTGCTGCTGGGTAAGCGGGAGCCCCGACGACGGGCCCACAGCTGGGAAGGAGGGGGCGGGTGGGGGCGAGCCGGCGGCGGGTCGGGCCTCGCTGGACTGGCTCAACCGGCGCCGGTCTTTATTTGGCTCTCCCTCGACCGGCCCTCCTGTCGGCCGGTCGCCTCGGTTCCAAGCGGCGGAGCCCGGGCCGGGGGGAGGGGCAGCCTCAGAGTCGGCGGCCCGGCCTGAAGCCCCGACGGCGGCCTCTCCCGGGGCCGAGGGGGCGCCCAGAGGGGCTCTCCCTGCCTGCCTGCCTGCCTGCCTGCGCGGAACGGGGGGCTTTGCGGGGGGGGGGGCTGACAGGACCCTGAAGCGCAGAGGGACGGGGCGGCCGTCGGCCTGTTGCGCCGCAGCCCGGCCTTCACCTCTGGCGGGGCCCCGGAAGGCTCTGGGCGGTGCGGGCGGCTGCGCGCCCTCCGGGTCGGGCGAGGGCCGCTTGCGCAACACGGCGAAGGGAGGCCGGCCCTTCCCGGATCCGAGGAGGACGCCGCCCGCCGCGCCACCGGCGGACCCACCCGGGACTCGCCCCGATCGCGCCGGCAGGCAGGACGGAGCCCCAGGCCGCCCAGCAGCCGCCCCCTCGACCGCCCCCCTCCTCGGCCAGCTCTCGCGGGGCAGGGCGAGGAGGGGGGCGGCGGCGGGGGGGGGAGTTGTTTCTGGCCGCTCCCCGCCGGGCTCTGGGCTGCTGCGGAAGGGAGGGCGGGCTGCTGGGGCCGCGGGACCCGGGCGAGGCAGCGCAGGGTTGGGCCCCCTCCACGGCTGGGCAGCTGCTGGCCTGACCGGACTGGAGCGCTGCGGGGAGAGCCCAAAGCAGCCTCCTCCCGCCGGCTCAGGGGCTGCAAGAAAAGCGGACCGGGGAGCCGGGCCTGGCCTCAGGTAGTTTCTGGGGAGGCCGAAAGCCCCCCCCCCCCTCGCATAACCTGGGCCAGCCCGCCGGTGCTCTCCTCCCTCTGGCCTGACTGACTAAGGAACAGGTTGCGGGAAAGCCGGGGGGGGGGGGGGCGGATCCATCCCTGCTTCCTGCTTTGAGGAGTCTGAGCAGCAGCAGAAGAACAGTCTGGATTTGTACCGCACCTTTTTCTCCTGTAAGGTGATTCAAGGTGGCCTACAAGCTCCTTTCCCTTCCTCTCCCCACAACCTTGTGGAGTAGGTGGGGCTGAGAGAGTTCCAAAGAACTGTGACTAGCCCAAGATCACCCAGCAGGAATGCAGAATCACATCTGGTTCACCAGATAAGCCTCTGGCACTCAGGTGGAGGAGTGGGGAATAAAACCTGGTTCTCCAGATTAGAATCTACCTGCTCTTAACTACTACACCAGCCTAGACAGTTTCTTCTTTCCTCCCTGGATCCATTTTCATCTCCCCCTTGCTGCACGGCTTGGTTTTTACCCTCACAACAACCCTGTGAGCAGGGGCGTAACGAGGCAGCCCTGGGCAAACTGTAGCCCTGGGCAAACCCTGAGTTGGATGCCCCTCCCCCCCCCATGGGCGGCCACTCCACCACAACCAAATTTTTTTTTGCACCAGGACATTGGTGCCTGCAGGCAGGGGGTGATGTTTTTAGACATATCAGCACCAACATTTCAGCGTATCATCAGGAGACTGTCCTTATGCTACTCCCCAAGTTTGGTGAGGTTTGGTTCAGGGAGTCCAAAGTTATGGACTCCCAAAGGGGGTGCCCGATCCCCCATTGTTTCCAATGGGAGCTAATAGGAGATGGGGGCTACAGTTTTGAGGGTCCATAACTTTGGCCCCCCTGAACCAAACTGCACCAAACCTGGGGGGGTATCATCAGGGCAGTCTCCAGATTAGACCCTGAAAGTTTTGACACTGTGCCTTCAGAATGCCCCCCCCCCCCCTGCAACCCCCATGGACAGCAATACAGAAAACTCAATGCAGAACAAAGATTCTTGGGCAAATTTCTGGGATGTTCCTGCAGGGGGCGCATTTTTGGATGTATCGGCACCAAAATTTCAGGGTATCATCTGGAAACTGTCCTTATGGTACCCCCAAAGTTTGGTGCAGTTTGGTTTAGGGGGTCCAAAGTTATGGACCCTCAAAGGGGGTGCCCCATCCCACATTCTTTGCTAAGGAGATGGGGGCTACCCTTTTGAGTAGCCTAAAACCCTAGCCTAAAAACTGTGCCCCCTGCAGGCCAAAAATGGAAAACCACTAAAAATACCCAAAAACGAACCCAGCATTTTGATGCCCCCCACAAGGTGATGCCCTGGGCAGCTGCCCACCTTGCCCAATGGGCATTACGCCAGTGCCTGTGAGGTAGGTTAGGCTGAGAGAGCGTGATGAATCACCCAGTAAGTGCCATGGCTGGAAGACCCTGGGTCAGCTCCAGCCTAATCGTGGTACCCCTCCCCCCCGATGGCTTCCTTCCTGCAGTGCTCTGGCCGGTGGCAGCCATGGACATCTACACCCCGACACCCCTGGAAGTCCTGAATGGGACAGACGTGCGCCTGAAGTGCACTTTCCACAGCGATGTCCCTCCTGGGAAACAGGTGACCGTGACCTGGAACTTCCGACCCCAGACAAGTGGCCCAGACCAGAATGTGAGTCCTGCGTGTCTCTAGAGGCCTGAGGCAGGCCCAGGGGGTGGGCAGGGCCGGATGTGGCACTGGGACTCCCTCCACGTGGCAGACAGACTTCCCTTGGGGGGGGGGCTTGGGGTCTCTGGCAGCTGAGCTGTGCTAGCCCCTCCCCCATGACCACCCCCACACACCTCCCTCTGTTTGGCACCCCACCCTGAGCCTCACAGATCACCGTGGGGCAGGGGCAAGGGGGGATCAGGCCCAGAGCCCCCTTGTGGACCACAAGAAGGAGCCTGTAGGCCCCAGGGCCTGACCCTACTGGGAAAGCCCACCCAAATATTCAAAAGACCCTATTGGGTATTGAAATGACTTCTTATTTACTGAAAACCACTTCCATGACGTTGCTCGAGGGAGCTCACTAAGTAAAACACGACGAAGTCATAAGACATGAAGGCATCATAATTAACAGCCAGTAAAAACCCAGCGGCACGAAACATCTGGCGGAGTCGGTGGCCTCCCTCGTGGTCCACAGGCCAGGTTCAGGTGGCGACAACGGCTGGAAAGAGGCACTCCCAGCTACAAGTCTGGCTTTGAGGAAAAAAGGTCGAAAATGCCACCCCCCCCCCACCCACCCCCCGGCCTCATGTCTGCAGGCAGGTGTGCCAAGAGCAGGGCCTGTGTGTGGGTGTGGGTGTCTGAATGCACCCTCGACTCCCGAAAACAGTGAAAAGCAAAGGAATGGGGCCAAAGGGGGCTCCTGGTGAGCCCCAGACCATTCTGACTGGTTCTTTGGGGCAGCTCTTGCCTTCAGAGGGCAGCAGGCAGGGCCAGGACTCTGTGCCTGTTCAGACTGCGCTCTGAGGTGCCTGCCCGGGGGTCTGTGGAGAGTAGGAGAAAACTGTTGGAGCTCCGTGGCTGTTTCTCAGGTGGTGGCTTGGAGTGTTTGCTGTCATTCGTGCCGCCTAGTTGGGCACTTGCTCAATCCCAGGCAAGCTGTTTCCGCCCTCCGCCCCCCCGCCACACTGTCCATTGCTGGAGCTGCCTGGTTTTCCAGGACGAGGCCCCCTTCTGAAGGGGGCAGAGGCTCAACACAGAGAGGAGCAAAACTGCCCCAATGAATGCAGCACTTGCCCTCCATGGGGAAATAAATGGGCCCCTCCGTGGCTCCCCAGGTATTCTACTACCATGAAGAGCCGTACCCCCCGACCACGGGACGCTTCTCTGGCCGAGTGACGTGGGACGGCAACATCCACAAGAGCGACGCTTCCATCATGCTGTGGAATGTGAACCCGGCCGACAACGGGACTTTCCAGTGTCACGTCAAGAACCCCCCTGATGTGGGTGGGAACATTGGGGAGATCCAGCTGGCCGTAGTCCTGAGAGGTGAGTAGCGGGGTGGGGGGAGGTGCTGCTGGCTTCAAAGTTAGGGGGAGGGGCTTTTGCTTCTGCTGGCCCCCTGCTCCTTCCCCTCAGTCACGCCTCTACTCTCCGCACAGTGTCTTTCTCGGAGATCCACATCTTGGCCGTCACCATTGGCTCTGCCTGTGCGCTCATGATCGTCATTGTGGTGGTCGTGGTGGTCTGCCAGCAGCGGCGAAGGAAGCGACGAGAGAAGAACGTGGAGATGGTGGAGACAGAATGGTAAGGAAGGGGCAGAGGGGGAAGGCTGCGGCGGCGGGGGGTGGGTGGGGAGGGAGCACTGAAGGGTTGTGCAGGGTGACCTGGAGGTGCCAGCGTTTGCTCCTCTGGCTTTTGTGAAACTGGGAACTAACATAAAGCCACCAACTACAACCCTGCTACAAGGATTATAGTGATAACTTATGATGTTTCTGTACTGATGCTTTGCCTGGGCAGTTATCACCACTGCTGTTGTCAGTGCACTTTCATGTCGTTGTGTGAAATTTTGGAGAAACAGGTTTCCTAGTTGTTCCTTAAATCCTTTCTTAGGGACACAGAATATGACAGTAGCAGGGTTATAGTTTCTGGTGGTATGTTTCTGTGTATAGTATTCTGTGCCCCCTTAATTTGTTGGTATTTGATCTCATGAAACTCAGGCAGGTCGCAGGTGGGTAGCAAAGGGGCCAGATCCATGAGGTTACCTGTCTTGCCCTCCACTGTAGCTCTGAGGCGGGGGTGGGGGGAGGGTACCTGCTCTCAGTTAATGCTGCTTGGCTGGCTCTTTGAGGATTGTTTCTGCTGCCTTTAGTAACAGGTCAGAGAAGGAGAAGTTGAAGAGCAGTGAGCCGCAGGAGGCTGTGCTGGGGCACGCAGAGAGAGTCTGAAGCACTGGTAAGCTCCTGGAATCCCCGGCCCCTTTCTCCCGCTAGCCTTCTTGGTTCCTGGGAGGGGGGCCAGCT
This sequence comes from Sphaerodactylus townsendi, assembly GCF_021028975.2. Lineage (NCBI taxonomy): Eukaryota > Metazoa > Chordata > Lepidosauria > Squamata > Sphaerodactylidae > Sphaerodactylus > Sphaerodactylus townsendi. Next base: position 25,796,297 of record NC_059436.1, read on the forward strand.
GAAGCAGTGACGCTGTCACATAGCCAGCCACTCCAGGCATGGCAGAGAGACTTGTGGCACGGGACCCCCTTGGGTCAGAGCTTCTGCTTGGAGAGCAGAGCAGCCCCCTACTGGTTCTGCCACCAGGGGGTGGGTGCAGGGGTGTAACAAGGCAAACTGTAGCCCTGGGCAAAACTTGAGTTGGATGCCCCCCCCCCCATGGGTGGCCACTCCACCACGACCAATTTATTTTTGCACCAGAACATTGGTGCCTGTAGGGGGTGCATTTTTAGACATATCAGCACCAGAATTTGAGCGTATCATCAGGAGACTGTCCTTATGGTACTCCTCAAGTTTGGTGAGGTTTGGTTCAAGGAGTCCAAAGTTATGGACTCCCAAAGGAGGTGCCGCATCCCCCATTGTTTCCAATGGGAGCTAATAGGAGATGGGGGCTACAGTTTTGAGGGTCCATAACTTTGGACCCCCTGAACCAAACTGCACCAAACTTGGGGGGTATCATTAGGGCAATCTCCTGATGAGACCATGAAGTTTTGGTGCAGATACATCAAAAAATGCACCCCCTGCAGGAACCTCCCAGAAATTTGCCCAAGAATCTTTGTTCTGCATTGAGTTTTCTGCATAGTTGTCAATGGGGGTTGCAGGCTGGTGGGGGGCACATTTCTGAAGGCACAGTCTCAAAACTTTCAGGGTCTCATCAGGAGGCTGCCCTAATGATACCCCCCAGGTTTGGTGCAGTTTGGTTCAGGGGGGCCAAAGTTATGGATCCTCAAAACTGTAGCCCCCATCTTCTATTAGCTCCCATTGAAAACAATGGGGGATGGGGGCATTCCCTTTGGGAGTCCATAACTTTGGACTCCCTGAACCAAACTGCACCAAACTTGGAGGGTAGCATAAGGACAGTCTCCTGATGATACGCTGAAAATTCAGTCCTGCTAGCCTAAAAACTGTGCTCCTTGCAGGCCACAAATGGAAAACCACTAAAAATAGCCCAAAACTAACCCTGCATTTTTATGCCCCCCACAAGGTGATGCCCTGGGCAGCTGCCCACCTTGCCCAATGGGCATTATGCCCCTGGGTGGGTGGGCTTTTCCAGGCAGCAGCTGCCAGCTCTGCCCTGCTGCCAGGATGAGGAATGTTTCTGAAGGATGGACAACTTTTGTGCAACCATTTCTTCTCTCGCAGCCTTCTCTGCCCTCCATGCCCCTGGGACTGGGCAGCTGGTTCTTTGGACTGCTCCATTAGCAACAGCCGCTGCCGCCAGCCTGTCGTGCCTGGGCATTTGGGCAGAGGACAGCCTGACTGCCAAGGTCTGCTTTTCTGGAAGAACGTCCATTGACCCAGGAGGAAAGAGATGCCCCAGCCTGCAAAGGACACTCTCCAGCTGGTGACGGCTCTGGCCGGCCAGCCAAGCTGCAGGAGGCCCAGCTGGTCCTCATGACTCTTTGCTTCATCACTGGCTTCTTTTGGCCACTGTGTGCCCAGATGCTATGTAAACACAACCTTGCCTGCTCCAGAACTGCTCCAGCACAAGTGAGATGGACTTGCTCCTTTTTCTAGAGACAACTCCATGAGAACTACTGTGGGACAGAGTCTGAGCTCCACGCCCTCTTCCCAGCCAGCCAGCCAGGCTACTGTGATGGCGGGGGAGGGGCAGGTTTCTCTCCCCAGGAGGGTGGTGTGTAGGTGGCTGCCCTTCAGCTAGCCTTTTGGTCACGACTTCTGTTGCTGCTCTTTGCTTCTTCAGCTCCACCCCCCCTCCTTCATCAACACGAGGTCCCCAGTCTGAGCTCACAGTGGAGGCTGGAAACTGGGGAGTGGAGGCTTCCGGGGGGGTGGGGTGGGGTGGGGTGGGGGGAGCGCAGGTCCTGTTCTTTGTGTGTCGAATCCTGCTGTCAAATCCCAAGTAGGACTTTCAAGGCAGGAGATGTTGGGAGGAGGTTTCCCTTTGCATTCCTCTGGATAGGGACCCTGGTGGTCTCTCAGGGCTGATCTTGTTTAGCCTCTGAGATCTGACAATATCCAGCTAGTCTGGGATTAACCAGGTCAGTCGGGGCCGTGCCCTCTCTCTCATATTTGTACGAGTCAATGGCCAGAGACCTTCTCTTAAAGGTGAGGCATTCCAGCAATGCGGCCTCTCTATCCTGGCCCTCTCAGGAACAGACACCAGGCCTGTTCTTTGCAAATCCAGCTTCTGAATGGGAGCAGCCACGGACTGGCATCCCCTCCTGGTCCACAGCCGAGGCTTCCCCCCCACCGGGAGACACTGGAGAGCTTCTGAAAAAAAAAATCTCCAACTGTATTCCACCCCCACCCCCCAGCCAAAGTCTTAGAAGAGCCTGTCAGCCCTGGCAACGGAAGAGGCGCGAGGAGCGCAAGCACAGGGGACTAAGCACAGGATTTATGGAGGAGAAGTCGATTTATGGCTACCAATCTTGATCCTCTTTGATCTTAGATTGCAAATGCCTTAACAGACCAGGTGCTCAGGGGGAGCAGCAGCAGCAGAAGGCCATTGCTTTCACATCCTACATGTGAGCTCCCAAAGGCACCTGGTGGGCCACTGCGAGTAGCAGAGAGCTGGACTAGATGGACTCTGGTCTGATCCAGCTGGCTTGTTCTTATGTTCTTACTGTGGGGCAGGAAAGAGGGCACCGAGTTCTCCTGCACACCCTTGACTGCCAGCGCCTCTGTGCTGAGGGCAGCAATGAGGGGGCACAAGAGACCCCCACAACTGGTGGGCTGCTGCTGCTGCTGCTGCTCAGGATGGCTGAGGCCCCCTTCTGAGGAGTTCACTGCAGTTGGTGGGCTTACACGGGTGTAATTCTGCTCAGGATGGATCTGTGGAGGCTGCTCTGTCACCCTGCTGGGAAGCACCACCAGTGTTCTCCACCTGTCCAACCACCTAGCCTGCCGGGGACTGCAGGGTTGAAGCCTGGGGGGGTGGGGGGGTGTCTGGGGCTCCCAGGGGACCGTGCTGTGGCGCAGCTGTACACAGGCGGACGCCGCTGCCTCTGCCCCAGCCGTGCTCCCCCCCCCGGGGGACTGCTGCTGTTCTTTCGCAGGGCGGCCGGTCGGCGGGGGGGGCGGGGGTGGTGTCTGCCGGCGTCGGTGCCGCCGCGTCTTTCCGAGGTGCCGGAGTTTTGTACGCGCGTCGGAGAATAAAGGCTGTTGTTGAGCGCCAGCTCTGTGGCTCTTCTGCCTGTGTGGGGCGGGGAAGTGGCCTGGCCGGCTGGGGCGGGGAACGACCTGCCCGCCCGCCCGCCCCTTCCGCCCGGCCCTGCGCAGGGGACGCGCGTGCCCGAGCGTGAAGCGGCTGGCGAAGGCGGCCCATGGGCAGCCTCAGGGCGGGCGGCGGCGTGGTTGCTGCCAGCGCTCTGCTACACTACAGAAGGGGTGAGGGAGTGGGGCGCTGGGAGGTCTGGTGGGAGCTGGTGGGCCGGCGCCCGGAGAGGGGCGGGGCTGGCTTCTTCCCGACGGAGGCCTCCTCCGTCTGGAGCCAGGAAGTGGCGGCTTGCCCGGCAGGAGGCCGCCCGGGGGTGGGGGGCTGTGGCTGCCGGGAGGGAGGGAGGGAATTGCTCGAGGTGCCCCCCCGTCGCCTCCCCGCAGCCCTGCGAGGTGGGGCTGGGGCCCGGCCGGGAGTTCGACGGCCGAGGGCGGCGGGCGGGGCGGCCGGGCAGGTGGCAGGGACTGAGGCGCGCCTGGGCTTCCGCATCCCCCGCAGCAGCAGGCGTCTCTCGAGTGCGCGCGCTGGAGGTCCAGGCGGAGGGCCGGGTGCGCGCCTTCGTGGGCGAGGCCGTGGTGCTGCGCTGCTGGTTCCGGTCGTCTTCCCCGCTGACGGAGAAGCTGACCATCGACTGGACGTACCGGGCTCTGGCAGGAGGGGCGCTGGAGCCGGTGAGTCGCCGCCCCTCGTGGTTGAGGCCCTCTCCGCGGTCCGGGGGGGCGGGGAGCAGGGCGGCGGGGGCGCTGGCACTCTCCAGGGCATCACGCTCCCCTTCTCGGATCCCTGTAGATCTTCCACTACCAGTCGCGGGCCTACCCGGCCAGGGAGGGCACCTTCCGCGACAGAGTCTCCTGGGCGGGAGACGTGGCCAAGCGCGATGCCTCCATTGTCATCAGCGACCCCAGGATGGAGGACAACGGCACCTTCACCTGCTCTGTGAAGAACCCCCCCGACGTGCATCACAGCCTCCCCCAGGTGGTGCTGACGGTCACCCAGAGAGGTAGTTGCAACCCTTCTGCCCCCCCCCTCACCTTTTCCGGGCAGGTGCAGATCGGCTGCTCAGAAAAGAGAGGCCGCCGGCAGAGTCAGACCCAAAGCCCTATAAAGCTCGTCTCCCTGGCCCCTGGGCAGCTTTTTAGCATGGGCGGCTGTGGCAGTATGGGCGCAGGCATGTTGGCAGTGGTGAGGGGCCAGACCCACCCACTCACTTTCTCAGCCGGCAGAAATGTAGCAGGAGCCAGCTGGCCTGCCCTGCCCTGCTGTGGGGTGGGGGCTTTTCAGTTGCTCAGATATCAGCCCCCTTCCTCCTCCTCCTCCTCCTCCTCCTCTCTTTGGAGATTCCCAAGAGCCCCCTCTCTGCCTGCCTGCCTGCCTGCCTGCCTGCCGACTGCCGCCTTGACTGGGCCTCCTTCTGCAGGGTCCTCCTCCCAGCTGAGCTCGGCCGGGCTGCTGTCCCTGCTGGTGTTCCTGCCCTCAGCCGTGGTGGTGGCTGCGCTGCTGGTCAGGATGGGCAAGAAGTCTGGGGTGCTCAACAGCCGGAAGAAGTTTGCCTACAAGATGTCCTCCATTGAAGTTGTTGATGAGTGAGAGCATGGAGGGGGGGAGGCTGGAGTCAAGGAATTTACTGCAGGGGGGGGTTAGTTAAAGATGCTCTGGGGTCTGTTGCAGAAGAGTCCTGTGGGACCTGAGGCTGCACCAGCTGCCATGGGCTGGAGTGTGTTTAAGCACTTCAGTTGTGTCAGTGGCTCCATGCGACACTCCGGGTCCCCCTTGGAAGAGGTCCAGCCGTGGAGGCCACAGAGAGGGCAGGCTGTGGCTGGAAACCCTTTCTGAGGGAGAGGGAGCTCAGGTCTCTTGGTGACTTTGTGCCCAGGAGTTTTGCTTCAACCTACCTGCTGCCCCCAAAATGTGTCCTGCCCTCCGATGGCTCTTACAGGACAGGAAGTGGCTGCCTTGCGCTGCCTGCCCACCAGCTGCTCCGGGAGGCTGGTCCATCTGAGGTGCAGCGGGCTCGCGGGGAACCTCTGGCGCCCCCATAGAGTGGTCATTGGGCCATGCCGTAGCAGTGAAGAGTCCCCACCTGGTTGTCAGACTGGAGAAAGGGGGCTTCTTCGGGCCCCCTCAGGAGGAGGCCGTGGGGACAGGAGCCAGAGTCACGTGGCTTGGCTGTGAGGAGTCCCTGAGCCACGTGGTGGTTGTGGTCGGGACACAGGGAGTTGGTGCTGCTGACTCGACGTTCTCTGTCAATTTTTGCAGACCTGAGCAACCGGGCTGTGCGGCGAGGCTGGCGGGCAGGTGTGTGCAGTGCCTGGTAAGCACCAGCAGGGTTCTGACGCGCAGCCTGGGTGCCAGCGTGGGGCACCGCAAGAGCAGCCAGATGTCCCTTCCCCTGTGACCCAGTCCTGGGGCAAATCGTGATCCCACGTCCCATTATGGGGGGGGGGTGTCAGCAGCAGGGTGCACACACATGCCTGATGGGGCTCCTTAGCAGCACTGTGCTACGACGGGCTTGGCCGGTCATCTCCCGCTCGACTTCTGCTGCAGCTGAGTTTGCGCTGAGCACAGCCTTTAAGAATGAGGCTGGTGGTGGCTTGGACTGATCTTGTTTCCTTCCAATTCAGGACACAGATGACGAAGACCCTTACTGACAGCAGGATGAAGACCCCCCCCCCCCCCCGTCTCTGGCCAGAGGAACGTTGGTCTTGTGCTTACTTGTGGCGGCAGCGGGCCCAGCTGTTGCAGGGGCCTTTCAGAAACTTGATCTGGGGGTAAAACTTGGGGTTGTTCTGCCCTTTCGTCCTAGTCGTTTGGACTTTCTTGGTCTGTGGGCCTGGTCTCAGCCCTGGCCTGTGGGGAACGCTCCTCTCTTGTCTGTCCACACGAGGGCTGCTGGACTTTCTCAGTGGAGCCTCGCACTGGAGCTGAGCCTCTGTGTGCTGCTTGGCCCACAGTTGTGGCTGACGGTTGCCCTCCTCATCTTGGCTGCAGAACCATCGCCTGGGGCCACAGAATCTTCTTTGGGTGCTGCGCGTGGAGTCGCTTGGAGCAGCAGCAAAGTTTAAGAGCTCAGGGTGGCTAGCTTCGCAAAGTGTGGGAGGAGGCAGTCTACTTGTGCCTGATGCAGCCAGGGACCCAGGGGGTGGCGAGTGGTAGCGGGCAAAAATGCTCTGGGTGGTAGCGGGCAAAAGGTGTGGCTGATTTCTGTTGACATGGGAGGAGAGGGGGAGTCAGATGGGCGTTGGTCTAAGCAGCATTCCAGAGTCAATTTCCTTGTCCCTTAATATCAGCCTCTACGGGCTACTGCCTTTGCTGACAAACACAAATCTTAAAAATAACATTTTTAAACTTAATCATGAGGGAACATAGTACAATACAGACACATAAGAATCTCCTAAATTAACAGTAACAAAACCTTAAGCTAACTGGGGAACTTAGTCAAACTAAAATCCTAAGCAGCGGGCAAATCATAAATTCAACTCTAAAGGGGCTTTTATTACATCCTAGAAGGGCATAAACAAGAGGGAAACCATACAACATTGGCATAATCGCACGTTCATGACCTTTGCAAGCCTTATGAAGGCTTTTGAGCCACACAAGTCTCTGCGTCCGGGCATGGAGCCGGTGTAGTCAGGCAATCTGACTCAGGGAAATATTTTGTTTATTTTCCTGGGTGGTAACAACAGGGTGTTTGTTGTGAGGGGGCAGGGCAAGGAAATTGTAAGCCCCTTTGAGTCTCCTGCAGGAAAGAAAGGGGGGATATAAATCCAAACTCTTCTTCTCTTCTTCTTATTGCACCCGATCATTACTGTGGTAAATAGAATTCAAGGCCAAGCTGGGCCAGGAGCTCTGCGTTAAGGATGGTGAAGATGTGGAATGTTTTCTGCTTCATATTGAAGTTCTCTGGCTATCAAAAGGCAACTGGGTCTGTGAGATGCTTTTACAACCTTTTTGACATTGTTCGAAGACACAAATGCTTTTATGTGCTAAACTCCAAGATGAGGCATGACATTGCTTATTTATCAGAACTATCTGCAAAGAAATGAGGCCAGTCATATTCAGCCCCAAACGGTCATATCTACATTTATTTCAAAGTTAACTCTATTCAAATTCAACCTGGGCTGTTGTGAGCTGTATCAGCTTCAGAGACTGTTTGAGCTAGAAGAGAAAGGTGGGGCACAAGATAATTATCTCCCTCCCTCCCTCCCTCCCTCCCGCCCGCCTCCAAGGGGAGATGTGTGAGTGATCCCAGGATCTTCTTTCAATGAAGATTCCCATCAGGAGACAAAACCCTTGTCACAGACTGGGGAAATTGGGAAATTAAGTGAGCTGCAAATTGACCTTGAGCTGAAACAGAAGTTTAAGAAATGGCACCAAGAGTTTTGGTAAAGGAAAGAGATTTGTGATGGCCGTCCAGCACTGCAGGGATGGGCTTTTGCGTGGCCATCTGGCTTCTCCAAGCAGGTCATTGAATGTGGTCCCAGAAGACTCCTGCTGAATAACTTGAAACCAGACACTGAGAAGCTGGCATCACTTCATCAAGCCCATCCACCGAAACTAAACAGGGAAGTAATTCCTAAATGTGGTATCAGACTGTGAAAAGCTCAACCAAGTTCATTACTTGAATAAATGCATCTGGTTTTCATTGCATTTCTAATATCTATCTGATTCATTATGTCTGTTTTGAATGTTATTGTTAGGGGCCGTGTGAACTGCTGTTCTGAGGGTCTTCTTGGTGATGTGTTTATAGACCCAAGAAGAGGAGGCCAGGCCTACAAAGGCTGGGAGGGGGGCGCTGGGCTGGGGGCTTGCTGCCCCAGTGGGGATTTCCCCATGCAGGATGGGCACGTGAGGTCAGGCCCGGCGGCTTTGCTGATGCTCTCACTCGCCCTGGAGCTCTACACGGCAAAGAGGGGTGAGGGGGGTGGGACAGGAAAGGGGTACAGCGGGCATTCACCCGGAAGCGCAGGGCGGGGGGAGCCCTGCGGGAGAGGCCGCCTGGCGGCTCAGCTCCTCCGTCCCTCTCGACGGCCCCGAGTCCCTCAGCCGGGAGATGCTTGTTTGACGTGGCCGACCGCGTGGAGTTTTCTGGCGAGGGCCCGACGGTCTGTTTGCTTTGTGCGAAGCGGAGGTCGAGGGTTGCTCCCCCCCACCCCTCGCTGAGGCCATGGCCTGCCGCCAAGCCTTCTGGCCCCAATCCTGGCATTGCAGGGCAGGAACAGCGAAGCACCGCTGTTTGGCCAAGACGGAAGGGACGCGGGGGGGGGGGTAGCTTGCCTGGGTCTTGAGCACCAACCGGCCTCCCGGCAGCCGCCCATGAGCGGGGGCGGGGGGGCACATCCCCTGGCCTCGGGCGGAGAGGAGGAACGGAGGGCAGCGACCCCTCCCCCCCCGCTGGCTCCCGAGGTGAACGGGCCGGGTCGGAAGTCCCGGGTCAGCCTGACTCCGCCGACGCGCCCTGCCCCGGTCCGCAAAGAAGCAGCGGGAGTTCCGGCCCTGGCCGGAGGGTGGCGGTGGGGGTCAGGGCTCTTCCCCTCGAGGGCAGCTGGGGCGGGGGGCGCTGGGTGGGCAGGGCTGCTCCTTGGCTCCGTGCGCGCAGCAGGTGAGGGAGGAGGGCGAGCGGGCGGCCTTGGTCTTTCGAGGCGGACAACGTCGAGGCGGCTCTTGGCCGGAGATGCAGGAACGGCCCTGATCCCCGGGGGACGCTTCGGCCCAGCCCCCCCCCCCCCGCACGCTGGCCGCCCCGCTCCGTGGGGGGGGGTGGGAGGAGGCCGGGGCTGCGCGGGACAGGATGCTCGAGCCCAGGCCGTCGCAGCTCGCGCGCCCTCCCGCGCGCCCAGGCCGCCGCGCCAACCGCAGAATCGACCTGCGCCCGCCCGGCGGCGAGTCAGCCGCGCAGCCCCGCCATCTTGGCGCGCCCCCGCAGATGCTGGCCGTCCCCCCCGCCCCGCGCAGCCGGGCCATGCGGCAGCCACGCACCACGCGCCCCGGCGGGCCCCCCCGGCCCCTCCTGCCGGCCCTGGCCCTCCTCGGTCTCCTCCTGGCTCCGGGTGAGCAGCGCTGCTGCCGCGGGCGGGAGGAGCCGGGGCTGGCAGGAGGGGCCGGGGCTGGCCGAGGCGGCGGGCGGGCGGGCGGGAGCCCGGGGGGGGGGGGGCGCCTCGCCTGCCCGGGAGGAGGTCGGGGCAAGCCAGGCGAGGGGGGGCCGGGGCGGGGAACCGGGGCCCCGGGCTCAGCCCCCCCTGAGGCGGCAGAGGCCGGCCAGCCGCGTGCCCCCCCCCCCCCCGCGGAAGCCGGCAGCCCGGCAGGTCGAGCGCTTTGCTCGGGGAGGGAGGGGTTGGCAGGAGAGCGGCCACCACCCCACATCCGGGCCCGGGCCCCTGCTTGCTAGCTGCCCTGGCCTGCCGGGGCGACGCGTTGCGGGCCGGGGCATGAACCTTTCTCCCGCTGCGCGCAAGACGCCCTGGGCAGAGGCCAGCAGCAGAGGGCGAGGGGGCACAGGGAGGGGGCCTGGGATGGGGTGGGGGGTGGGCGGCCCGGACAGCCAGGTAAGAGGGCAAGGAAGAGGAGAGGGGACGTCGGTCTCCCATGTTGCAGTTTTCAGGGCGCAGAGACCGGGGTGGGGGTGGGGGTGGGGTGGGGGTCCGCGCTCCAGCTACAATAAAATCTATGATAGCAGCTGAAAATGGCCACTGCAGTCGCTGCATCCCGGTTCTGCAGCGCTATGCAGATTCTGCAGCAGCAAACTCCTTGCCAGTAGCAGGGGTGGGGGCTGGGACAGAGGGGAGACAAGGAACAGTTTGGGGGGTGGTCCAAATGGCGGTCAGCATTTCCTTGCCCCACCCGGGAGCTCCCTGCCTGGCATGTGATGATCTTCAGGGTTCCTGCTGGGGCCTGGCATGCCTGCAGCAACTGCACCCCCTCCCCCAATTCCTGCAGCAGGACCGGCTGGCATGCCCACTGGACAGGCGCCAGGCAGCCCAGCCGCTGCAGACACGGGGCCCCTGCAGATGAGGCCATGGCTGCGGACTCTGGATTTGTGTAGTGAGGCTGGCTGACCTGAAGGCATGCGTGGGGCCCAGGACCTGCCCTTTGACCTTTTCACGCTCTGTGTGGGGGCAAGGGAGGAGGTCAGTCTTGGGGCCCTGTTTGCAGCCAGCACGCGAAACCCCAGGGCAAGTTTTCACCCCAGCATAAGACTGCCAGCAGCAGCTCCTGGCTACTCTCCTGCCCCCAGCAGGAAAGAAGGGCTGCCTGTCCGGCCCCAGGAAGGGAGGAGTAACACTGGTTTCTTCCCCCACTCTCCCGACAGTGCCCAGCGGCCTGGCCATGGAGGTCACGGCCCCGATGACCATCAATGCGCTGAATGGCTCCTCCGTTCGCCTGGCCTGCACCTTCAACTCCTGCTACCAAGTGGTAGAGAAGCAGTTTGCCCTCAACTGGACCTACCAAGAGTGCTGGAACTGCAGTGAGATGATGGTGAGCCTCCCTCCCTCCCTCCGAGAAGGTCACAAGACAGCCCTGGACCTTCCTGTGGGGACTTGGCCTGACCGAGTGGGCGGTGGGGGGCAGAGGTCGGGTGGGAGGTCTGAGTCTGCCAGGAAAGGAAGTTCTCTTCAGCCCTGGGCCCCAGTGGACAAGCAGCTCCAGTGCCAGGCCGGCTCAGTGGCTAGCTCTGCTTGGGGGCCTTGGAACGGAGGTGTGTCCCGAGGGGAGGGCTGTGGCCCCTTTGCTCGGCTCTCCCAGGCACCTTGCCTGGTATTTGGAAGCCAAAGCAGATGCCTCTTCCCCTCACTGCTCCCTATAGAGCTTAGGGGTTCAGTCCAGGCTTCCCAAGACTTCTAACAGGCCTCTCCATGTCTGGCCACTGGCTCACGGAAGGGTGACTGCTGGTCTGAGACCCCCTGCCTTTGTGTCTGCCCCCTCCCCCTCCCAGCTCTTGCAGTTCAAATCCAAGATCATCCCCGTGGAACAGACTCGCTTTGGCAATCGTGTGAAGTTCACAGGGAACGTGGCCAAGTATGACGTGTCCTTCACCCTCCACAATGTGCAGTTGGATGACGAGGGATTCTACAACTGCTTTGTGCTGAACCCCCCTGATCGGAATAGAGGCCATGCCAAAATCAACCTGAGAGTCATCACGGAAGGTGAGTATCCAGGCAGGTGACGTGACCCGCCCCCAATCTCAGCCCCATCCGGAACTCCCCCCTGGCGACATGACACCAGCAAACCCCTGCTGTGGCCGGGCGGGCGGTCTGGAAGCCCTTCAGCCGGGAAGAGAGGAGACCTGTCAGGCCCTCTGCTCCTCCTCCTCCTGGGCGCGAAGATCACCCTTGCCTCGGCCTTGTCTCCACAGAGCCCCCAGAACGGGACTCCACCGTGGCCGTGGTTGTGGGCGCTTCTGTGGGCGGCTTCCTGGCTGTGGTGATCCTGGCCCTGGTGGTGGTCAAGTGTGTCCGGAGGAGGAAGCAGCAGAAGCTGAACACGGATGACCAGAAGACTGAGGAAGAGGGGAAGACAGATGGCGAGGGGAACCCCGAGGAGGGCCCCAAGTAGAGGGGGCGGGGCCCCTTCCCATGGCCGCACACGCTCCCCCCACTCACGTGCTGTATGCCCTGCCCAGCTGCCTCCACCCCGGCCCCATGGCATCATCTCTTTGGGGCAGGCTGGAGAGGGGGCAGGCCGTGCAGACTGGGATGCCTGGGCGGGGGGGGGGGGGCTGTTCTCTGCTGGCTGGCCAGTGAACCTGATGCTGCAGCCCCTCCCCCACAGAGGGTCCCAGCTGAGCCAGCCTCTGCTCCTCCCCGTCTCCCTGTGAAGCCAGGCCCTGAGGCTGCAAAGCCGAAGGGGGAGTGTGTGTGTGTATGTGTGGGGAAGAGTGCTTCTTGCCTGAGCTGGGTGATCTCCAGGTACTGGGGGTGGGGTGCAGAGTGGATGAGCCATTCAGGGCAACATTCAGGAACAGAACGGGGCGGGGCGGGGGGGAAGACAGGCGGGTTCTCTTTGCCAACGCAAAAACTGCCACTGCTAACAACCCACAACTGCCAAGACAATTCACTGCCAGTGGGAGGCAGCAGCACCCCAACACCCCACTCTGGCCTGCAGGAGACCCCCTCCCCCTGCCTCTCCAGGCCCAGGCAAGGGAAGGGGCTGCCTCAGGCTCAGGATAGCTAGGTATTCCCACGAGTACCATTTTTCTCACCTGACACCTCCCTCCCCCCCTCCCCCCGACAACCCTCTTTGTACAACTCGGTGGTCTTCCCTGGGCTCTGCACTGGGGAGTGGGAGATGCTGGTGGGAGATGCACGCTGCTTACTTGCTTCTCAAACACCTGCTGCCCATGGGGAGACCCCCGGGGTTCTGTTGTGGCGGGAGCAGGAAGAGGCGGGACTCCTGCTCTTGGCAGGCCCTCTGCTGCTTCCTTGCCTCTGAGCCAGCAGCGCTGCCAGCTGCCACCACCCCTCCCCATTGGCCACCAGCAGAAGCTGTGTTTCCTCTTAGCCTCCTCGAGGCCTCAGGGGCATTCTTAGACCGTGGGGCCAGGGGCCCCTCCTCCTCCTCCCAGCTGGTTCCCTGGCCTAGCAAAGGTGCAGGCCCAAAGCCTGAAAAGCCTCACGCACGCACCCTCCCCCCCCCCCCCCGAACTCACCTGTCATGGAGCCACAGGGCTGTGTTCCTTTGGCTACCACACCTGGACTCAGAAGCTGCAGTAAGGGATGGGGTGGAAGTGAGCATCTCTCCCACAGTTCTAGAGCCCAGGTCATCCACTGAAGCTGGAGGACGGCAGATCCACGGCAGATAAAAGGAAATACTTCTTCACATTGTACATAGTTAATTTGTGGAACTCACTGCCACAATATGGGGTGACAGCCACCAACTGGGAAGGTTTGAAAAGGCTGGTGGACAAATTCATGGAGGAGGGGGCTGCCTATGGCTCCTTGCCTGATGGATCTCTAATGTCTCCAGGGCCAGTGGCAGGATGAGGCCTTTGCACCAGTCTCCCTGCTCTGGGGCTTCCTGGAGGCAGCTGGCCAGCCTTGGCTCTGATGGAACAGGGCTGCTCGGCTGGCTGCGGCTCTGCTGGGCTGGGCCCCCTCAGGCAACCAAGCCAAGTAGCGCTCTCTCTCTCTCTCTCTCTCTCCCCCCAGCAGAGCAGGGAGGGGTACCCGCCTGCTGAAGAGGGTGGGGCTGGCCAGGGACTCACCTTGGCAGTCCCCGCTTGCCTTGGCATCCTGCTTTCATCCCTGCCCCCCCTCCCCCCGCTGTTGTGCTTGGCTGAGGATCCTCCCCCTCTCCGGCCTTCCCTCAGCTGGAAGGTGCCTGCAGTTTGGATTCTTCCCAAAGCCTCCCAACACAGCGTTTCTCTTGCTTTTTGCATCTCTATGACGAGCAATTGAGTTCACTAACGTGTGTGTGTGCGTACGTGCGTGCATACATACGTGTACGTGCTGCTGGTCTGTGTTGAAAATCAGTATTAGCCTGTGCTTGCCCAGACAAACTCAAGTATTAAGCTCAATAAAATGGAATGTGTATCTCAGAAGAGCTTCCTCCTGGCACCTCTTCTTCCTTGGGTTGGGGTGAGTGTGTGACCAAGTGTGTGAGAAACCCATCCCTCTTCGCCTCACCCAGCCTGGGCACTCTGTTGCTCTTGGAGACTCCTGGTTTGGGGGGTGCTAGAGTACTGGTTCCCTGAGGTCATCTAGTCCACCCACATGCAAACTGTCCAATGGCTATGAAAAAAAAGAGCGCATGGGACCTTGCACAACTGCACCCAGGCATTTCCTGGCCTAAGTCATGCCAGTGCCCAGGACTGTTGAGGCCAGCCCCTGGCAGGGGTGTGTGTGTGTGGGTGGGTGGGTGGGTGGTTGGTGGGTGGGTGGGTGGAGTGGATCTGGGCCAGCAGGCCTTTCCCCAGCTGGATCCTTTCAGAACAGAAGCTGCGACCAAGTGGAGGAAGAAGTTCTGGGCCCCTGCCCTGGTTTCTTGGGCTTCTGGCCAAGCTGGGCCCCCAGAAATTGGCTGGTCAACCAGCCTGCTTTGGGACTCGATTGGGTGGGTGGGGAGTTCTCAGCAGCCCCTTTTCAGATCAAAGGAGGACCTCTCCCTTCTCACACGCCAATAAGAAAAGGACCCAGCCTCAGCGCTGCCCGTCAAGGAAGGGGGCATGGAGAAGGCTGCCGGCCTGGCTCCCTGGGACCCCAAGTCGCGGGCACTTCAGTGATCCCGTCCAAGAAAAAGGGAAAAAAAGGGACACAGCAGGTGGGCAACACTGACTGGAAGGTTCCCTACCCTGCTAGCTCCGGGGACGCTACCTGCCCCTCTGGGACTCTCACCCCAACCCCTTCTGGGACTGCCACCTCCGGCCAAGCCCTGCTGCGACTTCGGCCCGTTTGGGGGCAGGGAGGCTGGGTCTGCTGCGCTGCTCCTCGGCCACCGTGGCCGCCCCAGCTGCCCCTCCACCCAGTGCGGCGGCCGCCTCTCCACCCAAGGAGCCTCTGCCAGGGCTAGTCTGTGTCCAAAGGCCCGGGAATAGGCCGCTCCATCTGCAAGCAGCATGCTTCGCCCGCCTGACCTACCTCATCTGACAGGGCGGTCGGTGCGGGCGGGAGGAGAACACGGGGCAACGACCAGGGAGGATTTGTCAAATGAAGGGGAAAGCAGTAAAGGGGGGGGGGCAAGGACTGGAGGGGCCTCCCGCAAGCAGCGCCTTCCCCCGCCGCGTGACTGGCAGTGATCTAGGCTTTGGCTGCAGAGGGGCAGCCGGAGCTTGCCTCCTGAAACTTCCGGAGCTGGCCGCCGCACCCCTCGCCCCGGTTCCGCTCTGCTTACCCTCGGAGGGGGATGCTGCTCCGTCAGCGCTGGGGATACTCCTGCCGCTGCCCCCGTTTGTGTCCCTGGGATGATCCATCGCGGGCGCCTGACGGCGGGGAGCGGGCACTGCCCTGCTGGCACCTGGCCACGGGGTGCCGCTGGTTGACAAAGCCCGCCTGGCCGGCGAGGGCCGGGGTCGCCGGGCGCCTCTTCCAGCCCAGGCCAATCCACAGCGGAGCGCGGCTCTTGCAGAAGTCCCACGAAGACCCGTCGGCGTTGCCGCTGCCGCTGAGTGTGGGATGAGGCCAGCAAGAGCCGAATGCCTGGGAGGGGGACCGGGGAAAGGGGCGGTCAGGAGTCACCACCTCCCAGGTCCCAGACGGTCCACCCCGTCCAGCCGTCTAAGGCTGCCCTCCCCTCCCACTCCAACGCCGCCCGTCCCTTGCCCAGATCGGTCTCCATTGCAGCTGCTGAGGCCAGGACAGGAAGCCCAGGAAATCCATTCCAGGGCTTCTCAAGTTGTGAGGCTCTCCAAGTGTGAGCTGGTGCACCAAAAGATAAACTGGGTTTCTTGGGCTGCCGGATCCGGGCAGCTGGAATGGAGATGGACCCCCCAGCAGGGAAGGCGCAGGCTGGCGGAGCGCGACGACCGGGCAGCTCCAGTCCCGCCTCCGATTCGGCATTTTTTGTTGCAATTTTATTCCCCGTTTTGGCCGGGCTGCTGCGCTCCTCCTGACAGCCAACTACTCAGAGTCAAGGGGAAGGGCCAGAAAGCGGAGGCCCCCGCGGGTGGGGAGGGCTGCTTGGACTGGCCACACCAGCGTGCCAAAGGACTTCTGAGGCATTAACAAAACTGTTCACCTCAGAGTCCATACTGCAGCCTGCTGACCGTCCAAACCTTTTGTGGTGCAGGTAGACGCCAGTGATGTGGCAATGGGGGGGGGGGGGTTGTATGCGCTCTCCTCAAGCGGAGGGAGGAGGGAAGGGGGGCGTGCCTGCCTGTCCCGCAGAAGCTGAACAGAATTGGACTGTGCGGAACAGGCTGTCTGTCCATGCTGCGTTCACCCCAAAGCAACTAGGCCAAGCTCAGCCTCCCAGTCCGAGGCTGGAGCTGCAGGACCCCCGGCTCAACGGCTCCTTGAAGCCCTGTGCGGGGTGGGGCTGGGGGGTGGGGAGGCTTCCCCGGTGGTGGAGAAGGGCCGGCTGCTGTGGTTGGGGGCCTGGCGCTGTGCTCCTGGACCCGCCCACAAACAGGCACTTGTGGTTTGTCAAGATGACTCAAAGTGAGCTGGACATTTGGGATTTGTGAAGACCTCGCATTTCACTCGCAGACACTTTTGGCGGAAGTCTCTCTGCCAGCATGTTGAGGCTGCTATTGGGGCGTCCTGCGCGTGCAGTGGCTGAGTGCACTCTGGGAAAGCCCCCGGGACGACTGCGCAGACCTTTGGAGGCTCCTGAGAGGGACCGTCTCGGGCTGTGATTGCTGCGGATTTCATTACGGATCTTCCTTCCAGCCACGGGAAGACCGTCGGCTGGACAGTGGGAGGCAGATCCCTTCTCCAAACAAGCCCACTTTGTGCCTTTGGAACAACTCCCCTTGGCACAGAAGTTGGCCAAACTGTTTGTGAGCCATATTTACAGGTTGCCCTCAGATCCAACCAGAATAATTTCAGGCCGAGGGTCTCCGTTTGTGTCTAAATTTTGGGGTTCTTTTCTCAAGTTGTGGGGGGGGGAGGGGGGGACAGGGCCTAAGCTCCCGCCTCTACGCGGAGAGTCACGGTCCGTCAGAGAGAGTGAACCCGGTTGCTCAAGCAGGACTTCTGTGACTATATTAGCTGCCCTCAGGACAACCGGACTGACTTGCCCTTGTTCGCGGAGTATTCCTATAGCAATGCTGTTCATTGCTATAGGCACCTTTTGAAAAAGGCACCTTTTGAAAAGTGGCCTATGGAGGGGTGGGGGTGGGGGGCTGATGCTGTTTCATAATAATAAAGAAGTCCACTGAAATCCGCTGAGTCTTGTTCAGCGGACGAGAGTCGCCTCCGGGCGCGAGAGGGCCTCGCAAGGACTCCAGGCGGCGCACGAAAGACTTTGTCCGTGGCGCGGGCCCTTTGCCGATCGCCCGGAGGGACGAGGCTGCGAGGCGATGCTGCTGCTGCGACCAGGAGGGCCCGGGAGGCGTCGGCCTGCCTGGGCGCGAAGGCCTGCTGCCCTGCCCCTGCCCGGCCAGGCGGCGGAGCGCACTGGCGCGGGGCGGGGGGGGAAAGAGGCGGCGGCGGCGTGTGTGTGTGCGGGGGGGCGGGGTGGATGGGGCGGGCAAGGCGCGCCTGACTCTGCAGGGCCGGGCCGGGACAGCCAGCCCCCTGGCCGCCTCGCTGGGTCGCTGCCGGGCCGGCTCGCTTGTCTCCGCCCCCGGGCCGGTGGGGGCTACTGCAGGGGGCGGGCCGGGCAGCGCGGCGCGGCGCGGCTACTTGAGCGGTGGCGGCGGAGCAGGAGCGCGACCGGGCAGCCGGCTGCCAGCACTGCGGCGGGGGCCGGGATCCAGGGCGGCCATGGCCGGAGGCTGGCTCGGGGCGGCCTTGCTGGGTAAGTGGGGGGCCAGGGGGAGCCGGTCGGGTAAGTCTCGCTGCGGGCGGCGGCTGCGCGGGCGACTCGGGCAGGGCCAGGCGCAGAGGCGGCCCTGGAGACTTCTGACGGGCCAGCCGCAGCGCCTGAGAGGTGGGCCGAGGAGAAACTCTGCACATGCTCGCTGTCCCTGCTGCTAGCGGGGTGGGAGGCTGGGGCAGACAGCCCCCGAGAGGCAGCGCCGCTGGACTGGAGGAGGCTTCGGGAACGACTGCTGCGCCGGCTCCGCCAGAGAGGCGTGCCCAGCCCGGCCCCGGGGCCTGCCTTGCTGCGACTCGGGGGTCCCTCTCCTCACCCGGCCCCTGGGAAGACCGCCCGCTGCTCTCTCCCGGCCTCCCCGGGAGGTCCCAGAAACCCTCTGAGAGCAGCGGTTCTTCCCACAGAGAAGGGACCCCGGTCGCGTCTCCATGCCGGCATCTGCGGTGTTCAGAGTAGCCGGCGAGGCCGCTGCCAGTCCGAGCGGGAGGGAGAGGCCGGCCTCTCGGGCCCGGGGGATCCTGGCTCGGCAGAGGGGAGCTTCACCTGTCCTGCCTCTGAGTGAGAACCTGCTGAAGGAAGGAAGGCGCCAGGCGAGGCCGAAGCAGGTGCCCGGCGGTGGCTCCCTCTCCCTCTGCGAAGGGGGTTAAGGGGGGGAGGTTAGCCGAGGGGGAGGGGAGGGGAGGGGGAGGAGGGTCCGGCGCCTGCCCGCTTCTGTCCCGCCGAGGCTCTCCGGTTTCCAGCGCGCCCCAAGGGATCTTTGTGGTCCTTCGCGTTTCGCTTTCTCCTTCCAAGACCGCGAGGCGGGTGAAGCCGAGAAGAGCCGTCGTGGAACGTGTGGGGAGAGTCCCCCTTGCTACCCCTGGTCGGACTCGCGGGGTGGGGGGCGCTGGGGGTGGAGGGGAAGCAAAGGAAGGGGCCACTCCAGGTGACTGTCCCGCTTTGGGAGGATCCGTCCTGGCCCAGCTTGGCACAGTTCCCCCCCCCGCCGGCCCCAGAGGGCTCTGGCGACTGCTGCGTGCAGTTCTGGGCGGGGCGGGCCCAGATCCGAGCCCCCCCGCCCCCCGGAGAGGGCTCAGCTGCAGCAGCAGCTCCTTCTTGGAAGGAAAGGGGGGGGGAGCCACCTGCGTACTTGGGTTCATGAGGCGTGCAGCTCCTGGACTGGGGGTGGGTGGGGGTGAGGCGGGGGGGTCGGGAGGGGGGGATCTGGCTGCCTGGGCCCAGCCAGCCGCGCTTAGGCGGCCCCAGGCACAGCACCCTGGCAGACGGACCTCCGGGCAGCGAAGGGGGCGCCCTGCCTTGGCCGGAGCGGAAGCTGCCCTGCAACCCTTTCGGCGTGGGGCTGGCCGGCCTGGTTGGCTCCGGGCGCTCCCCGGCCGCGGCTGGTGCTGGTGCTGGGGGTCACCGGACGCCTCTTCTCTCCCGCTCAGGGCTGGGCCTGTGCTGGGCGCCGCTGGCCTTGGAGGTGTCGGTGGGCAAGGCGGCCACCATCTTCACGCAGAATGGCTCCGACGTGCTGCTGCCCTGCCACTTCACGGCCTGCATCGGCTTCGAGAACGCCCAGTTCTCCTGGTGGTTCCAGTCGGCCCAGTGGTTCGAGTCGGACCAGGTGCGCGGCCCCCTCCCTCGCCTCGAGGCAGAGGCCGCCGGGACTAGGGCCTGGGGGAGGGAGGCAGCTGCCGCCCCTCCGAAAAAGAGACGGCCGGCGGGCGCCGGAGGGCCATTCCTAGCGCCCCAGGCCCAGGCGACGAAGGAAGCGGGTCTGCTGTCCCCTACCCCGCTTTTGCCTCGGAGGAGAGGCGAGGCTGGTTCGGAGCCCGGCGGCGGCTTTTGGGGAAACGGGGGCCTGTCCCGGGGGATGGGCCGGCAGCAGCTGCAGTGAAGGCCCAGGCGCGTGCCCCGGGCGGGCCTCCTAACTGTGTGTTCCTTGGCTTCCCTCCCTCCCTCCCTCCCGCCCGCCCACCAGGGAAGTCCTTTGGAGCCCTGACCTTCCCTGACGGCTCTCCCTCCCCCTCTCCACAGCTGTACACGGGGACGGTGCGCAACAGGAACTCCCGGCCGGTGTGTAAGCTCTGCAACCCGCGCGTGCAGCTGCCGGAGGACATCCTCCACAAAGACCGGGAGTACAACCTGTCCATCATCTTGCTGTCTGTGGATTTCAGTGACTCAGGGAAATACACCTGCTTCGTCAAGAACCCCAAGGAGAAGGGGGCCGAGCACAACGCCACCATCACCCTGGCCGTGGTAGTGGAGTGTGAGTACTGGGGGTGGGGGGTGGGGGGAGGGGCCTTGTGCCCAGCCCAGAAGCTCCCTTGGGCCTGGCTGACCTGAGGTTTCTGGGTGTCCAGTCCTCCTGGCACCTTCTGCCTGACCTTCACTGCTGTTATCCCCCCACCTCCTCTGCAGTGGAGAAGGTGGACAAGACGCTGACCAAGATCATCGCAGCCGTGGTGGGCGGTGTCATTGGGCTCCTGGTCCTCATCCTGGTGGCCAAGAAACTCATCCTGTTCGCTCTCAAGAAGAGGAAGGAGAAGACGTGAGTGGGCGTCCCTGGCCGAGAGAGCTCTCTCCTGCCGCCCCAACCTGCCCCTGAGCAGCACAGGTGGCCACTGGGAGGGAGGTGCTGCTAGGCCTTCCCAAAGTGGAGCAGGGCAGAGGGCTGGTTGGGTTCATCAGAGACAGCCATGACACCCTCTGGGTGGCTTCAGCACATGAAACTTCTTTGCCAGGGCAGGGGCGAGGGAGGCTGCTCGGCCAGTCTTGTGGGAGAAGGTGTGGCCTGTGGCCTATGGCCGTGGCCAGCCAGCCTCTTCTCTGCTCCTCTGTCCACAGCAACGAGTGTCTTGTGAGCTCCTCAGGAAATGACAACACTGAAAATGGGCTGGCCGGTTCCAAAGCAGACCAGAAATCTGCTCCCAAGGCCTGAAGCGGCTGTGGGAAGGCTGTCCCGGGAGGCTCCGGGATCCAGGCCCAGCCGAGAAGAAGAGGAGAGGCCTATGCAAACCCACAGTTTGATGCTTGAGACACGACTATATAACACCGCTGCCTGCAACCAATGCTGCTTTGCAGAGATACCTGCACACCTTGGCTGGGCTGGCGGGCGCGGAGATGCCCACTGCCTGGGGGTGGCAGGGAAGAGGCATGGGCCTGGCCCCATCGGGGTCCAGGAGGCAGAAGGGGATGCGTGCTCAGGCAGGTCCTGAGCCACAGTGGTGCCAGGCTTGGGGGGGGGGACACCCACAGCCGGCTGTGGGCAGGTAGGTGGGCTGGGAGTTCTGTGCCAGGGACTCCTTTCAAGCACCACTCTCAGCCAACGGGCCTCAACAGATAAAGCCTCTCTCTGGAGAAAGGGAGGGCCAGGCAGAAGGGGGGTGGGAAGGAGGGGCAGACAGGGGGTCCTGCCTGGGTGTGGGCCTGGTGGCCTTTCTCCAGGCACAGTTGCCAGACTTGACTTTGTGGCCTGCATCCTGGTATGAAAGAGCCCCCTCCCTCCCTCCCTGCTTCCCATAAGGCCGGTGCTGGGCCTGGGAGCCTTGAGTTCCATGACTGGGTGGTGGGGGCGGCCTTGGAGGGCTTGGCTGGGGAGGGGAACTGAGGCCTCTGGCAGCCAGCGGAGGGAACGGTCCTTCTCAGGAGTTTGCCCCCTGCCCCGCCTGCAGCGCTGGCCTTGGGGCCTTGGGGCCATGCCACGGCCTCAACCAGAAAGCCACACTCGTGGCTTGGCACGTCCCTGCTGCCAGGCTGCCCAGCTGCACCCCCATTCCAACTCCTGCATGTGTTCTTCCTGGGCTCCCTCCCTGCTTGTGGAGGGGCCAGGACTCGACCATCCTGACTTGCTTCTGCCTGGGCTGGGCTGGGCTGGGCTGGGCTGGCAGGAGAGGCCGGCCAGCAGCCTTTGTGAGGTCCCAGCCCTGAGCTGGCCTGGCCTCCTGCAGGTACAAGGCCATGGCCATAGCCCCCTTCTTGCCTGCCTATCCTGCCGTGCGGGGCTGCCCGTGAGCATGGCATGTGGGGGCCTGGAGGCCTCAGAGCCCCTCCCTTTAGCTACCAGCCCTGATGGGGCCCGAATGAGACACCTGGCAGCACAGGTGCATTTGTCATGCTTGCATGCTGAGCCCATCTGAGTGTCCTGCGGGGGCATTTCCAGAATTAGGATTTTGTGTTCTGTTTTTGAAGATCAGGAATGAGGAAAGACTGTAAGTTGGAGGAGTCCAGAATTTGGCACGAGACAGAGAGGCTGGCCCGGGCCCTCCTCCTGGAGTTCTGGCTCAAGGTGGCATATCGGGCCAGTGCATTCTCAGCTTTTTAACCATGAGGGCTAGATTTTTTTTAAAAAAGAAACCCGATCCTTTGCTAATCCCACTCAAAAAACCCAAGTCCACCAGACATTGTTTTTCCGTGCTCCTCAGTCCTGTTGGGACGGAGCGCTTAGGTGGAATTCTGGACGTCTCCCAGCTCCAGGAGTCAAATGGGGAGGCCCCGTTTGACTCCTGTGAGATTCCTGGCAAGAGTTTCACCCCCCACCCCCACCCCACCCCACCCCACCCCCTCCTTCCCTGTGCATTTAAGTGCTGAAGGGCAGACCTTGCGTCTGCCTGTTTACCTGACCTGCTGGCTGCTCCACCTGTTGGGGGTCGGCAGTAGGAAAAGCAATCGATTTCTCAGGGCAGGATTCTGCTGCCGCCCCCACCTGTCTTCTCAGGAGAAGGGAAGATGTCGCCCGCGTAGCTTTCAAAAAGGCAAACCCTTCCCCTGTGCGTGCCTCAGTCTCCCCAACTGCAAACTGGGGGTTGTAATCCTGACCTACCTCACAGGGAGTGTGAGGAGGCCCCGCTACTGATGATTGCCAAGGGCTCTATTGGGGCGGGGGCGGGGGGGGCACTGCATTTTAGCAGCAATGGATGGTCTTCTTGCGCTCCTTTGCCAGTTCATTTTGTTTCTAGTTTTTGTAATCCTGGCCTGTTGCTTGGTTAACCAGATACCTCTCATGCTATTGGAGTGCATAGTTTCAAACCATGTAAGCTGCCTCGATGAGGCTGGAAATAAAGGAAATAAACAAGACAGACAGATTTTTCTCCTGCGTCTGGTCAACTGTCAGCCTCCTGGGCCCCGCGGGTTGCTCTTCCTCACAAGCTTGGCAAGAGGGCTCCGAACGCACGCGCTGGTCAGTAGCCAGGCTGGGAGAGAGTGCCTGGACCCCTTGGTTTCCCGGAGCAGGGTCCTCCCAGTCGGGGAATGTCATGGGGAGTGCTTTGCCCTAACCATCCTCTGTGAGGGGTGGGAAAGGGGCAGCTCCGCCTGGCAGGGTTCCCTAACTCCATGGGCTGAGCAACCCCCTCTCCCCCTCCTTTCACCTCCAATGGGAAGCAGGGCCAAGCGTTGGTCCCCTTGGGAAGCAATCCTTGGGAACGGCCTCCCTTGCAAGACCCTAGCTCCTGGAAACCTCTCCATGCCCTTATTCCACCCAAACAGAGCCTCCAACTAGCTCTCTGCAAGGGCCTGGGCCCCACAGTAAGCAAGTTCTCCCCAGCAGCTGCATGGAAATGGGCTGCCTGCCCCTCCCTGGCCCACGCACGCACGCACGCACGCACGCACGCAGAAGGCTCCTCCTGCCCACTGGCTGCCTCCTCTGCCACCCAGCCAGCAGGGGCAGGCCTGTTCAAGAGCCTCCTGCCTGCCTGAGCAGATCTATGGTGGAGACGGACTCAGGCACACCCAAAGGCCTCCTGCCAGCTGCAGCCAGTGTTGGTTCAAAGCAGGAAGGCTTTGTAGTGCCTTTCCCCTTTTTATGCCCATGGGAATAAAATGTAGGTGGTGAGCAGAGAAGGATGTCTGCTCGGGTGCAGCAGGGCCCAGATTCAACCCCCGGGCATGGCTCCCGTTAGAGCAGCCAGAGACCCTGGAGAGTGGCCGTCAGTCTGAGCCTTGGTGGACAGGTGGTCAGACTCAACACCAGGCAGCTCCCTGCCCCCCCCCCATCCCCAGCTCCCTCCCTGGAGCCTCCTCCATCTCTGCCTGGGTTCAATGAGGAGCCCCTTGTGCCTGCCGGCCACCGTCCCTCCCCAGCCGGCTCTGGGCTGGTTCCAGCAGCTGGGACTCTCTCTCTCTCTCTCTCTCTCTCTCTCTCTCTCTCTCTCTCTCTCTCTTGCTGGCCAGGCCTGAGTGGGGCTGCATCAGATGCAGCAGAGCACAGGAGAGAACAGCACCGACCCTCCTGACAGCTCAAACAGGCCTGGACTTTGGTGCAGACGCCAAGGTAGGGGAGCTCCCCCAGCCTTGGCCTTGACTGACCATGCCCACCATTCACCAGTAGCCTCTCTCTCTTGTGCCCTGCGGGGCTCTTCTGCTGTCTGCCTGGAGAGGGAGACAGCGTGGCACAGGGGAGGGGTGGAGTCAGGCCTGCTGGGCAGTCAGGGAGTCCAAGGATATGTCTGTCCAGCTGCATTTCAAACACCAGGTGCCAAACAAGGGTAACTTGCTGTACTCCCTTCCCCCTCCACTGCTCCCCCCCCCCAGCTCAGCTAATTGTTCTGGCTCTAAGAGAAGGGGAGCAGGCAGCCCCCACTATCCCTGCAGCAAAGCAGGCAGAAGCCTCTGCAAAAAGTGTTGGAAGTAGCAATGCCTAATTAATGTGCAAAGGAACTAAGAAGACTCAGCTGGCTGGACAAGTGGTCAGCTAGAGAGGGCTGTAAGGGTCATGACCTCTTGGTCCTTTTGTGTCACCTCTTGCCTGTCCTTAGAATGACACTCTTGGGTTGAAGGGATTCCTCCTTCTCAGAAAGGGGGCTCTCCTCCTTCCCTAGCTAGCCAGGCAGCTTACCCTGGTCCCATCTGAACCGTAGTTCCCTAATTAACATTTACCTTTTAATCAGCGTGGCTGGCATTTATCTGCACTCCTAGCACACTTTGAACAAAAATAACCTCCAGGTCGTCATTGCTGTGGCCAGGAATATGGGGAGCAGCTGCTGGGCGAAACCACAAGGGCTGGGGGGCGGGATGCATTTGCAGGCTGGAACCAAGGCTGGGCCTGGCCTCTCAGCCAGATGTGCCAAACATGGAGTCCACAGATCCAGAACAGAACAGCCTTGGAGAGGGGTAAAGAATGAAGGAGTCCCACACTGTCAGGAGTCTCTTGTGTGTCACAAAGAGTATAATGAAGATCTGTAGCTATCATGTGTGTCTGGGCCCACATGCGAGAAAGAGGCATCCGGGAATGTAAGGAAGTCCCAACTAAACACAGCAGAAAAGACATGGGGGGGGGGGGGGGGGCTGGCTGGAGCCCGGCAGCTCGGTCCTGCAAGAGGAACTGGAAATTGCACATTTTTGCTATTCTTTGTTATGAATAAAAAATATCGAGAATTAGCTGACATGATGGCTTTTTAAAATCTTAAGAATATATTTGAATATGGAAAACTTTGTGTGGTGCTTGGAAGTTATGATCCAGTGAGCCAAGGATGTGAGTCTGATGGGGGGGGAGTGGGGGGGGTTGGAGATGATTTTGACAACCTCTAAATGTGCGGGGATGAACGAAGAGCCTCCGCAGAACCCTGCTGGAGCAGAGCAGTGCTCCAACGCCTGGCAGGGCGCCATGAACACAGAAAAATACAGACTGATAGTAATTTTAGAGGTTACATCATAGGTGGAATTATGCAATCACAATACAGGGCCACCAAGGGCCATTAAGCGGCTTCTTCCAAGATGAGACTCCAGGTCTTATCTTTGGTGAGGAAACACCTCCAAATGGGGATAGCACAGATGTTTGCCTACTGGCTCTTATGCATATTCACCTTGACTTATCTGGCTGTTAATGGGTTTTTACAGCATTTAGTGGGGTGAGGTGATTAGGTTATTCTTTAGAGATTTTTTCCCAAAGTAGGAGGAAATTACTTAACATAACTTTTGCCATCAGCTGTGGTCTCTTCCTGGGTGTGTGTGACAATTACTTGGGGCTCTGTCAAAATGCAGAAGGGGTTTGCCGGATTCATCTACTGTCTGCATCCTGTTTATCTGGGTCCACCTGTAGCATAACCTAATCTTTTTGTTTCAGGAAGCTTGTGACTTAGACAGTGGTTTCAGGAATGCATTTTACAGCAGGAAGGAAAACTTTACAGAAAATCAAAATAAAACCTAAATTCTACTAACATTATATATCTATCAAAACTAAATTAAAAACAAAATAATTATTATCTGTCTCTCTGGCTACAACACTCACTGCCTGCGAGCAGCCCAAAGTTTTGTTCTACAGTGTGGTGAATGGTGGGGGGACATTCATGGGGACTGCCACCAGCTGGGAGTTCAAATCCTACACCCCAACCCTCCCCCCCTTCCTGGGCTCTCCTGCTGACATTTCCTTGGGCCAGAGAGTCCAGGGACCGGGCCTGAGAACGCTGCCTGCCTTGTAATCCTGCTGCAGACTCAGCAGTCAAAAAGAAAGGGGGAGGCGACGACGTTGCCGGCAGGTCAGCACTACAGCGGTGGATCTTCTACTGCTGGCAGCTTCGGCTGCAGCGCTTGCTGTCAATTTGCCAGCCGCAGCAGATCCTCGGCTGCAGTGCAGAGAAGCAGGCGGGCAGAGGGCCAAGAAGAGAAGGCTGCTGGTGCATCCCCACCAGAAAGGGCAGAGGCAGGAGGGGGGGAGGTGGCCTCATCTCTCCCCCCCCCCCCCAGTTGCTCTGCTGCTGCTGCAACCCAGGGAGGAGGAGGGGGGACCCTTCTTTTCTGCTCTGGGGTGGGGAAGGTGTGTAGCCCTTGAAACATCCAAGGCAGGAGGGGAAACTCCTCCATGCAATCAGGCATGCCTGGGTCAGGGGCCAGAAACAGCTGGAGCCAGAGTGGCGGCAGAAGCAGCGGCAGCGGCGGCAGCAGCCCACTAGTGAAGGTTGCCCAGACACAGACGGTGGCTGCTGCTGTGGAAAAGCTGCTTGTTGTCTTGCTGGAGCAGGTGCCCAGCCAGGGGAAAGGTGACCTCCCACCCACAAGGCTGAATGGGGTAAAGGACCCAGGGTACCTGCTGTGTGGGAAAGCTAGGGATGCTGGGAAATGCAGTGCTTGGACTGGGGATCTGGGGTGGGGTTGGTGGTGGATTGGGGTCACTAACATCTCCTGCCCCCAAAGGAGGGCAGCCTGGTGGTCCCTGCACAGAAGAAGGGATGCTGTTGCAGGGAGGGGAAGAAGAGTGGCCTCTGCTAGACCCCCCTCCCCTCCACAGCCACGACAGGTGGTGTCTTCCGTGGCTCTTCTGTGCTTGGCTGAGAGGCCTGCTGGGCCCGTGGGGCGGGGGGAGGGGCACGGTTCATGGCAGGCTGCTTTACACATGTTCAGCTGCTGGGCTCAGAGGCTACAGCGGCCGCACCTGCCTGCCTGCCTGCCTGCCAGGCCAGGTCAAAGGGGGCGCGTCCAGGCCCAGGTGGCCCTCTGGCTAACCACTTGCAGTCCAGACTGGTGCCCTTCCCACACCTGCCAGGCGGCTCCCTGCTGGGGTCAGGGGGAGGCAGCAGGTCCAGGCAGGGCAGCCTGCCAGGGCGGGGGGGGCATTTTTGCCGAGGAGGGGCCAGTGGGCCTCTTTGTCCTGAAAGACCCACCTGGGGGCTTGGGCTGCAAGGCCAAAGGTCCCCCCGGGCCTTCCCGCCCCCTGGCCAGCGCCGAGCAGCGCGCGTCTCTGCGTCGGGCGGGAGACCGGGGAGCACGGCCCCCCGAGGGCGCTGCTAGGAGACGCCGCCCGCGGACCAGCCCTCCAGGTCCGGCTGTCGCCGCGCCAGCAGCAGCCCGGATCCTCTCGGTCGCCGTCGCCGGCCGTTCCAGGGAGCCCCGCCCCGCCATGACAGGTAGGCCCGGCTGAGGCTCTCAGACCGCAAAGTGGCGGCCCTCCCTGCAAGGTGGGCGCCGTACCTGCGAGAAGCGCTGCCGCGGAGAGTCCCTCGAGGAAGCCCCCGCCCGCCCCGACAGTGCCGCTGCGCAGCGAAGAGAGGACGTGTCTGTGTGATGCACCTTCTGGCGGGCTTCTGCCCAAGCCGTGGCCGGTGGGGGGGCACTCGGTGGGGGGCTCTCAGCCAGGCGAGGGCGGAAGACAGTAGTTGGGACTGAGGCGGCCCGGGGGGCTCGGGCTTTGCAGGGCGGGGGCTTGCGAGGAACCGCGCTGCCGCCTAGCTGGAGGTAGGCGGGGCAGTCAGGCCTGCTGCGCTGGCGGGGAGATTTCCCAGGGCAGGCCCAGGAAGAGCGGCTGGCAGTAGTCGGTCCCCCTGGGGCTGGAGGTCAGCCTGCCTGCCTGCCTGCCTGCCTGCCACGGAGCCCCGCTGGGAGGGAGCGGGGGCTCCGCTGGAGTTTATGGCACAGAGAAGCGGGCGAAAGGAAGGAAACCGCGTGTTAGCAGCAGGCTGGGAGGGAGGGCGAGGCCTCCAGGCGCTGCTCTCATGCTAGCGAGGGGGGAGGAGGGGGCGTCTCTGCTACTGACTTGACTGCCCAGCAGAAGCAGGAGGAGGTCAGCCCCGAGAGCGGCGGTAGGCCTTTGACAAGGTGCCCCACAACATCCTCCCAAGCAAGGCTAGACAAGGCTACTGTTAGATGGATTTGTGATTGGTTGACTGACCAAACCCAAAAGGTGCCCACCAATGGCTCATTGTTATCCTGGAGAGAAGTGACTAGTGGGGTTCTGTCCCGGCCCCAGTGCTATTCAATATTTTTATCAATTACTTGGATGTTGGAATAGAGGGCATGCCAATCAAATTTGCAAATGATATCAAATTAGGAGTAGCTAATACCCCAGAGGACAGGGTCAGAATTCAAAATCACCTGGACAGATTGGAGAACTGGGCCAAAACTAATAAAATGAATGTCACAGAGATAAATGTAAGACACTATAGGTAGGCAGAAAAAATGGTTTGATAACAGTACACATGAAAGGGATCTGTACATGAGTCAGAAGTGATGCAGCAGCCAAGAAAGCCAATGCAATTCTAGGCTGCATCAATCTGAGTATAGTGTCCAGACTGAGGGACGTAATAATACCACTCTATTCTGCACTGGTCAGACCTCACCTGGAATACTGTGACCAGTTCCGGGCACTACAATCCAAGAAGATATTAACAAGCTGGAACAGGTCCAGGGGAGAGCAACCAAAATGGTCAAAGGTCTGGGATGCATTCCTTGCGAGGAGAGACTTAGGGAGCTGGGGATGTTTAGTCTGGAAAAGAGAAGGTTAAGGTGTGACATGATAGCCATGCTTAGATATCTGAAGGGATGTCATGTTGAAGAGGGAGCAAGCTTGTTTTCTGCTGCTCCAGAGACCAGAACCAGGACAAATGGATTCAAGGTCCAGGAAAAGAGATTCCACCTAATCATCAGGAAAAACTTCCTGAGGGTCAGGGCTGTTTGACAGTGGGATGCTCTACCTCGGAGAGTGGCGGAGTCTCCTTCTCTGGAGGCTTTTGAGCAGGGGCTGGATGGCCGTCTGTCAGGAGTGCTCTGACTGTGTGTTCCGCATGGCCAGGGAGTGGGCTTGATGGCCCGGTGGTCTCTTCCAGCTCCATGATTCTACACGTAGTTCCTAATAAACATTTACCTTTTACCCTTCTAATCAGAGTGTTAGCTGCTTCTCTGTGTAGTGAAATCCAACAAGGAGTTGGGGGGAGGTCCCCAGGCAGAAGTGCGTGGTGCCTGCTTGTCTTGCAACACAGGAAGCTTCCCTGCAGAGTGGCCCCGGAGGACGCAGGCTGGTGCCGTGGCATCGGAGTGTGCCAGCTGGCTTATGCAACAGCGACTTCTGATTCCCAGCAAGGGAAGCAGGGAGAAGCTCTGGCGGGCAGGGCTCCGAGGGGCAATGGTTGCCAGGAAGCCCGGAGTGCTCTGGGGCCCAGGCTCTGCTGCGGCATCTTTCCCCGGCTTTCCGTCTTCAAGAGGGCCCCCTCCTGGCACCGGCCTCCCTTTCCTGGTGGCCTTTTAGTGGGTTCTGTTTTTAGGCTATTACCAGGCTGAGCAGCACATGATCTCCTGGTTGTCCTTATGCCTGGATTGCAGGGGGCCAATAGGGAGGGGGCCCTGCTTCCAGCTCCCTCTGGATTCACAGTGGAGGAGAGCCAGTGCAGTGCCCCTGCTCGCCCCAAGGGGATCTCTGGGATCTTCCACGACACAAACTGAATAGAACCTCCATGCTCAAAGGGAATATTTCTGGAATGCCAGATCCTGGGGTGAGGCGGGTGGCGGGTGGGGGGGACGGAGAGAGAGAGAAAGAGAGAGGGAGAGAATTAATGCTTTTCCTGGATGTGAGTTGTGGCAGAACCTGATGGGCCTGCCAGGCTGGGTTAATTGTTTATAACATTTAAAACTTGTGTTGGGGTGACAGGCAGGACATGGCCCATGCCTGCCTGCCAGGTTCTTTCCCACCTCCCTTGATTGGCCTTTGTCTGGCTGCCCGCCCTCCCACGTCATCTCAGCGCCGCCGGTGGTGAAGACGAGACTGCTGGGCCCTTTCCTCTGGCCCCTGACGTCAGATGGCCTCAGCCCAGCCAGGCAGTTGTGGAGGAGGCCCTGTAGAAAAGGACCCGTCTGTCCTAGGCCCCACCCAGCGTGGTGTTGTGTTTAGGAGCAGGTGGGCCCTCGTCTGGAGAACTGAGTCTGATCCCCACTCCTCCAGGTGGGGGACGGGGGACAGAGAGGGGCTTTTGGGCATGGGCTATGCAGAGGCCCCCTAAATCTGGAATCGGCCCTGCAGTTGACTATTCATGTGTTCCATTTTCCCATGAGTTTAAGAAAAAACACCCTTAAAAAAAAGAAAACACTCATGCAGGGGAGGAGGCTGCACTACCTGCTGAGAAATGTGGGCAAAGTTTGACCCAGCTGGTTTTCTCCAAGTGGGCCAGAAGGTTGGTGGTTGGTTCATTGGACTGGTGGCCCCTTCTGGGTCACGCTCAGACTTGGCCCACCGCCTGGTCAGATTTGTGTGCATGGCGGGGCGTGCCTGCTTCTGTGGCCTGGCATCCAGGTGCAGAGTGAGTGTGAGGACGCTGCATTCCCCACCTGGGCGCACCCAGGCAAGGTCAACAGCTGCGGGTCACCCTGGCGTGTTCTGCTGATGCAGCAGTGGTGCTGCGTGCAGGGCCGGCTCCTTTTCTGTGCCTCTGCATTAGTATTCCTCCTGATCCCAGCAAAACTGATTTTGGAACATCAGCATTAAGGCCATTTCCACCGGTGATGCTGCAATGAATTTTTTATTTCCTGTGTTTGTAGTCGTGATTTTAAAAGGGCTCTCTCTGACCTTCCCTTTGGCACGGAGGGTGTGCAGGAGCGAGGGACTGCCCAGGCAGGACTCCTGGCCAGCAGCGAAGGAAACAGGGCGGCCTGGGTGTGCTCCTGCAGCGCCACAAAGGATGAGGGGTGGGGGAAAGGGCTGGGAAGGGGCCGAGCCATGCTCAGGTCTTAGGAGGAAGCTGGATAGGGAAAATCCTGGTGGCAAGCCATAGGAGCTAGTAGTGAGCTCCATGTGACCTGTGCCCTGGAGCATGTGAACAAACTGTGACAATGAGAGGCAAGGTTACTTCAGAACATGTGCAAAGTGCCCTTTCATTCCATGGGAACCCAGGATTAAAGGGGAGCCTCTCTCCCAGGGAGCTTTAGAGTAACTTCTGTTCCCCTGAGTCTGCTGGTTGGGAAGGGGTGTGCCTATCATCATGACCCTTGTCTGGCTCTGGGAGTGTGAAGGGGAGCTGGGGGGCTCAGCGCCTGCCCCCAGCCGGGGCCTGGAGGAGGAGTTTGTCATCCCAAGCAAAGGACATCCAGAGAGGGTCCATCGGGTCCAGCGTCCTGCTACGTGCAGTGACCAACCACTTCCTCAGGAGGTCCAACCAACAGCGCAGAGAGTCCGAGGTCTTCCCCCAAGGTGGCCTCCTGGCCCTCAGACTCAGCAATTTGGTGCCTCTGAATGTTGGAGGTTCCCTGCAGTCACCGGGGCTAGACCCTTCTTCCAAGAATCTGCCACTCTTAAAGCTGTCTTGGCAATCACTACCTTCTCTGGCCGCATTTTGACCACTTGTTAAGAAGCATATCCCTTTGTCCACCCTGAATCAACTGCCGACTAACTTTATTGCACGCCCTCAAGGTTTTTGGGATTTAGAGAGAGGGAGAGAAGACGTTCAGTGCCTCCCTCTCCGCCTCATGCATGATTTTATAAACCTTTTGCCTACCCCCGACCCCCAACTGTCATTTCTCTACCCTGCTGCAATGCTCAAGACTCTCCAGCCCTTTCGTCACAGGGAAGGTGCTTCAACCGCTTGGCCATCTCGGTTGCCTTCCTCTGTCCTGTTTCCATCTTTATTTTTGGGCAGGAGGCAGGGCAAAGGCCACAGAGGACTGCCTGCTCACTGCCCTGCAGATGGCTCACCCCAGGGCACCAGCCCTCCTCCCCCCTCTCCCAAGATGGGTCAGCCTCAGGGGGGCGGGGCGGGGAGTGGGCACTGCCTGGGACTCCGCCCGTAGCCTGCAGGGGCTCCCTGAGGAAACACGTGATCTTGAGGTTCATATTTAAAACGTTTGTCCCTTCCTTGCCTTTGAGCCAATATAAGCCCCAAAGGTGGCTAATAAATAATAGTTAATCTGTATTTTATGTATTTGAGCTGTTTACATCCCATCTTTTCCATTAGCCAAAGGGCACTTACAGCCGTGAGCACGATGCCCACACAGTTAAAAAAGCATCGCATGAAAATACAGGATGGAACCATGGACCCAGCAAAACCAACACAGACACAAAGGAACTTTTAAAAGAGCAAGCATTAAACCATTAACAATGAAACAGTCAAAGCTAACAAATGCTCATCACAAGGTCAGACTCAGAGATGTAGATCAGGCACAGAGTTGGGATTTTGGGCTCTTTACAGGGGAAGCCCAAAGGCTCTGTGGAAGGGGACCCTTTTCTCAGGTGCCATCAAGTGGATTCCAATTTAGAGCAACCCAGTGAATCAATGTCCTTCAAAATGGACAGTTTTTATTGGGCAGCAAAATGCAGTCAAGAAGGGGCGAGGTGGGCAGGGAGTGTCCTACCTGGCCTGGGTGCTGCTATCCTAAAGGGCCATTCTTGAGCAGCAGGCAGGCAGGCAGGCAGGCAGGCAGGAGTGGTGCTGAGAGGCAGTGGCACCCAGTGGAGGCCTGGGAGGCAGGTTAGTGTGCTGGGGAAGGGTGACCACGGAGGACTTTCCAGGCTACCATCAGGGCTTGAGATGGGGTTCAGGCCAGGGCCAGACTGGCACAGAACAGGCTCACCTCAGTTAACCCGTGGGATGCTGTGGTCTGTCGCTTCCAGACATTCTCCCAAGGCAACCCCGCAAGGAGTCTGCCAAGCCATGGCCTCTTGTCATGAGCCAGTGCGGCGTGGGGGTTGGGGATCTGGGTGAAGATCTGAAAGGCCCTGGTTCAAATCCCTGCTGTGCCCTGAGGCTTGCTGGGTGATCTTGCCCCAGTTATACTCTTGGCCGAACCTGCTTCACAGGGTTGTTGTGAGCATAAAACTGCAGAGGTCAGAACCAACACCCACCACTCCGAGCAGGTCCTTGGAAGAAGAGTGAGATTAAAACGAACTCAACGGGTCATGCCCAGAATAGCATATTCCATTTGGCCAGGAGCCGGAAGCGCCTTCGTCGGCCTCCAGGTTTTCTCCAGAAGAGGGAATTCAGCCGACAGGGCGTGGAGTTGTGCAGACTATCCTCAACAGGCCTCACAGCTCCTGGGATCTCAGCCTCCTCTCCAAGATGCGGAGGCAGGGAAATACTCACAAACACGTCCAATGCACACGGTCTGCTCTGGGTGCGTTTCTTTTTCACACCTGTATCCAAAGGGGCCAGCACTGGCAACAGGTGCGTTTTCAGGCCTTAGACTTAATGGGTCGTGGTGTGGGGGAAAACGCTGCATGTTCCGTCAGTGTTGGCAGAACAGCATTTCTCCTCCTGGCTGGGCTCCAACCTCCGTCTTGTCTCTCATTTCAGGAAAGGAACCCACCAGCTTCCTTGGTCTGGTGCTGGGCCTCAGCCTCTCCCTCTTCATCTTGGGTATCCTTGGCTATGCCTTGGCTAGGTGGTGTCGGGAAGGACCGTTCTGGCACAGTAAGTCCGCACAGACAGACTCCCTCCCTACTGGGGGCCAATCAGGATTCTTTTGAATCTTAACTTTGCACAGCTGGTACGCAGTTTGAGGCAGACCACACAATGCCTTGAGTGACTTGTTTAGAATAGTTGGCTTGCCTTCCCCACAGACTGCTTCTTTACAAAAGAAAGAAAGAAAGAAAGAAAAGAAAGAAAGAAAGAAAGAAAGAAAGAAAGAAAGAAGGAAAGAAAGAAAGAAAGAAAGAAAGAAAGAGAGCTCGAACAGGCTCAGAACGGTACGGGAGCCCCCTCCTTCTCCCCCCAAGTAGTCTTCTCATGTGAAAACTGTGCTGGGATGCAGTTATTTTGCCATCGCTGCCCCATGTGTGCAGATACTCCACACAGTGTAGCAAGGCTGGTAAAATAACCTCCCTCATGAGAAGACTGGGGCGGGGGGGGGGGGGGGCCAGGAACTCTTCCGTCCCTCCCCTGGCACTGTTCCAAGCCCACTGGGGATTTTGCAAGCGTCTGTCACAACTCAGTAATAAAAGGGTTAACTGTTCGTATGAAGTCACTGTTTAAGACCTGAACTACTGGTTAGCTATTGGTCAGTCAGATAGCCTTTGCTTACATGTTAGTGAGCACCTACATCTGAAGTTATAAAGTTGACTCTGTTTCTTTGTTTGAGCAGACACGACACCAGCCCCACCACGAGCACAAGGCAGCAGACAGGTACCCAGATGTAGCCAAACGTGCCGTCATGTAGACGTGGAACAGGAAAGAAAGGATTTGACTTTTTTGTAGAGAAGCAGTTTGTGGGGCCGCAGTTAACACTGGCAAAGAGGTGTAGATGAGCGAAGAAGGGGCCTTTTGGGTCCCTTTGCCTGCAAGTGAGGCCCTTTCTGCTGGGCTGGACAGTTCCCTCAGCCAGGGTACTACAGAGTGAGGAGTAGACCAGGGCTCAGAGTAGAGGCCAGGCAGAGACAGGTGTTAAGAGTCCGACATGGACTTCTGATCAGAGATGCTCTATGGGTTTTGTGCTTGAAACTTCAGTCCCAGGGGCGTGGGGCCTGATTAGGGCTGCAACCTGCTAAAATTGGCCATGGGAGGGAGGGGCCTTGAGCTCCCAACTCCCCCCCCCCCAACACTGCCTCCCGAACTTGAACAACCCTGAGAAGTCCCAGCCCTACACATCTGGGATTCTCCAGCAGGGAAAACAGCAATGCCATGGGGCTGTTTCGGGGAGGAAAATGATGCGTATGTGGGGGGAAGGTTAGTAGGCTGAATCCCTCTCTCCCGGCGTGCAACAATCCCAGTTTGACTTGGGCCCCCAAACCCCTGGGAATGGAGTCCCAAGCATGAGAGTCACAAGGTACATCTGACCCAACCTGCTTGCACTGGGACTGGAGTGCCGACGCTGTGATTTGTCTCGGCAGGGAAAAGGGGAAGAGGCTGCGGAAAAGATGAGATTGCTGCAGTTCAAGCCCTGGGCATGCAGAGGCAAGGGAGGCCAGAGAGCGGAGTGCCAATGAAGGGAGATATCCCTGGGGGCCTCCTCAAGCCTGTGGAGAGTGAGGGGGGCCAAGCCTCTTCCCTCCAGTGCTGGCCTCCAGCCACGCCATTCCCCATGGCCACGCACCCTGCTCCTCCTCGTCTCTCATGGCCCTGTCTCCCTTTCCCCTTCCAGGGCCATATTTTGTCTTCAACCTCTACCACATCCGGTGAGTACACCCACCCCCTCCCTTGAGGCTGGAGCTCCTGCCAAGGGGAGGCTTCCATCTTGCCTCTGCTGCTCTGGTCAGGCAGAGGGAGAGCAGACCAGAGAGGCAACCAGCCGCCGGCCTGCCCACAGGGTATCCCCATTGGCACAGGCGCACGCACGGTGTGCAGGGAATTCTTCCTGTTGTGTCCCCTTCAGCAACCTGAGGTCGGTGGAGCTAGAGGTGCTCCCCCCCTTCACCATCAGTGGCTCAATGTGTGATTCCAGCGCAGCCCCATGAAGGAGGCAGGTAGGACTGAGCTCCAGCTGCACGTGTCCCCCCCCCCCCCGCACCTCTTCTTTCCCCATGAGGCTGGGATGCCAGCAGCGTCTCCTCTGGCGAGGGTCTCCTTCTCCCCCTAGGCCAAGGAAGGAGCAGCCATAGGGAAGGGGTGAAGCCATTTGGGCAGGTGGCTTGAGGAGTCCCTTCACCGCTGGTTTCCCAACCCACATAGCTGCCCAGTCCCACCGGTGTGTGCATGGGACTGTCTTCCACCAGACTGTCTTCCACCAGAGGTGGCATTCCACCTGACACGGCCCCAGACAAGGGGGAGGGCACTGCTGGGCATCATGCAACAGAGCCTCTGATTGGGCCTGGTGAGAAAGGGGCAACCCCCCCCCCCCCCCCCCCGGGAACCCTTTTCTGTCTTTCCAGCCTCCTTTCCTTGGAGCAGGTGGGCGCCAGTCAGCAAAGTCTTCAGCACCTGAGAGATCGACGCATCAGTTGTGGCACCAACGTCCCCAAACTGCCGATCCCATCATCGGAGGCGTGAAACGTTGGGTTAAATCTCCAGTTAGGTTTCTATTTAAATATTTATTTATGTATCTTTACTACATGTACCTTCATTCATGGGAATAAACAGAAGGGGGGAGTTGTTAGGAATGGTGGGCAAAACATAAGGAATGCCACACTGCAAAGCGCACTGCTGAGGACACAGGATCTGGCCCCGGTCGATTGGTTCTGGATTGCTCTCTGCTTGGAATGACCTGGTAAAGCACTGACCCCTGCTGGGACCTGCATAAACTGCATGAGGGGAAATAGCTGCTCAGATAGCGGCCGCCACGGGCCTCACGCAAATGCTTCAAGATCATTCTCTGACTTGGAATTTTTTTGGTAGTTTGATGCGAGCCAGGAGATGCGCATATGCTAAATGACAGTGGCTTAGAGCAGATGGTTGTGGAACCAACCAGGGGAGAGGTGATCCTAGATCAGGGGTATGGAACCTTTAACACTCAAAGAGCCATTTGGACCCATTTTCCATGGGAAAAGAAAACACAAATAATTTTTGACACTTAAAATAAAGATAACACTAAATATATAGAGTTTTTTTAACCTTTCACTCCACTCATTCTGAGAAGCGCATGGATGCGCCCGCCCTGCTGCCTGCAGGGCAGGCAAGGATGAAGCTGGCGGCTTGGCCTTGCCGGCCGCCAGGAAAGCACCTGCCCCCGCTCCAACGGGGCGGGTGAGAGGGGAAGCCCACGGCGCGGCCCAGCCGACCATGGGCAGTTCAGGTGGCCCTCACTTCCTGCCTGCAGGGCAGGCAGGGGTAAAGCCAGCGGCTCGGCTAGATGAACCCACAGTGCAAGGGCAGAAGAGCCGCATGTGGCTCTCGAGCTGCAGGTTCCCTACCCTTGTCCTAGATCTAATTCTATGTGGGACCCAGGACTTGGTGCGGGAAGTCAGTGTTGTTGAGCCGATAAGGAACAGCGACCACAATGCTGTCAGATTTAGTATCTCTGCATGCAAACAAGTGACAACTACTAATGTAGTTACATTTGCCTTCAGAAAGGGAAATTTCTCAAAGATGAGGGGGAAAGTGCACAGGAAGCTGAAAGGGAAAATCAAGAGAGTCAAAACTGTCCAAGATGCTTGGAGGTTATTTAAAAACACAGTCTTAAAAGCTCAGCTGGAATGTGTTCCGCAGGTTAGGAAAGGCAGCGCCCAGTCCAAAAGAAAGCCACCATGGTTAACAAGGGAGGTTGAGGAAATTGAAAATGAAGATGAAGATGTCTTTTAGAAAATGGAAGTCCAATTTGACTGGGGAGGAATACCAGAGGGAACACAAATGGTGGCAAAAGAGAAGCAAGTTAGCTGTAAGGGAGGCAAAAAAGGATTATGAGGAATGCATGGCTGCGAACATCAAGACCAGCAACAAACAGTTCTTCAAGTATATCAAAAGTAGGAAGCCAGCAAGGGAAGCGGTAGGCCCGTTAGATGACAAAGGAACAATGGGTGTGCTAAAAGATGACAGGGAGATTGCAGAGAAGCTGAATGAATTCTGTGCATCTGTCTTCACCCAAGAGGAGGTGAGGAAAATTCCTGCACCTGAACCATGCTTCTTAGGAGGCGAATCCGAGGAACTAGTGAAGATAGTGGTAGACAAGGAAGAATTTCTGGCAGCCATTGATAAATTAAATGATACTGAACCCCCTGGCCCAGATTACATTCACCCAAGAGTTCTTAAAGAGCTCAAGCATGAAATTGCTGATCTTCTCACTTTAATGTGCAACTTATCCCTGAAATCTGCCTCCATCCCTGAAGACTGGAAGATGGCCAATGTCACACCAATCTTTAAGAAAGGGTCTAGGGGGGACCCAGGAAATTACAGGCCAGTCAGTTTGACATCTGTTCCTGGTAAAATTAGTAGAATCTATCATTTAAGATAAAATTATAAAACATGTAGAAAAACAAGACCTGCTGAGGAAGAGTCAGCATGGCTTTTGCAGAGGCAAGTCCTGTCTTACAAACTTACTAGAGTTCTTTGAGGGTGTAAACAGGCATGTGGATAAGGGGGAACCAGTGGACATTGTCTGCTTGGATTTCCAAAAGGCTTTTGACAAAGTTCCCCATCAAAGACTATTGAGAAAACTCAGCAATCAAGGAATAAGAGGGGAAGTCCTCCTATGGATTAAAAACTGGTTGAGGAACAGGAAACAAAGGGTGGGTGTAAATGGGAAGTTCTCGCAATGGAGAGATGTAGGGAGTGGTGTCCCCCAAGGAAAAGTTTTGGGATCAGTGCTCTTTAACCTATTCATAAATGACCTGGAAGTAGGGGTGGGTAGCGTGGTGGCCAAGTTTGCAGATGATACCAAATTATGTAGGATGGTGAGAACCACAAAAGATTGCGAAGAGCTCCAAGCGGACCTTGATAAATTAGGTGAGTGGGCTCAGAAATGGCAAATGCAGTTCAATGTAGCAAAATGTAAAGTGATGCACATAGGGGCAAAAAAATCCAAACTTCACATACATGCTACGGGGGTGATTGCTATCAGTCTGTGAACCAGGAAAGGGATTTAGGCATCTTAGTTGATAGTTCCTTAAGAATATCCAACAGTGCATAGCAGCTGTATAAAAGGCAAACTCCTTCTGGGGATCACATTAGGAAAGAAATTTGATAATAAAACTGCAAAGATTGTCATGCCCTTATATAAAGCAGTGAATGCTGACCGCGCCTGGAGTACTGTGTCCAGTTCTGGTCGCCGCATCTCAAAAAGGATATTGAGGAGATAGAAAAAGTGCAGAGAAGGGCAACAAGGATGATTGAGGGACTGGAGCACCTCCCCTATGAGGACAGGCTGCAGCGTTTGGAACTCTTTAGTTTGGAGAGGAGGCGGCTGAGGGGGGATATGATTGAAGTCTACAAAATTATGCATGGGGTAGAAAATGTTGACAGAGAGAAATTTTTCTCTCTTTCTCACAATACTAGAACCAGGGGGCATTCATTGAAAATGCTGGGGGGAAGAATTAGGACTAATAAAAGGAAACACTTCTTCACGCAACGTGTGATTGGTGTTTGGAATGTGCTGCCACAGGAGGTGGTGATGGCCACTAACCTGGATAGCTTTAAAAGGGGCTTGGACAGATTTATGGGGGAGAAGTCAATCTCTGGCTACCAATTTTGGTCCTTCTTGATCTGAGATTGCAAATGCCTGAGCAGACCAGGTGCTCAGGAGCAGCAGCAGCAGCAGAAGGCCATTGCTTTCACACCCTGCACATGAGCTCCCAAAGGCCACTGCGAGTAGCAGAGAGCTGGACTAGATGGACTCTGGTCTGATCCAGCAGGCTTGTTCTTATGTTCTTAAGGCAGGATTCTTAATACAAGATTTTATCCTTCCATCTTTCTTATAGCCCCTTTTCTACTTTCTCCGCTGTCTTCTCCCCTGGCCCCCACTTCTGCTCTCCCCCCTCAGCCCAGTTTATCCACTAACAGCCTCCCCAATAGGACCAATGTCTGAACATCAGCAGTGAAACACACAACAGGTATGAAAACACAACCCACCCCTCTCCTTTGGGAAGAAAAAAACTACAGGAAGCTCCAATGTGGTCAGATGTTTGTAAAAAAACAACAACCCTGAAGTCTTTTAGGCAGGTCTGGCAGGAATGACCAGATGCTGGCGCTGAGTTCCAGCATGTGGAGTTCTCCAGTCGTGCCCATCAGACTTTCTAGTCTTGTGCTGCTTTCTGGGTCTAGGAAGGGCTTCAGAGGTTCCATTTTCTTCCCCCCTTGAAGATAGAAGAATCCCAGGAGAATCTCTTATTTGCCGTTGTCTTGAATATCTCGAATGTTTCTTTTCGACCCTGTATGTTAGTTTGACACAAAGTCTCCAGCTTTGAACTTATGAGATGCAGCTTCCTTTGTAAGAGACTGAAGAACTGTTTATGTTTACCTTGTTTATTTTTAGCATGTTCAGAACAAGCTGTATCAGGTGACTTATAGGAACTGGAGATTCCGGGCCAAGCTGTTGATCTGGTATTGCCTTCTGCCTGTTCAGCAACTCCAAAGGTGACCCACTTGTCTTGGAGGGCGGAGCAGTCCTCTAAGCAAACATCGTCTCCGATGAAACTCCTGGGCACAGTTTTGTGCACTGTGGACACTCCTTTGCCAATCTGTTCATTCTCTCAATAAGGCCACTGGCTCTCAGGTGCTCTAGAGGAATGGCTTGTTGTACGTGAGGCTGCTGGGGTGGAGGTGCATTTCGACAGAGATCAGTCATTCCTGTTGTCTGCCAGGAGCTCTTTAGGGAGCCCTGCCTGGGGGGAAATATTCCTCATAGGAACCAACTTGCAGTTGCTGCGGGTAGAGCTACCCACACCCACCGACAAAAAAACAAACATGCCACAGCTGTTTCAGGTGACGGCAGCAACTCCCTAACCCTCCATATTTAGCAAATTAGTCCAGAAACAGATTTATGGGCCTCCCTCTCAAAAGGTCCCCATCTAAACTCCCCCCCACACAAAAAAATCTGTGTTAGCCTGGCCTGTTGAGCTAAGCCCCTGTTCACTGAGCTCCAGAAATGGAGACCTTGCGGCTGAAGCCTCAGCCCTGACTCCAGTCTCTAACTCACCTTCTACTCTCTCTCAAAAGATTGGTCCTTACTGATGAAAACTGTATGCTCCTAGGGGTGGGTGCCGCTGCCTCTCAGAGAGTGCTCAAAAGAGCCGGCTGGCTCCCCAGAAGCCCCACCTCTCAGAAGTTGGAGGCAAGACCCCCCACCCCCCATCACACAAACAAAAGCCCTCACAGGCACTCAAAACATACCAAGATAAAGATATGGTTTTAAGGCAACCCTTCCCCTCCCCCCCCAAACCCCAGAGTTCACCTTTTGCTCTTTGCTAAGCTTCTTCTGACCGTGCCACGAGATGGCGCCACACATGGGAGGAGGTGCCCAAGGATGATCTGCTCATAATTCCTCCCAAGGAACAAGCCAAATAGCAACCAGGAAGGTGACTTTGGGGGAGACTGTGCAGCCTCAACACGTTGCCCAAGGAAGTGGCTCTAGAGAGGGCACAATCAACCCAGGGTGGTGGTGGGGGGGCCTTGTAGAGCTGTCGGGGGGGGCCCTGCCTGGGCCTCCTGGGAAAGGTCGACTAGGTCTTCCTTCGCTGGACGGAGGCGACACGGGACTCACCTCCCAGGAGGCTGCTTGCTGAGAGCAAGTCTGTCGTTTAGCAGTTCAAAATTGTTTACAGGAACATCTTTATACGTTTGTTAAAGAACTAACTGTGATGACTGTTCATTGTAGAAAAGGTGAGGCTGAAGGCCCCGCTCCAGAGTTGGGCTGGTGGGGTCTGACCTTCCTGCAGCTGAGAATACAGGCGACCGTGATGTGGAGCGCTCAGCATGCAAACGCCCTCCCAGGGTGTGGCAGCAGTGAAGAAGGAAGGCTGGAGGGGGTCGGGAAAAGGCTGGAATGAAGCCCCACTAGACCAGGTCAACAACCCAACTAGTCCAGCATCATCTTGTTTCCCATGGTGACCAACCTCTGCAGGCCAACAGCTGGTACATAGAAGCCAAGCCCCCCCCCCCCATTTGTGCTCCCCAAAAAGTTCAATTCCAGGATGCAATTCAGTGCTCATTGCTAACAGTCCCCGATGGGCCTCCTTTTAAAGTCATCAAAGCCGGGGGTCACCTCTCCGTCCTGCAGCAGTGAGTTTCCTGGGCTCATGACGGGCAGTGTGAAGATCAAGCCCTTGATCATCCTGAGGGTGAGACTTGAGTCCAGCAGCACCTTGGAAGCCAGCAAGATTTTCAAGGTGTCAGCTTTCCAAAACAAAAGTTTCCTTTATCAGATCAAATGACTGCCCTTTTGTGCAGTCATATAGGATAATGAGCCCTTCAGGGGAGGGCAGTATAGAAATATAACCAATAAATAAAATAATAAATAAATAAAGAAGAAGAACTGGACACTTAGGGTTTTTTAAAAATACGAGTCTGGATTAACAGATTCCCAAGTCTGAACCAACAGAGCGCTTTCTGTGATCTTGAATTCATCCAAAGATCCACTGCCAGCTAGATGGAGCTGTTTGTGTACCTCAGCACCACACTTCATCCAAGGAAGTTCATTCAGGCTCATCAGCATGTAATTTATGCAGAGGGAAACTTACCCAATGATAAAAGTAGTTCAGAGGACAATGAGTTTAAACAGAATGACATCATTCCGGTTTATGGAAGGACACTTGGATGCAGGCGGAGGCACCACGGCCAGTCTCTGCCAGGCTGCTCCAGCTGAGGCAGCATTGAAGGAGGGCACAAGTCTGCTGAATTCTTTATCATATGACTGGAGGAGGCAGCCAAAGCAGGCTCTTGAGTGAGGGGGGAGTTGCCTCTTCCAAGCCAGGTATCGTCCCTCTGAAAAGCAAGCACAACTAGACCTCAAACTTGGTCCAGCAAAACTGGCTCCCTGCCCTACTATCTTTTCTCTGCAGCTGGTCATCAGCTGAGCCAGATCAGTTTGCTCCAATTTCACGGTCACTTCTTTACTTGGGCAGCCGCCGCCCATCTCGCCTGCTCAAAATGACTTCTGCCCAGTGTTCCTCATATTGTTTCCAGTACATCCCCACTCTGGTTCGTTTTTACCTCCACAGGAAATTCCTCCACAGTAGTTCCATTTTCAGTCCCTTTCTTTTAAATCCCCAGCAGGCAATATAACATGTCCAGCCCTTGCTGCCCAACCAACCCACATGCACACTGACAAAGCCTCTTCATTCACTTCTCTGGCAGGAGTGCAGGGTCATCGCGGGGGCCTGGCCAGAGCCCCCCAGTTTAGGCTCCTCACCTTCCAACTGGATCTGCTTCTCCTTCAGGTGGGCTTATTCTGTTCTCCATCATTGTATGCAA
This sequence comes from Sphaerodactylus townsendi, assembly GCF_021028975.2. NCBI lineage: Eukaryota > Metazoa > Chordata > Lepidosauria > Squamata > Sphaerodactylidae > Sphaerodactylus > Sphaerodactylus townsendi. The sequence goes on from NC_059436.1 coordinate 25,839,365, forward strand.
AACTGACATGGAACTAATGGTGCCATTATTCTCTGCCCACGGGGAATTTGAAAATTGTTTTATATTTACTATTTTCTGGTCCTCCATTAGTGCCAATATTGAAAAACCAGTCCTTTTATATTTGAGTGTCTTAAGCCTTCGTCTGGACTCTCTTAGCTTTTCATTGGCCCATATAACATTATTCTTCCCACTTGACTCAGCTCTTTGGCAGCGCCGCTGAGAACAGCGATTCTGGGGTTGCCACCTGGCCGTCTATCTCCCAGGCAAAATGTCTCCCTTCTGAGCCACCGTCAGCCCCCAAGAGCCCCGCCATCTTCCCAACAGCTCTCCAGGATGTGTTCAGCAGGAAGTGTGCGGTCCTGCTCCACAAACCCGCCTTTTGCTTGCTTTCCTGGCAGCTCACATTCACTTTGCCACAGCCTGTGCTTCTGCATTTGTGGGCTGCATTCTTCATGTGCTCACTTCTTGGTAAATGGCATTGCTGCTTCCCAAGAGATTCGACCCTGTTTGCTCTCCCTTTCAGATTCTGTGTGACTAGCCCCCTGGTTTTTGGGAAGCCTCTTCTTCCTCCGAAGTCAAATGCAGCTGTGGTGGGCCTCTCAGGCAACCTCCCAGGGACTCATCATAGCGTAAATGGAGCTTTTCCCAAATGAAGCAACCCTGCTCAGCCAGGACCCAGGCCAGGGCGCCCTTTCGTGAACGGCTATTTGGACTAACAACTCCAGTGCCAATTGATGTATGGGATTTAGCCATGTTGTGCATGTAAGTCACCCTGAGAACACTTGGAATTCCCCATTATTATTACATTTCCTGCTTTGGTCCCGCCCTGGGCCATTTTTTTTTGGCCATCTCTAGAGCACCCTCCGTCTTCTGGACAGGAGAGCAGTCACCATGTCCCCTTTCTGGGGCTGAATCCCCCAGGCCTGGTTATCCTGGAAAGAGATTCATCTGCTGATGCTTTCTGTCTTATTTGACTGGATGCCCATTCTAACAGTTACAGCAGGTCCCCTCTCCCTGACGGGCTCGATATCTACTGTCAGGGAGTGCCAGAGCAATCCTGACCAGTGGAGGGGGCCAGTCCCTTTCTCCCCTTTCATCAGAAGACCCTATTTTATCCCCTCCCCTTCTGCAGAGGGTCCACCGGAAGCAGACTGCTGGCCAAGGCCAGTACCCTGTTGTCATGGTTGGCTGCAGCATCGCTGGTTTCTGGGGACTTCAGCGTTTCCATTGCATGCAACGCAGCCTGTCTCAGCATTCCTGAGAATACAGACTGGCCATTCTGGAAGTCCCCCGCCTGCTGAGGTTGCTCCTGGCCATGCAGTCTCCCGCTCTGAGCCCAGCCTGCCACCTGAGCAGCTCCTCCTTTCCTTGCTCCCCCCCCCCCGCCCCGCCACCAGGGCGGCTCTGCTCAAGGAAGCCAGTGGCATGGAGCATGGCTGTCTTTTATTAGGCACACGAAAGCACAGCACACAGCGCTCCCAGCAGAGGTACAAAATAAATACAATAAATAAAGTCCACTTGCACAAGAGCGGAGGCGAGAGCTCTGCCGCTCGCCCCAAAGTCAGCAGCACACCCAGGAGTGCAGCCCGGCAGTTGCCCTTCGTGCCTTCCCCCAGGGAATCTGCCCTGGAGACCTGGACCTTCCCGGAGAAAACGCTGGCCTGGGCAGCCCCAGCAGAATCCCTGCCCCACCCCCCCGGCCCCTGCTGAGCCCGTGGCCCCTCCCGGCTTTGGGGGCCAGGCCAGAGCAAGCCTCGTCTCCGGAAAAAGCCTGGGGGGAGGCGACAGACAGCCCCACTTTCCTCCGTGCCACTGTCCAGACCCCACGTGGGCAGTGAACTGGACTGCCTCAGGCAGACAAAGCCTTCCCCCCCCCGCCCCTGCCCGGGCCTTTTAACGGGCAGTGCTGCTGGGGAGTCATCCTGGGACCTCCTGCCGTTCCAGCAGAGGCTCTGCCCCTGAGCCCCCACAGCCCCTCCCCCCGCGACAGTTTCCTCAGCTGCCGGGCGATTGCAGGGAAATCCAGACCCGGCTCATGGAAGAGCCCACATGGGGCGGTTCGGCCCCTGCAGGCCTGAGCGGGCAGTTCCCCGGGAGGGGGGCAGGCAACACACACACACCTGATGGAAAGTCCTCACGGCAGATGTGGCCGCTGTTGTGCGTAGTCAGTGCTCTGAGTTACCCAAGTGTGGGGTGCCTTGAATGCGCAGCAGCAGTCCTACCCACCCACCCCTACAAAGAGGAGACACGGTGGGATGACTCCGCCTGCTCTGCCATTCCACCAGTCGCCGTGTCGTGGCTCCTCCAGTTGTGTCTCTGGAGTGACTCCTCCCTACGTCCGGCACCAGCGAATGTTCAGGCTGAGGTGCACGGGGGAGGGGGCTCCAGGAAGCCTGGCGTCAGGAGGGCCTTGATCCACTCAGGCAGGCCCGGCAAGGACTCCGAGCCCCCCTGGGCCCACGCCAGACAGGAAGTTCAGTCGCTCGTGGTGTGCAAGAGCCCAGGGGCCCAGGGTTGAGGGAGTGGCAACAGACGCCTGCTTCAGATAGCCGGACCCCAAGACTGGCCTTGATGGAGCGATGCCCTCAGAGTTGGGCAGGCAGCTGAAGGAGCCCAGAGCCTCCTGCGGGGGCCCGGCTTGCCTTTGATACCCAGGAAGCTGAGCAGGAGGCGGCTCCCCTTGCTCCTGTGCCTCCTCCGCCCCAGCTCCCAGACTGAAACGCTCCTCCACCCCCCGCCCCCCATCCTCCCAATCACTCCTCAGCAGGGGCCCCCTGGGCTCCTCCAGAAGTCTCAGAAGGAGGCTGCAGCTGCTCAGGGGGGCTTGCAAGCAGATACCACTGTCGCTGCTGCTGCTGCTGAACGTGCCGCTGTCCGACAGGTCTCTGAGCTGCACACTTTCTGCTCTACTGCTGGCCAAGGCTTCTGGCAGACAGGGCCTTGCTTGCCCTGGCACTCGCCAAACTGGAGCTCCACTGGAGAGGCTCACGCTGGAAGGATGGGTTTGGGAGGGGTCCTTCACGCCCATGGAAATCTGATGGGTAGACTCCACTTCCAAGCACAGATCCACACCTCTCATCCCAAGAGGCCGGGGAGAAGAAGTCTGCTTCTGGAAAGAATTCTGGCAGCAAACAAGAAGGAAGCCTTAGCTGGCCGGCCAGCCTGGCCATTGATGACCCACATATTTGCTATCCCTTCCGTTGCTCACAGGAGCTCTGAGCAGCACACATGCCCCTGCCCAGGGGTTGCCCCCGTAGCATCTGTGTGAGGCAGGCTGCGTGGAGGAAGTGGGATGGCGGCCCCACAGTCTCAGCTTCTGCTTCTATCTCCCATAAGTTGCCCAGAAGGCAAGTTGTTTATCATGTGTGTGGAGCGTGTGTGTATCGGCCTCTGATTCTATCTATCCTCAGTCAACACAGCTATGCCTGCCTGGCAGCAAGCACAAGCAAAGTTTGGGTCCTTTTTATCAGGCTCAGCCCTGGAGACAGGATCTATGCTTGTCTAAAATTAGAAATCCCCCCCAAAGCTCCTGAGTACAATAATTCATAGAAACCTCGTGCAGAGCAGTGCTGACTGGGACAATCCTGTTCTGCAGAAACATCTGCTGTTTAGGCTGGAGAGCGCCCGTCAGTCACTTAGCCAAGGTTTGTTCGTTTGTTTGTTTATGACACTCATTAGCCATTTTCCTCCCTCATGGGACTCAAGGCGGCTTGCAACAGAAGTGAAGTGATGATCAAGAATGCAACCCCTTTTCTCCCTCTTTGCCCCCCCCCCCCCCGCTGCCCTGGACTGACGCCAGCCTGTGAAGTGTCGCAACAGCAGTCAGAAATGGAAACTTGCAACAATGATCAAATGTTAGAAATTATTGCAGCTGGATCCTGTATGTTAACTATTTTAAGGAATGGGCATGTTACTTCGTGCTCCTGGCTTATTTGCATATCATAATTATTTCATCCATTATGTTTCTTTTGTGACCTCTGCAGGAGGAGCAATTTGTTTTCTGACTAAGGAACACAATGATCTGATGAACAGCAAAATAAAAGCAATCCTTTGATTCAGCGGCCAGGGGCAGGGGGGAGGCCCGTGGCCGCTGTGCTTGCCTGGGAGGCCGTCCATCAAGAATCTGCTTGGCGCCCCTCCCCCAGGGCTTCTCACAGAAGAGGGACGAGGCCTTCCTTGTGGGGTGTATAGGGTTGGCATTCAGGCACTCCCCGTGGACCCCCAAAGCCAGACGCAATGGTGAGGGGAGAGGATCTCAAGGGAAGCACGTACCAGCACAGAGGGGGTCTCCATGGGTTTCTTCAGATGTGCCCAGACCTGTGCCGCAGCTACACCACCAAGAGCCACCAGAATGAAGAGGGCCACGCTGAGGATTGCTCTGGCTTGTGCGCTGTCTGCCAAGAAAGCATCTCCAAGGGTTATTTGGCATCTGTCGCACACGCCATTATCATAATGCTATAAATGTTTTCCGCCCCTTGTCTGGGAAAGAGGGCCCCAGCTGCCACTTCAGGGATGCACCCACTGCTCCCAGCCAGAAGACATCTGAGGAGGTGGGGGGTGGGTGGGTTCAGAGGCACTAGAATAGTGGTTCTCAGCCTTCCTAATGCTGCGACCCTTTAATATATTTTCTCATGTTGTGGTGACCCCCAATCCTAACATTTATTCATTTTACAGATGGAGAACACTGATGCAGAAAGCCTTAGGCGGCCCCTGTGAAATGGTCGTTCGAGCCCCAAAGGGGTCCTGACCCACAGGTTGAGAACCACTGCACTAGAAAGATAGACCAGCAGACCAGAGATCACCGCATTGCTGCCTCGGGGTTTGCAGCTGAGGCCTTGGCTGTCCCTTGCCCTCCTGGCCTCTAAGCAGCCCCGACTTCCTGACTGAAGGGTGCCGAAGGGCCTGCATACATTTGCAACACCCAGAAAACTCTGAGGGGAGACAGGGAGGGAGCCCCCACCCCGTACTGGATGCCCCTGGGAGGACTGTCGAGAAACGCTACCAGTCAGGTGCCCATTTAAACTCGGGCACAAGGGCTCTCCTGCTGCTGACGGGCAGTTGTGTGGCCTGCTGACTCCTTACCCGGCCTGCCCGTCTCCTGCTTCCCCACGGGTGGACAGGGAGGTGGCAGCAGAGGTTGCTGGCCTCTGATCTGTGCCGTGGCTCACCTTTCAGGGGGGGAGTCGAGACACACTGCTCTTCTGTCCGCGTGGCAGGATTTGGCCGGGAGGGCAGGTAGGGCTCCACGCTCACACAATACCGCTCACCCCACACAAGCGCAGGGAGGTCAAAAGTCCGGTTGGTTTTAACCAGCAGATACTGCAGGGGGCAGCATGAGAGACATCAAGCCAAGGTTGCGTGGGCCATGTGGGCCTCTGGCCAGACAAGGGTGGCGGCTGCACAGGAGCTTGCCTGAAATGGGGCCCCTGCAGCAGGCGCCCACACCCCGGGTTCCAGGAGGTGGCGGTGCCTCCCTGTGCCCAAAGCTCTCAGGCTGCTGCCTCTCTCCTCCATGGAGACCAGCCCCACAAAGCCCCTGCAGAGAGGGAATCGGCAGCCTGGGGTGGGGTAGAGGGAACTGAGTTGCACCATGCCTTGGCCAAGAACCCAACCCCCATGTCAATGGACCCCCACCTGGGATGTTGGCAGGGCGTGGCGGAGGAGAGGGGAGCCCTCCCAGGGGATGGTGCTGCAGCCTCACCTGGTCATTGCTGGATGCCCTCCGAACATAGACCCGGTACTGCTCCCACCCGCCTGGGTGCAGGTCCTCGTGGGCGATGGTGGCCTGCTGCCCTCTGTGCACGGGCAGCTCCAAGGTCACCCGCAGGATGTTGCCGGAGAGGGACAGGTTCACCTTCCACAACCGGAGAGTGGCTGGGAAAATAAAACGACCCCAGTCAGTTGGGAGGATTTCCCAGGCAGGATGCTGGAAATGCGCGCGCCCGGGTGACCCCGCTCATGCTGAGGCGCAGAAGCTCCTCCTCCTTCCCACAGCAGCAGGACGGGGCAGGGACTCAGCGGGCCGCGCATGCGGGAATAAGGGCACCTGGCTGGGCACGGTTTTTGGGAGCAGGGGAGGGCACCCCGCCCCCAACACACACAGGCCCCAAATCAAGCCGAGGAAAGGAGGGCGGCAGGCAGGCCCAGGACGGTTAGAGGCCTCTGACCGCCGGTTGGGGGCTCCCGGAATGGGGGCGAAGGGCCAGCCCCAGAAAGCCCAGTCCCAAACCCAGGGAGGTGGGGGTGGGGGTGGGCTGGCTTAATAGCCCCTCCCCGGCAGGGCGACCGCTCCGACTGGGACCCAGCGTGGCTTCCGAGTGCCGAGCAAGGCCACCTCCAGCCCACTCCCCCCCCCCCCCGCCACGCGTGCCCCAAGGCCGAGCCGGGCTCCGACTGACGAAGAGGAGGGGGGCCCTCCGCCGCGTGGTCGCCTACCCTCCTTGGGCGAGAAGGGCGCGGTGGCCGTCCAGTGGGAGGGGGTGCCGTGGGCGTCCAGGGCGCGCACCCGGGCGAAGTAGCGGTGCGCCGGCTCCGCGGTCTCGGCGGTGAGGTCGCAGTCCAGGCGGGCGATGGCGGTGCAGCGGCCCACCGGCGTCCAGCTGTGGTTGCCATATCTGCGGGTGGGCGGGTGGGGGGGAGGGGAGAGTACGGATGATGATGGGCAGGCAGGCAGGCAGGCCTCCGTCGCGCAGGGGGCTCCGGGCCGGGGCCGGTGACAGGGTCTTACCGCTTGTACTGCACGTCGTAGAGGACGAGGCGCGGCCCCGGCGAGCGGCTGGCTGCAGGCGCCCAGAGCAGCAGGTGCTGGAAGGTGCGGGCCACGAGGCGCACGCGCTCCGGGGCCCCCGGGGCAGCCTCAGCGGAGGGGTCGGGCCGGCCGCCCTGCAGCCACAGCAGGAGCAGGAGCAGGAGACGCGCAGCGCGGCACGCGCGCATCTCCAGCCCAGCGCAGCTCGTCGCGTTCAGGCGGCTGCCGCGCAGCTTCTCAGGACTGGCCAAGGGAGTGGGTGGTCTCCCTTCTTCCCCCTTGGCCGCTTCCTGCGAGGGGCGGGACGCACCGCCAGCCTGGCCAGGCCGGGCCATTCCCGGGGGATCTCCCCCTGCGCAGCAGCAGCAGCAGGAGGGGAAACCCCTCGGGAGGGGGGGCGCCACTCCCCCACAGGCACCGGACAGCGCCCCTCCGCCGCTCCTCCTCCTGTCTGTGGGCCCCTGAGGGAGCCTGCTGCTGCTGCTGCTGCTGCTGCTGCTGCTGCTGCGGGCTCTCCCGCTTGGGGGGCTGCTGCGCCGGAGGAGCGCCTTGGGACGAAGAAGGCCAGGGAGGGCTTCCAAGCAAAGGCAGGCAGGCGGCCCCGCTTCTTGTATGCAGCCAGCCAGGCCGGCCACCCGCCCTGCCAGGCAACCTGGCCCTCCTCCTGCCCTGGGCTGAACCATCTGTCTTCAAGGGCAGCCCCCTCCCCGGCACCGGATTGTAGTCAAGGCTGGGTGTGCTAAAGCAGAGCTGGCCTCTGAGATGCCCTTCACTCGGTGCCCCCGCCCACCTGCCCGCGGAGAGAGGTTCCTCTCCCTCCTCTGTAAAGGCAGAGCAGGTTGCAGGCGCCCGTGGAAGCTGGCTGGAGAACAGGCCTTTTCCACAGAAGAAGTGAGTGGTGCCTGCTCTGGATACTCTTGCTGTTTGCCACCTTCAGGACTCCCAAAGCAGCTGACACAAGGGGAGGCCGCCAGAGTCCAGAGAGAACCACGACTGACCCGAGGTCACCCAGCAGGGCAGGCTTCCTGGGGAGAAGTGGGGGACCGAACCCAGTTGTCTCCAGATTAGAGTCTGCCCCACCCCTGCTGGCATCAGGCACTCCTCCCTGCCATGAACTGTAGTGAAGGGCGGTTCCTTAGATGGCTTTTCAGGCCACCCCTGGCCAGGGTCAGTGGAGCCTCCAGGCTGGGAGGCCACAGAGCTCTGAGCAGCAGCAGCTACGGGGAGAGGGGCCTGCTGGCGGTGAGGGGGGCCTCCTGAGAGCACTGCTCCTCCCTGGCTTCAGAGGTGGGTGGGGGAGGGGGCAAGTGATGCTCCATCTGCTTTGAGGGCTCCCTGGACAGCTGGCTAAGGAGCTTGGGAGACTGGCCAGGCCACGGCAGTTTTGTTTCACACTGTGGGGGCAGAAGATTCCCCCCTCCCCCCCAGGGCAGGGATTTCCTCAGGAGGAAGTGACATCTGCAGTTCCTCCTCTGAGAGGGGTGGGGGAGGGGAGGCGGTCCTACTGCTGGCCTGAGGCCTCCCCAGTTGTCAAAAGCAGAACTGGCTGCTCATCCCCAGGAGGTTTCTGTGCCTGGCGGTTGCGTTTCCCTCGCAGGGAAGAAAGTGTGAATTTCCCCACAGTGTTCTGACTTATTTGGGCAAAACCCAAATGTGCAGCTGATGCTGCTGACTCCCCTGCCCTGATCCAGCCTTTGTGGCAGTTTCGTGTGAAAACTCTAGGAGGAGAAAAAGGAGGGAAGAAGGAAGGCCAGAGAGGATGTGCCAGAGAGCTCCACCTGCCCAGCCACAGCCCCGTCCGTCCGTCCGTCCGTCCGTCCGTCCGTCCGTCCGTCCGTCCGTCCGTCCGTCCGTCCGTCCGTCCGTCCGTCCGTCCGTCCGTCCGTCCCTCTCTCTCTCTCTCTCTCTCTCTCTCTCTCTCTCTCTCTCTGTGTGTGTGTGTGTGTGTAAACAGAGCAAATGAAGACCGGAATAAAAAGGGAGGATCACAGAGTTGGAGGCAGTGCCTGAGTGCCAAGAAGGAGGCAGGGAGAACTTCTTGCACTGCCCCCTCCCTGCCACAGACCACTTTCCACCACGGGATGGTTAAGAACATAAGGAAAAGCCAGCTGGATCAGACCAGAGTCCATCCAGTCCAGCATTCTGCCACTCGCAGTGGTCCACCAGGTGCCTTTGGGAGCTCACCTGCAGGGTGTGAAAGCAGTGGCTTTCTGCTGCTGCTGCTGCTGCTCCTGGTTTCTTTAGAGCCAGGTTCTAAAGAAATGCCCTCCAGGAGCGATCCATTTGGCCCACTTCGTGGAATGCTACCAGTGGGGGAGCCTTCCTGACCTCCCCAAGCAGGCCGCTTGACAGGGTGGGGTGAGACCACTGCAGAGAGTGCCTGCTTATGGGTAGCAGCAGCCAGCCCCGCCCATTAGCAAGGGGCCACCCTCAGAAGGTTGTGGTCAGAACAGCAGGGAGGGTTGCTGAGCTGACGGATTTCTGTACTGGGGGAGTTGAGATGTTGCCTCTCCAGACTTCTGCTTGGCAACAGCTTCTGCCAAGACCTTCCTTTCCCGGCACTCCGACAAGGACAACAGCCCCGAGCTCAGCTGCTTCTGTCCACCAGCCATGGTCTCAGGGCCAGGCCATCTGGCCTGATGCGCAGGACTCTTGTGTCCCTCTCCGCTCCGGGCTTTTCAGAATGGCTGCCAGGGGGCATTTGGCAATTGAGGGAGGGGGAGCAAGAGGATTTTATCTTGCCGCATTGCAGGCCCAATCAGAATTGGGCCCTCATGGCATTTCTAAAGGACTTGAACATTGCAGTGGCGTCTAGTAGGGCTCTCCTGCTCTCAAGGGTGGGCGGGAACCCCTCTGCCAGAGATGCCATTACGGGCAGGCGGGCGGGCAGCTGGGGTGGCGTGGAGCTCTTGCCGGAAAGCAGTGGCTTCTCGCCCCACCAGCGGTCTCTGGGCCAGCCCATTGCGGTGGCAGCGGCGGGGCTCGCCCGGGCCCTGCGCGTGGTGCGAGTGGCGGGGACGGTCATGGGCAGGCTGCTTGTGGTGGACTGGGCTGGCCAGGGTTACAGCAGCGCTGACTCCTCCTTGTGAGGGCTGCCCAGCTGCTCTGCCCCGGGGGCGCCCACAGCCCCCATCCCACTAAATGCGGCCCGCCCACACTGCAACACGGCAGCCCCGAGAAAGCGCCCAGAGGCGCCCGCCACCATGGATTGAACCCCCCGCAAAAAACATGTCAAGGTGGGGAAGGGCAGTGGGGCGCCGCCCGCCCCCACCCCCTGCCGCTCTCTCCCGGCTGCCGCTCTGCCTTGACCGCGGCTCAGCCTGCTTTGTGGCTTGGCCTTGTTACCGCTGCTGTTCGGGTAACATTAAGTGATTTCAGCTCAGGCAATGTAGTGAGGCCCAGGAAGCCGGTTTCTTCAAAAGCAAAGTATTTTATTCAGAAGTGGTTGCTACAGCTTGGGCAGGGGAATTGCACTTTCGTAGCCAAGTGCTGGAACTTTTATACACACCGATCCAAAGGGGCAGGTAAGGGGGCAGGTCCCTTACCGTACAACAATAAAGAAACATCAACACATAAAAGAAAAGATACAATTACAACTTTGTGAATGGGACCATGAGATCTCGCTGTCAGGCATCTTCCCGCGAGACTTTACGATAGTGCTGAAATGGAGAGCGGAGAGTGTCCATTCATAAAACTGGGTGAGCCTGTTTAACGCACCCAGGAATCTGGTTATCAGATGGGCTGCTTCCTTGAGTTATGACCTGAGGCTCCTGCGCCTCGATCCCGCAACAAATGAAAGTTCAAATGGTCCAATGGTTATCTTGACACGTTCTTCAACGGCTGGGATATCTGGGGCGCCATCATCAGATTCAATTTGTAAATCCAAAGGGGTCTTTGTTTCCGCTAAAGAGATCTACCGGGTGTTGGCCCAAACTGAATTCCAAGGCTAGCTTCCTTGGCTCTTCATATCAGCTGCTACAAGCCACTGCTTTCTCCAACATATACAGATATCTAAAATAACATTTCTAAACTTAAGCATTAGAGGAAACTAGCAGGCCCAGCCATGCGTTGCTGTGGCTCAGTCTGGTGAAGTGGAAAAGAAAGAAAAGGGGAAGCGAACGGTTTGAACATGTGTCATTGCACAATGCTTGCAAGGGAGGGGATGGGCAAGGAGACCCTCGCTTCCCTCCCTCTCTCCCGTTCCCTTGCATGGCACCCCGCCCCGTCCCTCCCTAACGTTCTCCTTCCTCTGCTAGAGTGGCTGAGCCTGTCCCTTTCACTCCCTTCCCTTGCAGGCAAATTATGTAGCTGAAAACACGCTGGGAGACATGAGCTACGTTGTGTTCAAATTTCAGAGCGTTTGGTCCAGCAAACCCCCGGGCCCTCCCTCACTTTCCCCTTCCTCCACTAGGGTGGGTTGGCCATGTCCAGATGGCGGACCCCATCCGTTTCACTCCAGATGGCAGCGGTTTTCAAGGAAGGCATGGTTGTTTCCCTTGTATCAGAGGGTGTTGCTTTGACGGCCAGCAGATGGCGCTGTTGCAGAACAGAACTGTGGTTCCACCTGTCACAGGTGTGGCATGTACACAATAACGGGCACAGTTGTGACATGTACACAACAGGAGGTGTGGAAACAGTATGGAAACCTGGCCGCACGCGAATGCGACGTTGTGTGAAAATTTCAAAGCAATCGGTCCAGTAGTTTGGGAGATTACCTGCCAGCAGAAAAACGCACTGATAGATTTTTATATATAGATAGATAGATAGATAACCTCCAATACAGTACAAGCACATATACATATAAACAAAAGTATCCTAAATTAACAGTATCAAAACTTTAAATCAACTGGAGAACCTAGCTAAAGTATAATTCTAATTGGGCAAATAATTCCAACGCTAAGGGGCTTATATTAAACTTTAAAAGGGATAAAAGCAAGAAGGAAACCATGTAAAACATTGGCACAATCACATATATACGTCCTTTCCAGGCCCTATGGAGACTTTTGGACAACACTGGTCTCTTTGCTCTGCTCCTTAGCCAGTGTAGTTCAGCGATGGGCTCAGGAAAATATTTTTCCTACTTTCCTGTTGGTAACAGTCTGGCCTGGCTCTTGGCTCGCTGTTGCTTTCCCCCTCTGGCACGTGCTCCTCTTCCAGGCCGAGCACGGGACCTCTGCTGACCTGGCAGGTGGGTGGAGAGTTGCCAGCCTCCAGGTGGTCACGAAGGCAGGAACCTCCCCGAGAAGCCGGATTCTCACGTGTGCCAGCCCGGCTTGATAACTAGTACACGTTAACAATGAACAAAAATGTGGCTTCACAGTCTCGTTCTCTTCCTCCTTCGAGCCCCTCACAAATGACTTAGAAACCAGACATGGAGAAACCAGTGGACTCTTAGAAGCCCCACCCTATGAACCCACCATTGGAGCAATGGGGGGGGAGGTGCACCTAGACGTAGGGAATGAACACAAGAATCTGCACCAAAAAGCTCCACACACAACAAACGGGTCAAGTGAGAAACTACATTTTGTTCATTGTTAATATTTATTAGTCACAAAGTTGACCCTTTTGTACATTGAGCTTTTTGGTGCAGATTCTTGTGTTTATTATTAACTTCCAGGTGGTGGCTGGATTGTTGAAAGAAAGGGACTTTGCGCTGTTTCCTGCCTCAACCTATAGAGGGTTTTTTTACTAGATAGCCAGTGACTAGAAAGGGATCAAGGAATTTGTCACCTTTACTCTATCATGCTGGTTCTTTCCTTTGATGTAGACTGATAATCTCAGGGATTTCCTCCCTTGCTTCCGCCTTCTTCTCAGAACTCTCCATCTTACCTTCACCATGCCTAGGGAGAGGATGTGTCTCCTGCGCATCCGCCTCCATCCAGCTAGAATAGGACAGTTAGTGAACCTATCTCTCCACCTTTCTATCCAGAATGGAGTTCACTAATAAATACTCTTTTTAATAGATTAGAAACTACAAACGACTCTGACTTTCTTTTGTGCCTAAGCTCTCTCTCTCTCCCAAGCTTGCCCACGTGGTTGTCCAGGTGAGCTCCGCTGTGTTTCAGCCTCTGAGCACTCTGCTCGATGTGCAAAGGGAAAACACGCACAAGAGGTGTTGCTTCTCCCAACATGGACGATGACTCATCTCCAGGAAGCAGAGATTAGTTCACCTGGAGGAAGTGGCCCTGTTGGAAAGGGGGCTCTAGGGCAGTGGTGGTGAACCTTTGGCACTCCAGATGTTATGGACTACAATTCCCATCAGCCCCTGCCAATTGGCTATGCTGGCAGGGGCTGATGGGAATTGTAGTTCTTAACATCTGGAGTGCCAAAGGTTCGCCACCACTGCTCTAGGGCATCAGTCACTCCCCTTCCCAACCCACTGCTGGCAACTCCAGGAGCCTGGCCAGGCACAAGCTTCCAGCTTATGGAAATCTTCTCAAGCAAGCCTTCCGAGCGACTCTTCCTTTTGCCCGGCCAGCCACGGGACAGGCAAGGCTTCGCTTTTGTCAAGCAGGTCACTTCTTAACAGAGGAGCCTGCTAGCGAGACTGGGCCCAGTTCACCAAAGTCAAAATAAAGGGAATGCTTTGAGCATGGGCAGAGTGCCCACTCCATTTGCTCTGGCTCCTCTCTGGGGCTGCGGTGCAGAGGAGGATGCCTGAGAGCAGACCTGGCCCCAAGCCCCATGCCCTTTCTCCCTCAGCCTGACCCTGCAGCCCTCCGAGGAAGGGGGCAGAGGTAGCCATAAAGGGGGTGAAAGCTGAGCCCCTCTCAGCTCCAGGCCTGCCCTGCCTGAAGTTCCCAGAGGCCCCAAATGCTCTCCACCACCTGCCCCTTTCTACTTACGCAGCCCGGGCTTGGGTGGGGTTGGACAGATTCCTGCCTAGGAATTCCCAAGGAGGCTGGACCAATGAGGGGAAGGGCACTCAATGGAAGTCTCTCTTTGCAGGGAGAAACTCCTGCCCTGCAGCCCACACGCGGAAGCTGCCTGCTGCTAGCCGAGCCTGTTCTCCGGCATTTCAGCACTTTGGATCCTGGCTCAGTTGGAACCGATTGTACGGGCAGGACTGGAATGAAGCAGGGGCACCCTGAGCCAGGCACTCTGGGGAAACCCGACTCTGTAGGGACAGACGGACAGACGGACGGACGGACAGCATCCTGGTCAGAGGGAGGGGGCTTGTAGGCAACCAGCTGCCCTCAGGGTATGCACCACAAGCCCCCCCCGGGACTGCGTTGCACCACACCCTGGGTGTTGCTACCTCCCCACACAATCTGGTCCTAGGGAAGGAAGTATTTGGCTGCACCTCTCTTCTGATGATTTATCTATGGAAGTTGCTGGTTTATTGCTTCCAACAGATGCATAGTACTCAACAGAAAAAGTTCTTGCCTTTTTAGGGAAGATCAGAGGTCCTTGGGAAAGGTCTGGAGTATTAAAAATATTCTGGAAAAAAGTAGCTTGTTTTAATGCCTGGGGGGGGCGGGGGATAAGCTATTGTGCATAACTGCTGCAGTCTGTGCCCATTCTCTCCCCAAGCAGGGGCAGGCAGAAGCTGTTGCCTTCACTCTTTGTTTTTATGACAGTGAACTCACAACAATGCTATGAACTGTACATACTGGGAATGGCTAATGAGAGAGACCGTCTGATTCATTCATTTAGTTATTTCATTTATTGGCATCATTTCTTGCTAAGACCTGAAGCAGATGACACAGTTTTTTTTAAAAAAACTGCAATAAAATCAATATACAACAGTTGTTTTTAATTATGGTTGCCAGCTACCCCGAGCCTGCTTGGGTGTGTGGGGTGTGTGTGTGGGATACAAGTCAAAAGTACAAATAGATAAGTAAAATGCAAAAGAACTAGATTACAACATTACAGAATAATGTACTGAAAGCATATAATGTGTACTTTGATGAAAGCTGCCTCAAAATTCACAGGCATCACTTAAAACCTTCTTAATTTTATAAATAAGCCTTCCTGAACTATTCTGTTTGTAATCAGAACTACCCAGTTCCCTTTTCTTATAACAATCACATTCAGTCATAACTTCAGAAATATGAAAAACTACCATTTTTCAGTAAAAGAAAAAGTCATCCCTACACTAAATAGTAAAAGAAAAAGTCATTCCTACACTAAATAGAAAAAAGCAAAACAGAAATGCTGCATGAACATGACAAACATTCGAACCCTCCTTCTGTGGGGCCCCTGGTGGCTCAGTGGTGGGCAAAGGCCCCAGGCTCAGCCCCTGGCAGCGCCTCCGGTTAGCTGAAGAGTAGGCAAGGCCAGCCTTGATAGGCCACCAAGGGTCTGACTCAGAGGCAGGTGGCTCAGGGGGTTCAACACAAGGACACAACAACCTCTGGCCCTGGGGGGTCTGAAAGCCAAGGAAGACAAACCATCCCTCCAAAGACCTCAGGGGCATTCTTCCCACGTCACATCACCGGCTGCAGCTCACGAGTGTCCTTCTATCATGAAAGCAAGCCTGGGAGAGCCAATGCTTGTTTCATTAAAACCTGGGTTCTTTTCTCCAATAACTCCAACCAGCTGAGGTCTCAACGATTTTTATTGAAAAACAGAAAACAAAGAAATAAACATAAATGCTTTTAGAGAAATTGACCAGCTGTATGCTTCTTGTGGATCTCTTGGGACCTCTAGCCAAGAGGTGCTTCTCTTAGCTTAGCCCATGATAGAGTCACCTAGGCTTTGTTCCCTCACTCTCCAAGAAAACTTTTCCCGCTCGCCATGAGGTTTCCAAAACCTTTGAAGTTTCATGCTAGCACCTCTGCATAGTTTCCTGTCCTCCCTCCAGGAGATCAAAAGGCAAAGATGCTTTTCACAGTCATATGTGACTTTGCTAGTTTTACAGTACTGTTCCATCACACCTTCCTGCCGCACAGAGGCGTTCCTCCCGTTGGGCAAAGTGGGCAGTTGCCCTGGGCGCAGCCCTGTGGGGGGCACAGGTTTGTTTGCGGGATTTTTTGTATTTTCAGTGTTTTTCCATCCTTTGGCCTCATGCAGAGTGGCGCAGCTTTTAGGCTAGCAGCACCAAAATTTCAGGGATGTTTTGGGAGGCTCTCCTGATGCTAATATCACCCAGGTTTGGTTCAGGGAGTCCAAAGTTATGGACTCCCAAATGGGGTACCCCATCCCCCATTGTTTCCAATGGGAGCTAATAGGAGATGAGGCTACACCTTTGAGGGTTGATAACTTTGGACCCCCTGAACCAAACTTCACCAAACCTGGGAGGTATCATCAGGAGAATCTTTTATTGATACTACCCAGGTTTAATAGAAGTTTGGTCCAGGGGGTCCAAAGCTATGGACTCCCAAAGGGGGTGCCCCATCATCCATTGTTTCCAATGGGAGCTAACAGAAGATGGGGGCTACACCTTTGAGGGTCCATAACTTTGGACCCCCTGAACCAAACTTCACCAAACCTGGGCAGTATCATTAGGGGCGTCTCCTAAAGATACCCTGAAAGTTTGGTGCTGCTAGCTTAACAATTGCACCCCTGCCAGCAGGCACCTCCCAAATTTCTCCAGATTTTCCTTTTAAATCCCCCCCGCCTTTGACATGGCTTTAAAGGGAGAACCTGAGGTCTCCCTAGTTGTTCATTGCAAGTGATGCTGTTTCAGGGTGGGGGAGAATCAACCCAAAAACAGCATCACTTCCAATGCGTTGCTTAAACTGGGAATCCCAGATTCTCCCTTTAAGGTGTGATTTAAAAGGAGAATCTGGGCTCCCTAGTTTAAACACCATTGAAAAATGATGCTGTTTGGGGGTGGATCTCTGCATCACTTGTTTAAACTAGGGGAGCCCAGATTCTCCTTTGAAACATTGAAAGTGATGTTGTTTCCCCCAATTAAAAAAAATTGATACAACACCATAAAATGTTTTCATAGCAGTAATAAAACATTTTGAAAGCATTTTGAAAATGTTTTCAAAAAATTATTTCTGCTGTGTGGCATGGCTTATTGCTGTGTTCAGATTTGTGAGTTGGGGCATGTTCTATAATGTGATGGTGACTTTGAAACAACCTGGTGTAAAAAATCATTGCTTGCTCACAGTGGGGGAGGGTGGCTGCCCATGGGGGGCACCAAACTCCAGTTTGCCTAGATACACCACTGGGCGTAGCTACAAGGGGGGGTGCGCGTTGCATTGGGCACGCACCTGGGGGGGGGGCATCAAACTCAGGTTTTGCCCAGGGCTCCAGTTTGCCTAGTTATGCCACTGCTGCCGCATGGAAAGTGGGGAGACTTGGAAGAGTCCCTGGCATGAGAATGTGTGGCAGAAGGAGCATGGGCCATGGGCTTAGTCAAGCGGAGGACTGCGCACACACCCCGTTCCCCTGAGCAGGCTTGGCTCCTGTGACGGGCCTGCTGTTGCTGCCCAAGGAGTCGCAGCAGCCTTCTCCCTCTTTGTGAAGCCGATGGGCTCACATCCAGTTTGGGACTGACCCCGGGCAAACAGCCTGAAAGGCGGCGGCAGCAGCCCCTCTGGCCAGACAGGGGGGCCCTGCAGTAGGACAGCCCTGAGTGAGGCTCCCCATGTGTGAGGAATCAGAGCAGCCCAGCCTGACACAGGGCTGTGAAAGGCACCCATGGGGAGGGCAGAGGGGCAAAACCATCTGTGATGGTGGCCGAGGATAGGGATGGCCTCCCAGAGACTGTTTCAGCCATGTTGGTCTGCCGTAGAACAGCTGGACTTGAGTTCAGGAGCCCCTCAGAGACTTCCAAGGCAGGAGCGTTCAAGAGATGAAGCCCCCTTCTCAGATGCCCCAGAGGGGGGGGGGGGAGAGAGAGAGAGAGAGAGAGAGCCTCTTCCAGGGTCCCAGTGTCTGGGCAGTTCTCCAGGCAGGCAGGCAGGCAGGCAGGCAGGCAGGGCTACTGTTACCTGTTGCCTCCCCTGAGTCAAGGCACCTCCCAGTCCTGTGCACCTGATGATGACCTTTCCTGGGCGGGGTGCCCAGAGAGCGCCCGGCTGCCTTGAAGAGAGGCAGCAGAGCTGGCTCCTGGCTCATCGGGGAGCAAGAGCTGTACTTGTCTGCACAGGCCAGAGAGGAGCTGAGTGGCAGAGAGGCCATTTCCCCCAAGGCTCAGGACACTTGAAGGACAACATCCACCATCTTGCTCCCAGTGTCCTATAGAGAGAAGCTCGAAGCAGACTGGAGTTTCTGGTCAGTCCAGTTTCTGTTGTGATTGCACCTGCCTTTGCCTCACATAAGGGAGCGGGCTTAATTGCCTGGCACAACAGACTGTCCTCGGCTGCCAGGAAGTCAGGCCGGCAGCCCCTGGCATGGAGGAAGCTCTCTGCCGCTCACCATGACTTCCGGGGGGCTGCAGTGACCCCTCCAGTGCTGGGCCTGAGAAGAAGCCATGGAAGAGGGGCTGCGGCCGGTAAGTTCCTGGCAAGAAGTTCTGCCCAGACATTCAGAGTGGGAGGGGGACAGGGACATTTGGGTAGGGAATTCTCTTTGCCCTTGTTAGTAGTTGAAATGGGTGTTCCTGGGCCCGTGTGTGTGCGTGCAGGGGGTCGGGGCTCTCCCATGGGTCCTGCAACTGGCAAGCCTCTGCTCTTTGTCTGGCGGATTCCACACAACATAAATGCAGCCTCTATAAGGTCCATTTTGGGATTTTGTGTTCCCGCAGTATGGGGGAACACCAGCATTGCCAGCCAAAACGGATCTTTCCCCCCCTGCTTGCTTCATGGAGCTCTTTTCAGTTTCTCCGTGGCACCCACCATTTTGTGCGCCATAGAAGACTCCATGGAGATTCCCCACGGAGGTTTCCTTGGCTTGAAGCTCATTTATTTGCTATTTTGCTGTAAAAAAGTAGAGGAATAAAGTTTGTTTAGTCTAGTGATCTGATGCGCGTGTTTTTTCCTTTTTTTTGAGGGGGCTGTCTGCGAAGCTAGGGCAACACAAATATGTGCGTACTGCAGCTTCTCTAGTCCCGTTGCTGTAGCTTTGCAGACAGCCCTCCCAAAACAAAACAAAACAAAAAGGAAAAGTGACATGTGTACGGGATCGCTTGGGTAACTTTATTCATCTTTATTCATTTATTGCAAAATAGCAAACAGATGAACTGCAAGCAGAGGAAACCTCCGTGGGGAATCTCCGTGGAGAATTTCCTGCAGCAGCACACCAAATGGTGGGCACAAGCAGCAGGAACAGAAGTAAGAGGTTTGGGCAGGTGAAATAAATAGTTTCCTGCCTGCTGGCATTTGCTCAGCAGGTAGGAATTGTCCTCAGTGGGTTGGTGGGGAAAGATTGCTAGTTTTGTGATTTTTAAAAAACCCGGGTTGAGAGCAATATAATGTTTGTGCATCCACCCCTGAAGTGCTGGTGTCGGAAATTCAATGTTGAGTGTACAATGTTGAGTCCTTTGTGTAGTTCTGTCTTCCTCCCGCACTCACTTGGAGGGAGGTCTGGATCTGAGGATGGACTCCCAGGAGCCTGGTGGTGGCTGAGCCAGGATGATTCCGGCCAAGGGACTCTATGATGCCAGCCTTGGGCCCCCTTCCTGTGGAAGGTCAGTAGGTGCGGCCACTTCCTTAACCAGCAGAAGCTCCTCCCTGGACTTCACCTCAAATGACCTTCCCCACCAATTGACCTTCCCCATGGGTTCTCCTGTTTCAGGGGGTGGGGGGCTGGCAATTCTGACCTCCTTGGGAGATTGCTGGCCTAGGTGCTCCACTCTTGATCACCATTTCCTTCAGTCACAAACAGGCCTGTGGTGGCTCTCTCTGCCTCCACACACGAGGACTCCTGGGTCCATTCCTGAACAGTCTGGAGTGGGCTGGTGCTGCCGACATGGTTGTGGTTCAAAACAGCAACAAAAAAAGCAAAGCGCAGCAGCAGGGCCCCGGCAGGCTTGTTGTGTCCGACCGCAGCGTGGAGATGGTGCAAGTGAAACCTGCTTCCAAGGTGGCCTCGGGGCGGGGGAGTCCCTCCACAACCCCCCCTGCCAATGAGGCTGAAGGGGGCCAGCTTCAGAGTACTCCTCTCTCTGCTGCTCTGACCATAGGTGCCCACGCACACACAGAGGTGGGAAGCAGCTGCGTCCAGGCGCAAGTGTGTTTGTGCACCCGTGTGCACCGGTGCATGCCCTTGCTGACACCACTTGGTGGCTGGGGTGTTCTGCTTGAGTTTCATTTCAGTTATTTCATTTCATATAGGAAATGGGGGGTGGGGAGTCCATGTCTTTCAAGAGAGGTGGGGAGACCTTTGCAGTCTTATTTCAATTCGGTTTTAATCATCTTTTAGCTGTTTTTGTAACCCCCCTTGAACTATGAGGCAGTCAGATATAAAAAAAGGCAAAGTTTCCCCTTCAGTCCTGTCTGACCCTGGGGCACCACTGCAAGCAGGGATTTTATAGGCAAGCCGTTTTTGTGGGGTAAATCACCTCTGCGTAAATGGCCCCTAAGCCCTGGGGGCAGCAAGGCTGGAAGAGGCCAAGCCAAGTCCTCTGCCACAGGTGTGGAGGGGCCGGCTGGGCCCACAGGCCTGGGTGTTTGTGGACCGGAGTCTTTTCGAGCTCCATCACACCTTGCTGGCAGGTCCCTTCCTATGTTGGTTTTTCCCAGGTGGTTCCCACAATGTTTCTTAAACCTCTTTTGAGCCAAAATTTCCCTGCAACATGCTTTGTATTCTATTCCTTACTGGAAGGTCTGTTTGATTTGAACTTATTCTGCCCATGACAGTGTCTTTTTGTGTGGTGGGATTTTTCTCTGATGTGGATCATGCCTTTGAGGAAGAGCTGGCCAGCCAGGAGAGGAATCCACCCTTTTCTGCACCCCATCTCTTGTGTTCTAAAAGATGCACATAACGGGGGTGGGGGTGGGGTCATTTTCCTGAGGGATGGCTCCTCTTTAGCAGTTGGCACCAGAATGGCTGAAGTGAGACCTTTGGAAAGGAGGATAGGCGTCAGATCTCTGGGCAATCTCGTTTTCCTTGAAAGTGGATGGGATGTTGGGGTGGGGGTGGGGGCTACAAATGAAGGTCAAGCTGTGCTGCTGCTGCTGAGTAGGGGGTAGCTCCTTTCCCATGCAACAGTCTGTGCCTTCTACAAGCTGCCATCTGCCTGCTTGGGTATTTCGTCAGTGTGGCAAAATAAACAGAAGTTTGGTGGTGCTGTAAAGACAGGACATCTCCCCCAGCATGAGCGTTCGTGAGTCCAAGTTGCTTCTTCAGTGTGGCAAACAGCAGCTGGTGGGCAAATATTTTGATCAGCAAAGCTACCCGAAGGAAAGGACCTTCCACTAGGCACTGGAAGACCACAGAATGACAGAGTCCTAGAGCTGTAGGGGACTCTTCGTCCAACTTCCTGTTTCATGCAGTTCATCCAAAGTTAGAGCAAGATCGCTGTCCAGCACCCTCCAGCAAAGAAGAGTCCTTACTCTCATGGAACTGGCTCTCCTGTGAACCAGCTCTGACCATTCTCACCCCATATCTCCCCTTCAGCCAGTTCAACCCAGTGGTCTGGCCGTGGCGCCCTCTGAAGTCGTGCAGAACAAGCCGGGTTTGCCCTCCTCCCTGGGACAGCCCTTCAGGGACTGGAGCTGCCCCTTCCTCCCTCAGCCTCCATGTTCTCTTCTCCAGTCTCAAAAGATCCCATTCCTTCCATCTCTCCCATTTTTGCAGGTCTCTGAACAGCTTTATGGTTTATTATTCTACATCCTTCTTACAGGGTCACAGCTAGAACTGGTCAGTGTTCTGCAGATGAGATCCTACTAGTCTGGGATGGAACTATTTCTTCTCACATGTAGTATACTACACTACTCTGCTATTACGATGAAACTGCTTGTGTAGTTTAAAACTGCCTTGGCCTCTTTTGCAGCTACATCACACTGCCTGAACCATCTCCCTTGAATCTGCCTGACCCCCTTTTAAAGCAGTCTATGCTGATGACCATCACTGGCCACGAATTCCTCAAGTTTAATTACTCATTGAGCAAGGAGGCATTTCCTTTTGTCTGTCCTGCATCAATTGTCCCTCAACTTTTAGGATGTCCTTGGGTTCCAGGAGAGGGAGGAATGTTCTCTCTACCCACTTTCTCTGTGCCACGCATAGCTTTATAAATCTTTATCACATTCCGCCTTACTGATCTCTTTTCTAAACTGAAAAGTAAAGTCGCAGACTCTCCAGCATCCCTTCATGAGATGGGCGCTTCAGCCCCTTGGTCACCGTGGTTGCCCTCTTCGGCACTTTCCCCAGGCAACGTCCTTTTTGAGTTAAACCACCAGAGTGACACACAGGATTCCAGGTGGGGTCCTGCCATAACTTTATAAGATGAGTCATTTTATTGTCAGTCCTTTCCCTAAAAATCATCAGAGTGGAGTCTGTCTCTTTTTTGCTGCTGCTGCTGCTGACATTTCCAAGACCTCTTTCTGTCTCCATCTCTGCCAGGTCAGAGGCCATCAACGTCTGTTTGTAATTAGGCTTTTGTTGGTCTCCATCCAGCATTTGGGGGTGAGTGGTGAGCATCTGCTTGGCATGCAGAAGGTCACGTGTTCGATCTCTGCAGGCATCTCCAGTTAACATGACGGGGTAGCGGATGAAGTCAATGGCTTTGGCTCAAAACCCTGGAGAGCTGCGGCACGTCCAAGTAGATGATGCTGACCTCTACTGACCAAGGCACTCGTCCAGAGAATGGCAGCTTCATGGGGTCAGCCAAGGTCCACCTGGTCGGCCTGCATTCTGATTCCCCCAGCAGCCAACTGTGGGCTTCTGGCCACGACCAAAATCCATCTCCCTTGTTGCTGACTCATGGCTGCCCCCAGCGCCAAATAGCATTCCAATGATGAGCACAGCAGGGTCTCATTTGGCCATCAGAGCTAACAGCCGTGAACTCTCCCAAGATCCATTCGCCATAGACTTATCATACCTCCTTTGAAAGGTCATCTAGATTTGAGTCTAGGAGCACCTGAGAGGCCAGCAGGGTTTTGGGGGTGTGGGCCTTCGAGAGCCAGGGCTCCAGGACATGCACCTAGCTGCTCTCCTGCAGACCCACGTGGCTTCCCTCTGCAATAACCTTTGAAAGAGCCAGCCCGCCAGCTGTGATTAGGAGTCCCACAAGCTGGTGATGATTTGTGTGAAGAAGGACTTTCTGTTGTCTGTCCTGGATTTTTTGTCCACCAGCTTCATTGGTGACTGGAGAATTCTAACATTTCAGGGAGGGAGGAAAAAAGGTTTCCCCCCCACCCTTGGCACCTGACACATTATTTTATCAGCCTCCATCACATGTGTGCCTCTTGCCCTGAATCCTCTCTAAAGGCTCCCAACTCTTTAGCTTTTTTCCTCACCCGAAAGAGGGCCCAGCAGCAGCCTCTGGTTTTTGCTTGCACCTTTGAATCTTTCCCAGGGCCACGAGACCTCTTTTGGGGCCAATGAGATGCTACCCAGGATTCCAAATACTTCCCAGCACCATTGCTCTGATCCAGCGTAGTGCTATGATGAGAGAATAAAGTTGCTGGGCAGCCTCCCACGTCACACGTCATCCCGGCCCTTTGATTGCTTTCTTCCCTTCCTCCCCCTCTAGTGGCCACACCTTAGCAAAGAATGTGAAGCAGTTTCCCAAGGCACCCAGGGGAGCTCTGCTTCGGTGCTTGCATCCGGCAGAGGAGGCTGCTCGTGAATCAACAGGAAAGAATGGCCACCTGGTGTCAACATCTCATCAGGGCATTCCGGGTCAAGGAGTTCCTGCACTGGGCAAGGCGGAGTTCTCTGGGTCAGGCCCTGCCTCCTGGTGGCTCAGATGGGAACTACTGGCCACACCAGAAGGGGCACCGAGGCCAGCTTGCTGCCAGGGCATATTTGCCACGCATTGCCCTCCCTCCAGGCCCCGAAGAAAAGCTCCCAACGTCTGTCCACTGGAACTGGAGCTGTCTTCCTGGCTGATGCCTCCCTTGGCATTTCTAAACGAAGGCAGGCCTTGGATGAAAGTGTGGGGCCACGGGGGTGCCCTTCCAGTGCCACTCATTTTGTCAGGCAGGCAGCTAGCAATGGGGCCACGTGTGGACTGAGGACCTGGTGGCCTCACTTAAGGAAGCTGCTTGGAAGCTGTTCAGTGACACTTCCCCAAGGGAAGGACCAGACAGACCCAGATGTGCCATACTCACCCGCACCTCTGCTTGGATGCTTCCATGGCCAAGAACTGTGTGTGTGTTTGTATTCTGGTGTTTCAAGGGGTTTGTTTAGGCCTATTAGGCTGGCTAGTCATTTTTTCAGAGACAGAACCAGCCTTCTTGAGTATTGGCCTTCTTTACCCACAGGAAAGCCTACCCACCCAAAATTGTGACTCCCACCCCTGCCCCCCAGTCCCCCCAGCCTTCCCACCAAGACACTCCTTAGAGGCTGTCCAAGGAGTCGCCTTCAGACCCTGCGCTCTGGATTCTGGCCGGGACCCTCTGCCTGCTGTGGCTCGTGGAATCTCAAGTAAGGCTTGGTTGGGGTGGGTGTGGTGGGGCATTGCTGTGGATGGCATGGAGGCGGGGGGGAGGTAAGGGGGTGGGCGTAGAATGGGGCAGCTCAGCCAGCGGCTGGAGCAACCAAGAAGCACCCCTCCATGATCCCAGGGGACTGTGAGGTTCAGCAGGAATCGTTCCAGCCCTTCCTGCTCCCAGAACTCTGTGCTGAGCTGCGAGACTGAAACTCTGTCCAGAGGGCTCGACAGGGGGGGGGGGTGGCGGCGGCGGCAGCCTGCTTGTGCTTTTATCTCAGTGTCCAGAGTCCTCCCTCAAGCAGCAGCTCCCTCGATGCCGAGCATCCCTTCCCCTGTGCTCCTCACAAGTGACCCTCCCTCTTCTGCTTCACCCCCTCCCCCCCTGCAGCAGCATCCTCGGCCACCACCTTCAAGGCGTCTTGGGGCATGGGCCAGAAGAAAGCGGCCCTCATCCTGTGCCTCGTGGTCCTCATCGTCCTGCTGATTGGCCTCATCCTCTTGTGTAAGTTTCACTCCCCGTTTCTTTCTTGTGTGGGGTGGACCACCCACACAAGCAAGGCAGCTGCGGGGAGGGGCAGAGCCCCCAGCTACAGACTCTGTTCCCCCCTCCCCCGCAGGTCTCCTTACTGTGCAGCTGGGGCTTCATGCACATTCTCCAGTCAGACACCCCCTGCTCAGGTCAGCCACGAAGCCTCCTTCGTGTGCCACCCCCACCCCCAGTGTGGGGCAAGGCACAGAGCCCCCCCTCCCTCCACCTCCCCCCCTCACCTGGGCAACTCAAAAAGTCCCCCAAAGCCAAAATAACAACATGCACTACAGTTTTATTCCAGGCAGACACACATAAGTAATTGGGGACTTTTGATTGGGGGGAACTTAACAGAATATGGAAACCAAAAGGAAAGCCCAGTTTGTTCTTGGCCGGGAGCACAGGCGGCCTTCAAGGCCCGACTGATGGGGGCTCAAGAGGGTGACTAGAAGGCATGGACCTCCCTGTCCAAAAGCAGTCGGCGTCTGAATACGCACGTGAGGGGGAGCACCGGAGGAAGACCTCAGCTTCTACTCCCAATTTTTGGGTGCTCCAGGATACCTGACTGCCTTCTGTGTGAGAGAGAGTGCAGGACTGGGTGGGCCTCCACCCCCCCACCCCCCCCGCCAAGCCAGTCCAGCAGGGCTCTTCTTATGTTCACTGGAGACCAAGATTTGTCAGACCAGGTCGCTGGCTGACTCCGGACAGCTCCTGCTGAAGTGAACGTAGCTGGTGTCCGAAGAGGCCCTGGGTGCCTGCTTCCAGACTGAACAAAGCGTTATTGACATATATCTTGATTCCGCTGCTTGAGGGAAGACTTTGGGGGCCCCTTTCCCCTGGAGGACGGGCCTTCCGTAGTCACCTTCTGAGTTCCTGACCAAGGGGTGCTGGACTGTCTGCTGCCGCCTCCCTCCCGCACCATCTGGGCCACCCGTCTTCTTCTCCAGAGGCCTCCTGTGTCTGTCTTGGCCAGAGGACCACGCCAAGTCAGAGCAAAGCCAAAGGGCACTCTGTATTCCAGGCCTGGGTCTTCACTGAGCCTGACTGAGCCAGACGCCTGGCCTGGTTCGGGGACCTTCTGGGGCTGAGGGGGCTCCTCTGGGCAGGGTGGGCTTTGCCCGCAGCCTGCAGAAGCTGGCTGGGTGAGCTGCTGGACTTGGCCATCCCACTTGTCAGTGGGCTTTGCTGGCTCCTGAAGCATCCCTGCTGTAAAGCCCCCCTGCATATCAGGAGGGGGTGTCCCAGGGAGGCTCTGTCCTGGGGAGTCCCTGAGCGGCCCTGCTTTCACACCGACTGACTGCTGAGCAGGGCTGGGAGGAGGAGGAGGAGGAGGAGGAGGAGGAGGGAGGCTGGAGTGGCTGCAGCGGAAAGAGGTGCCATTTTTGCCCCCAAGTTCTGGCGCATCCGGGGACCAGGCAGGGGAATGTTTAGTGACGCTGCTGGCAGGAGGGGCTTTGGGGCTTCCCAAGGTACCTTCCTGCACCCAGGAAGAGAGTGCAGGCATCCCTCTGGGGAAGAGGTGGCTCACCTGCCCACCACCTGTCCAAGGGCTTCCCCCTCCGGGGTCTGCTGCATCTCACAAAGCCCCTCTACTTCCCAACCCAGTCTTGTTCTGGAGGTCCAGCACAGGCATCGTGTACAAGGAGCCGGAGGAGAGCTGCGGGGACCGTGCAGTGCGCTGCGATGGGATTTACGACTGTTCCCAGCGGAGTGACGAACTGGACTGCGGTAGGGTATGCGAGGCCTGTTCTGGCAGAACGACAGTGGGCCGAGAGTGTGTGTGTGTGTGTGTTGGGGATGGGGTGGGGTGGTCAGACCCCTTGGGCCCAATCTTGGAAAATGCTACAAGTCTCACCTGGGCCCCCTTTTCTTCCCCTCCGCAGTCCGCTTTGGCTGGAACCAGTCACTGCTGCACGTCTACTCCAGCACCGAGAAGCAGTGGCTGCCCATCTGCAGCAGCGCCTGGAATGAGACCTTCTCCACTAAGACCTGCCAACAGCTGGGATTCCAAACGTAATTCCCAGGGTCAAGGTGGGAGGGATGAGCACGCGGAGGGACGGAAGGAGGGGAGGAGAGCGGCAGTCCTTCAGCCTCACCATTCCTCCTCCTCCTCCTCCTCCTCCTCCTCCTCCTCCTGGAGC
Organism: Sphaerodactylus townsendi; assembly: GCF_021028975.2. NCBI lineage: Eukaryota > Metazoa > Chordata > Lepidosauria > Squamata > Sphaerodactylidae > Sphaerodactylus > Sphaerodactylus townsendi. The sequence goes on from NC_059436.1 coordinate 25,866,217, forward strand.
AGCAGCGGCGTAGGAGGTTAAGACCTCGTGTATCTAATCTGGAGGAACCGGGTTTGATTCCCAGCTCTGCCGCCTGAGCTGTGGAGGCTCATCTGGGGAATTCAGATTAGCCTGGGCACTCCCGCACACGCCAGCTGGGTGACCTTGGGCTAGTCACAGCTTCTCGGAGCTCTCTCAGCCCCACCTACCCCACAGGGTGTTTGTTGTGAGGGGGAAAGGGCAAGGAGATTGTAAGCCCCTTTGAGTCTCCTGCAGGAGAGAAAGGGGGGATTTAAATCCAAACTCCTCCTCCTCCTCCTCCTCCTCCTCCTCCTCTTCTCCTCCTCCTCCTCCTCCTCCTCCTCCTCCTCCTCGCTGTCAACTTGCAACTGACTTATGGCTCAGGGTTTTCAAGGCAAGAGATGTTTGCCTGCCTTTATGCAGAGACCCTAATATTCCTAGGTGGTCTCTCATCCAAATACTGACCAGGGCCAGCCCACCTCAGCTTCCAACGTCTGACAAGATCAGGCTAGCCTATCCTATCCAGGTCAGGGCGCCCCTGGTTTGGGCTTCTTTAATGCTTGCAAATAGCAGGACCCATCTTCAGGCTGTACTCCTTCCAACAGGGGAAGGGAGCAACCCTTCCCCCACCCCTGTGCCTGGAAAGCGTGTGTGGGAAGGAGAAGCTCTCTCCTTGGCATGTGGTCTGGGGTGGGTGTGATAAGATTTGTTGTTGGGAGCAGAGTTAGCCTGAGCTGCAGGCCCATCCCAGGAGACCGGTGTCGCCAATGGCCTTGCTTTTCCCAGCCTCCATTTGTATTGCAGCCAACCTACAGAGCAAAGGAAGGGGTTCCGCTTCATTGTACCACAATTTTGCCTTGACCCAGAAGAGGTGACGCTGGCCCCTGTTCTCTTTCCCCAGATCCTCCCACACAGAGTACATTCCTCTGTCCTTCTCTGGGAAAAGCCTCGTGGTTGCCGGGATGCACAAAACCATTCAGCAGAGTCTCAACAGGTAAGAGGGCGCTGCCGGCAAGATGCTGAGGGTGGGGGAGCAGCAGGGCATGAGGGAGGAGGGCCTTGAGGGGTGGGGATCCTTCCTGCGGAATCACTGACTTGTGCTAGGAGAACTGAGATGCTGCCAGTTGGGTGCCCCAACCAGGAGGGAAACTATGATGATGCTCCCTGCTGCAATCTGTTCATTGCAGGGGCTGCTGAGATGAGCCCCCCTCCCACCCGCTGCAGCTGGAGCAAGATGTAATTGTGGCAGGGAGGTGCGGTGGCGTTTGTTCCTAGGCAGCTGTCAGGCCTGGCGCACCTCCCCAAAGCAGATGCATGGGGCTAGACTCCATTGCCAGGACCATTCATTTGGGTAGACCTGAACTCAAATCCTCACTTACCTTGAAATGTACTGAGTGGCGGAGGACCACCATTCTCTGTTCTCCAAACCTACCTCACAGGGTCATTGTAAGGCTAAAATAGAGTGGTAATCCATGCACTTTATCAAGTTCCTTGGAGAAAAGTTAGCATAAAATGCACTAAGAACATAGACCTGGTTCACCTTCCTCATGAGAACCCTGCGAGGTAGGCAAGACTGTGACCTAGTGGCTGCTGGCCACAGTTCACCAAGAGAGCTTTGCAGCATGATCAGGGGGGATTCCAACCCAGGCCTCTCAGTCCACTGTGCCACCGTGGTCCTTGGCCGACACCCTGCCACAGACACAACTCTGGCAAGAATCAAAATCCCCCCAACGCTGTTTAGGTAAATGTAAGAGGACAGGAAGGCCGGTGATTACTGGAATGCCGCCTTCCTCAGCCATCAACACTTCCCAGGAGCACTCCCCACAGCCGTTCTGGCGGACGGGGTCTGGCCCATCAGACTAGGAACCGGGAGACCCCCATTCTGGCTGGGAAATCTTGGGCCGGTCACTGACTCTCTCAGCTGAACCTACCTCACAGGGCTGTTGGTGTTGAGCAGAAGCTACTTTGGGTCCCTGTTGAGAAGAAAAGCAGGACCACAATAGCTAAATAAATACTGCAGCTGGTGGAACTTCCAGCTACCAGAGAGCCAGCCTTTGCTCCTCTGTGTCCAAAGGACCATCGGGGAGACTGAGGTCCCAATCCAGAGCCCAGAAGCACACACTGCTTAAGGGGCCTTACAGTGAAATGCTTGTGGCAGCTGCTACAGACATCAGAAGAAGAGGAATGCCTGAGGGTGGGGCTGCCACCCCCCACCCCCCATTGCTGAGTTTTGGGGCCTTAGTTGCTGTCGCTTTAATTGCTCTCTCTCTCTGTTTGTATTACATAAACACGCTAAAGAATGAAAGACCCCTTTTCCTTCTGTTGCCCGGCTGGCCAAAGCTGCACTGTCCTGGCCACATATTAGCCCAAAATAGCCCTGCCAGGTCTGCAAAATGATGACTGTGGTGACTTTCCCTTTGAAGATAAGATGTCCTGCCCCCAACCCCCGCCCCCCCCCCCCCAGAATAGGCAAGACATTGTTCGTTTGACTGACCTCAGCAGCTCTTCTCCCCAGGCAGAGGTGGCCACTGGCTCTAGGCATGGCCACGTGATGCTGTGAATGGCAGGTTTGTCTTGCCCGGCATGTGTGGGGGCATCTCAGGTCTGTTGTGACACACAGCTAGGCTCAGTGGCCACGTGTTGGCACTGGTGGCACCTGTGAGGCTTTGGAGCATCTTTCCTGTAGCTCACAACCTGTCTGGCAACACATCTCCAATGCAGCACCTGGCTAGTGACATCTTTCTGTAGAAAAAGGTCTGAATAAAATTCACCTGGATTCATATTCCTGTTAGGACAAGAATCCCATTGAATAGTCCTGGCCTGACCCCAGGATTTCCACCAAACTTACAGTGAGGAGAAAAGGCAGCCCCGCCCTCCCTGCTGCAGGCCTTTGACCGGCTCCTGCCCTGAAGTCTAGAAGCGGAGGCCCATTCCCACGTCCCCCGAGCCACAAGTGACTTGTCCACCCGCCAAGCTTTGCTGGAGCCTTTGGAGCTGGGAGCATCCCTGCCCTTCCCCCTTCCCCCTTCCCCCTTCCCCACGGGGTCTGGACTTGGGCAGGACTTGCCTCCGCTTACGCCTGACTCTCTGTTCTGGTCTCTTCTAAAGCTCCCGGTGCCCGACTGGAAAATACGTGGCTCTCCGTTGCACTCGTAAGTACACTTCATGGGGTGGGTGACAAAGTCGGTTAGGTTTTCATTGATGAAGTGAAGGAACAAGGACTTGAGTCAGCAAGAATTGAGTTTGGGCTGACTCCAAAATGCCCCCCACCTTCATATCCCCCCCACCCCACTGATAGGGTACAAAGCCCCAGCCAGCGGAGCGGGTGGAGCCCTGACTGGCACAGGTAAGAGGGAGGGCCTTGCTTTGCAGAGCTGTGACCTTTGGGCAGTCGGAGGCAGGCGGGCAGGCAGGCTGGCGAAGAGAGGGGGCCTTGTCCAGACCTCTCTCCCCCAGAGGCAGCTCCTGGGAAGCCCTCTGCCTGCCTGCCTGCCTGCCCGCCTCGCTGGAACCGTCTCTCCTGCAGGCTGCGGGCAAAGGATGTCCAGCCGCATCGTCGGAGGCACCGAAACTCTGGCTAGCAAGTGGCCTTGGCAAGTGAGCCTCCGGTATGGATCCACCCACATCTGCGGAGGCACCATCATCGACCCCCTGTGGGTCCTCACAGCCGCCCACTGCTTCTTCATGTAAGCGGGACCACTGCTGGCGGGGGGGGGGGGGGGGGGGTCTGGTTTGGAGGAGGTCTAGCAAGGCCGGGGGAGAAGAAGTCCACCCCTCCCTCCAGGGGCCCCGAGGAGACTCAGAAAAGCACGGGGGGGGGGGAGGCTCCCAGAGGCCACGTGACCAGCCCTGAGGTAGGACTGCCTCTCTGGTACGCCAGGAGCCTGCCCCGCCATCTCTGGAAGGCTGCTTGGGTGCCCTGTCTGGTCTGGCCTCTTGCTTGTCTGCTAGGCTGGGCCTGCGGCTGCCCTTCTCACTTCCACCATCCACCACCTCCCTGCCCATTTGCCCCAGAAGCCCCCTCTGCACAGTATCTGTGGAGGATGCATTTCTCTTGCTACATCAGTGATGTTCAACCTCTCTGGCTGAAGCTGAAGGCAGCAGGTCACACAGTGTCAGTTAACACAATCACAGAATGGCTCATCCAGTAAACAAAGCACAAGCGTCAACATGACCGGCTCAGTGCTGCAGAAATTGTATGGCTGGATCAGACTTGCATCAACAGGCGGCAGCACAGGCCTTTCCTGAGGTTTTCTCTCGTGGTTGCCGTTAGAGCAAAAGGCGGGTGGCCTCTGAGTTGAGCAGCTGGGACACTGGGCTGAGCTGAGGGTGGTGGCGATTTCTACACACTCACCCCGCCCCCTGCCCTCATGCTTTGCCCAGAAAGTGTCCCCAAGGAGCAGAGCCAAAGCAGAACAGAGCCCCTCTTACCCCACGACAGTTGCTGCTGACCATTTCTGAAAGGCAGTGTGGCGTAGTGTGAAGAGCAGGTGGACTCTACTCTGGAGAACCGGGTTTGATTCCCAGTTCCTCCACATGAAGCCTGCTGGGCGACTTTGGGCCAGTCTCAGTTCTCTCAGAGCTTTCTCAGACTCACCTACCTCACAAGGTGTCTGTTGTGGGGAGAGGAAGGGAAAAGGAGCTTGCAAGTGGAGAATCGTGGGGCATCTGTCCAGACTCTCCTGCGTCTTCTTGGTGCTTCCTCTGTTCCATTTTGGGGGTTCTTAGGAACAACGAGAAGATCCTGGACGAGTGGCAGGTGCACGCCGGGGCCTCTGACCTCAGCCACTCAGCGGAGGCCATCCCAGTCTCGCACGTCATCATCAACTCCAACTACAGCGATGATCACGACTTAATTCATGACATCAGCCTGATGAAGCTGTCGGTGTCTCTGACTCTCTAGGGTGGATGCCTCCCAGGGCTGGACTAGGAGCCCTCTCACAAAAGCCTCGCTCACAAGGAAGCTCAGCATCCCTCTTTCATGGAGGCTCATTTCCTCTCTCTTGTTCAGCTCCAGGGTCTCACTTGCCTGCCTGCCTCCCCATGTCTGGCCAGAAGTTCCTTCCCGGGAGGACGTGTTCCATCACGGGGTTTGGGAAGACCAGCGAGAATGATGGTGAGCCGGGGGGAGGGCCGGGGGTCCTGGCTGGGCCAGACGCACAGCCCCTGCAGGAAAGGCCAGGGGCTCCTGGTGGGGGATGGGAGTCCTCCCACCCACCCACCCACCCACCCAGAATGCTGGCTTGTTCCAGAGAACACCTCCCCGAAGCTACGGGAAGCAGAGGTGAAGATCATTGACTACAGGCTCTGCAACAGCCAGAATGTCTACGAAGGCTACCTGACCCCCCGGATGATGTGTGCTGGGTACTTGCAGGGTGGCCGGGATTCCTGCCAGGTAAGGTGGGATTCCTGCAGGGGGCAGGAGCAAGCACAGGTGCTGGGAGATCCTGTGGGGGTGCCTGATGCAGGTGCCTCATGTCAGGGATTTGGGGCGCAGAGGGTTTGACGAGGGCCTGCCCTAAGAGGCTCTCCTCTCCAAAGGGACTGGGAGGTTGCGAAGACATGATCAGTGGCCAGCACTGCCCACTTCTTTGAAAAAGGGGAGAGGAGGTCACCTGGCTGAGCTGCCTCCGGGAGCCTTTTCTTGGGCACGCAGCCTGGCTCCCGCTCATGCCCGGCAGTTCCAAGTCTTTGACTGAGCCCACGGTGAAAAGCTGTGTTATGACCTGGAAAGGGTGGGGGGCAGCAGGGGAACACCTTGGGGGCTTTGTTCATGAGCACAGTGGGCAGGGGCTCTAGGAAGGATCTGGGGCTGTCCTCCCCTCCAGCCTCCGAGTCCTGTTGCTCAGTCTTCCCCACTACCTTGTGGATCTGGCCTCTCTGCCTTAGGGTGACAGTGGGGGTCCTCTGGTCTGCCAGGACAGCAGCCGTTGGTATGTGGCGGGGGTCACCAGTTGGGGGACCGGCTGCGGCCAGAGGAACAAGCCCGGCGTCTACACTCGGATCACGAAGCTGCTCAGTTGGATTCACAGCAAAATGGAGGTGAGACGGCTGCTTGTGGCTTTTTGAACTCTGTGAACCCCGCAAGCGTTTCCATGCTGGACAAAAGCAAGGGGTGTGCAGACCCCCTTGCAATGGGAGTGTTATCCCACCCTTGAAGGGAACATTGCTTTCAGTACAGACACACAGAAACTATTTGCCTGTTCCAAAAGCAACATATTAACCACTAAACCACAGGGTTGTGTGGAGAGAACTACCATGTATTCTGATAGTGAAGTGTGAACCTATCTACGGATACTTAAATCTGCAGATTGGGACCAATGCTTCAGAAGGAAGATTGCTTGGGGGGAAAACTCTGAAACTTAAAAAGTGCGTGGGGAAAGGGGATGTTGAACAAAGTAAAATTCTGTGTGTGTGTGTGTGTGTGTGTGTGTGTGTGAGAGAGAGAGAGAGAGAGAGAGAGAGAGAGAGAGAGAGAGAGAGAGAGAGAGAGTGTATTGGGAAAGAAGTTAGACAGGGGAACGGGGAACGGGGTGCTCCCTCCTCACAAGTTCCGTGTGGGCCCTGCTTATTTATTTATTTATTTATAGTCCATCTCTAACCAGTGAACAGCCTTATGAAGAGAGATCAGAAGTTTGTTTATTCCAGGTGACAAGTGAAAACCTCGTATGCTGGTCCAGAGATTATTCAATGCTTTAAGATTTTTATTCGACCACAGACTGGTCTGTGGTAGACAGAACAGTTTCACTGCATCCCAGATGGGAGAGATTCTGGGGTCTGGGTGTGTTTGGCAACCTGATATATGCCCGTTTGTGTGAACCTCTCATGACTTTTGTTAAAACCATCCCATTTGTTTCCTCCGAAGACGTGAGGGAAGATCCCTCTGAGCACTAAATGCCTCCGTCCCCCGTCCCCCCAGAATAACTGTGTGTCAAATGTGTGTTCGACTCATTCTGCTCCTGCTAATGTTTAGTCTGGGTGTCAGGCCACAGATGCCTTCACCAGCTGCCTCTCAAGTACTGGAACAGAGACAGTTGCAAATTTGAAAACTGAAAGCAAATTCTCAGACCAGCTGTACCATGAACAGTCAAGGTCTGTGACAACCTCTTGGTCCAGCCAGTGTGCCCCCGCCCTCAAGAGAGGAGGTCCTGCCCATGGGAGGGACGAGAGAGCCTGAACGGTGGGAAATACCACCCAAGCACACAGTTCCTGTAGATGCTGCGATGGCATCATTCCATCTCCTTTCCAAGAATATCCTCCTGGGCTCATTGCTGCAGATGGCGACCGTTTTCCCTGGGGGGAGATGTGGAACAGGTGATATGTGGCCACTAGTTACCACTTCTGTCTGTTGGGGCTATTTGCACCCCACTTTTCTGCCCAAAGGGGAATCCCAAGTGGCTTTTGACATTGTTCTCTTCTCCTCCATTTTATCCTCACAACAGCCCTGTGAGGTACATGAAGCTGGGAATGGCCAGTTCAAGGTTACCTTGCAAGCTGCCAGGGTGGAGTGGAGATTTAAAGTGGGCTCTCCCAGATCCTAGTTTGACTCTAATTACTCAGCCATTTTGCTTCCAGCTCTGAAGAGGGGCAGGCAGTGAAATCCATGCATTGGGAGCAGCCACAATGATCAATGAGAGGTTGCAGAAAACCCCGACTTTCTTATTAAGCACCCCCCATTTGAAGCAAGCTGCACCCCAGAACACGGACTACTTACCTAGTCAAGTGTCAACCCCTTTCCCAAACAAATGACAAAACCCCCACCCAGCCAGCATTGGGCTTCACTTGGGGTTGCTTGAGCCCCCACCTCAAATTCTGGCTCAGTTTCAAAGCCCCTCAAGGCCTCCTGGCAGAGGGGGGGGGAGCCTTGCTGCCTGGTGTGGTTGCTGGGGAGGGGTCGGGGGGGGGGGGCACAGGCAGCCACTTGAGACCCAGCATGGCACTGTGGATGAGGAGTGGACTGGGACCCAGAGCGGCCTGGGGTCAGACCCCCATTTTGACCATGGACGGTTACTGGGTGACCTTGGACCCATCATACCCTCAAGCCTGGTCTACCTCGCAGGACTGCTGTGGTGGGAAAATGGAGGAGAGGGAGACCAATATTCTAAAATATCAAGTCCCAACAGGAGAGAAAAGCAGGGTATAAATCATGCAAAAGGAATGAGGGGGAGGGGAATCCATAGCAGAGGGTGGGGAGGGGAGGGGGGGGCTTCCTTTCCCCAGTCAGTGTTTCAACCAACGTTCCAAATATTTCTGATTGTGGCTGACTCATACAGCTGAGAAATACCCTTTTCAACTTCACAGCCACAAAGACACCAAGAGCTGCTGCCCAGGTGGCTTCTCTGCACTTGCCTTTGCCCCCTTCTGCCCAGGAGGAGCTCCAAGGAGGCTGCTGCTGCCACCCCTCCACCTGCTCACTCTTCTTTCCATTCCAGAGCCAGAGCAACTGACGAGAGGGAGGCTGCCCACCCGCCCACCCCTGCTCCTGGAGAAGGACTCTCCTGCAAGTGGGCCGGCTGCTGTTTCCTGCTCTGGAGAAAGGAGGGGGCCGCCACGCCGGAGGAGGGCCTGTTGTGGCCGTAGCCTCTGGTGAGCCCAAAGGATGGATGTTCTGATGGGGAGAGAGAAGCGCCTTGTCCTTTGCAGCAAACAGGCCTCCCCCAAGACCCGCCTGAGCTCCTTGGACCAGACTGCACTGGCACGAGTGAGCAGAAATGCTTCTGGAGTGGACACGGAGAGCACCCCCATGGCAAGGACCCAGGTCTAAGCTGCAGGTGGAGTGACCAGAACTCTGTTGCACTGAATGGGGGCTCTCTGACAGCCCCCTCACTATTTCCCAGGAATGTCCAAGGTCAGAGGGACACAGCCACGTGCCACCCAGGGCCTTGGGCCCTTCACATCCACGCTTGGACATGGGCCAGGTACATGCTTTGGAAGGTACTGCGACTGAGTGCTGCTGCCTGCAGAATTGCAGCACCCTCTCCCCACCGTCTGGTTCACCTGGCCCTCAGAGGAGCTGCCCTTTTGGCCTGTCAAAGGTGGCTTCCTGGGCTCCTCCTCTCCTCCCTGTCTGCCTTCTCCTGTGTCTGCATCTTGCCGGAGCACGCCTGCACTGCCAGGCAGTTGCTAGCTGGTGAGTCCTGTGGCTTAAATTTCAGTGCCAAACTCCAGGGGCATCTCTCAGCCAAAATGGACAGCAAGTAATGTTGCCGCCACAGAACTGCAGGGGGGGGGGGGGGGGGAGACATGACTGTCAGCAGGAGACCTTGTTGTGTGGTTTTAAAATATATTTATATATATTTTTCCACTTATAACAGTCTGAATCTCAGTTAATGAAAAAGGACTCTGTGGGAGAACAGGAAAGATTTCCAACTCCTTCCCTGAGTCCATCAGAGTAAATCTTTCATTTGCATCTGAACTGCCTCCTCCTCCTCCTCTCTCTTTTCCTCACAGCGCATGGCTGAGGGTGTGACTAGCCCAAGGGTGCTTTGCAGCCACCTGGGGATCTGAACGCTGGTGTGCGTGTCCCCCCCCATCTTAGACTGACATTCGAACAATGACACCATTCACAGACTGTACACTCAACACACATCTTTATTACTCAGTCTTACAGAAACTGAAACCTTTAAATGGCATTTAAAACAAGTTACTCCTTACACTTGAAACAATGTCAGTATCAAGTTATTGTAGTAGCATTAAGCAATAACTGTTCCGACTGTTGTATTAGTTGGGAAATTAATCCTCTTTTTACTAATCATCTGTTGGCTTCAAAGTATTCCAGATGAAATCTTTCAATCAAAACAGAGGCCAAAGAATTGACCACCAGAGCCGTTGTCTTCTTATCAGACAGGAGAGTTTGGACAAGTGATCTGTCTGAACTCTTCTTCCTTGTAGTGACTGAGCAGGCACGGGGTTCTGTGGGAAATGACCCGTTTACAATAATGTGAACTATTGCTTCTGGTGCCTCAGTCCTCGCTGCTGAGGGAAAGGCACTTGGCCTTGCTCAAGAGAAAGCTCTTTGTGGAAATGGCATCGTTAATGAAGTCAGGTTCTTTGTTCTCATCATCCCGTGCTGTACTGATCAGCTTAGAGCGTCTGGTGAACAAATCCTGCCTTTCGTGCTCCAGAAGTCTTTGATCACTTGGAGAATTCGCCACGGGCTGCCGGGCCGTTCAGGTCTATTCTGTTGTGGATTATTTCGGTCCATCTGGTGATTTTTGGGTCTTCTAGCATATATGCGATAAGATTATCCCTGTTGGTCCAACAGTGCATTTTTAGCCAGTATCTGATTGTTGTGATCTACTCTTTCGTTTCTAATAATTGTTGGCCAGATTCCGAACAAAGGGCCATGTAGCTGACACATTTTTTTTAATTACTCAATCTTGCAGCCGCATCTGACATGGTCAGTTATGATCTTGTGGGCCACAATCTTGCAGTTTCTGGATGACACAGGACAGTCTTGCAGTGGCTGTTTTGGGGACAGCTGGGGAAGAAGTTATCATCACAACACCCTTTGTGTGACTGCTGGCAAGGGATGGGTTGTAGGGAAGAGCATTTTTGCTGGAAGATTGACAAGCCTCACCAAGGAGGGCTTTAAAATGAGTGAAAGGGGGGGGGGACAATATCCACGTGGGAAGGAGCCCACCTGGTTCTAGAGAGAAGAGGCTGAAGGTTATAGAGAGAACTGAGCGACTAGTTCAAAGGCCCAGCAGTGAGCGGGATCATAAAACCTTCAATCAGCACCCATCCACAGGGCATGAACCACAGCCGTAGATGTGTCTACACTAAGGCACAAGGCATGGGTAATAAACAGGAACTCTTAATACGGCATAATAAATATGATATAATAGGTATCACTGAAACCTGGTGGCATGAATCTCATGACTGGAATGTAATAATTGAGGGGTACAACCTAGGAAAGGTGAAGGAGTAGCACTATGTCATGAATTATTACACCTGTGAGCAGGTCCATGGCTTAAATCCTGGGAACCAGAGCATCTGCATGAAAATTAAGGGGGAGAAAAACAACAGTGATCTTATTGTGGGGGTCTATTACAGACCTCCAAGCCAGACTGGAGCAGTGACCAAACTTTCGCAAAGAAGATAAATAATAGTAATGGGAGATTTCAATTATCCAGATATTTGATGGGAGTCAAACTCTGCCAAGACCACCAGGTCCAACATTTTCCTCACTTGTCTTGCAGACAATTTCATGGTCCAGAAGGTGGACGAGGCAACAAGGGGATCGGCTATTTTAGATCTGCTCCTAACCAATAATGATGACCTGATTAATGGGGTGGAAGTGGTGGGGTCCTTAGGTGGGAGCGGCCAGGTTCTCTTGGAGTTCATTATACAATGGAAAGGGGATGCCAAGTCTAGTCGGACCCACATTCTAAACTTTAAGAAAGCTGATTTCAGTAAACTTGGGAATCTACTGGGTGCGCTCCGATCATCAAAAATGCTAAAAGAGAAAGGAGTACAAGATGGACAGGAGTTTCTTAAAAGTGAGATCTTGAAGGCACAATTTCAAAGTTCCAATGAGGAGAAAAAATGGGTTCACAATGAGCTCAGACTCACTAGAGATGTTAAGAACAATAAAAAGGGCTGATTCTGTGTCACAGTGTCACAGACACAGTGTCACAGAAACAGACTTTTTTTCTGTGATACACCTCTGAAGATGCCAGCCACAGATGCAGGCGAAACGTTAGGAACAAAATCCACCAGACCACGGCCACACAGCCCAGAAAACCCACCAGAACCAGTTGAATACGGCCATGAAAGCCTTCGACAATACAATAAAAAGGGCTTTTTTGGTTATGTCTGTAGCAAGAGGAAGAAAAAGAATATGATAGGGACACTACGTGGAGTGAAATTCTAACAGGGGACAGAGAAAAGGCAGAACTACTCAACACGTTCTTTGCCTTGTTTTTTCCCAAAAGAAAAACAGTGCTCAGTGTGTGTGTGGGGGTGGGGGTGGGGGGATGGATCAGAAGATACAGAAGGGGAAATTCTGTACAGAATAAATAAAGAGCTAGTACAGGAATACCTGAGTACTTCAAATAAATTCAAATCTCCAGGGCCTGATGAACTGCAGGGTATTAAAAGAATCAGCAGAAGTAATCTCAGAACCGCTTGCTATAATCTTTGAGAACTCCTCGAGAACAAGAGAGGTCCCAGTGGACTGGAGGAGAGCTAATGTTGTCCCCATCTTCAAAAAGGGGAAAAAAGAGAACCCAAACAATGACGGCCCAGTCAGCCTGACATCAATACCAGGAAAGATTCTACAGCAGATCATTAAGGAGACATTCTGTAAGTACTTGGAAGGGAATATTGTGATCACTGAAAATCAACATGGGTTTCCCAAAAACAAGTCATGCAAGACTAATCTTATCTCTTTTTTTGATAGAGTGACAAGCTTGGCAGATGATGGGAATGCTGTGGACATAGCACGCCTTGATTTTAGTAAGGACTTTGACAAGGTGCCCCATAATACGCATTCTAGTTAGCTAGTTTCTTCTCAGATAGTAAGATCCACATCAGGTCCCCTCCCCCACTTTACAACAACAAACTCCAACGAAATTGCTACACACAGGACTGAGGACCCTTGTGAAGGGCCTGGGCTACTGCATGCTGCTTCTGGGCAGCCTGTGTGGGGCGTGGCCCCCACTGGGAAATCCTGGCAGGGTTATGATGCTCCCCCCCCCCCCATGATTATGCCCTTGCCAGCAGCCCAGAGCCAAAAGCATGCAGCATTCACTGCCTGCAGGAGGGCATCTGCCAGTGCCGATAGAGGCTGCAGATACTTTTGTGTCCAGGCGTTCCAGGCAGTGGTGGGATTCAGCAGGTTCGCACCACTTCGGCAGAACCGGTTGTTATAATGGTGCTTGTAAACAACCAGTTGTTAAATTATTAGAATTCCACCACCGGAACCGGTTGTTAAATTATTTGAATCCCACCACTGGTTCCAGGAGCAACTTCCAAAGCCTCGCAGCTGTAGCTCCTGCCATGGAACCGGCCTTGCAGGGCGTTCCCCTCTTTCTGACTCAAGGGAGAGCGTCCAGGGGCCGGCCAGGCAGAGCTGGGAGTTCACCAGAAGGGCAGGAGGTTGGTTTTTTGAATCAATTTCTTGGAGGCAGATTTCCTCTGAACATGGAAGTTCCACTTAACTGACCTGACTCACTGTGGGTTTCACTGACGACTCCAAGCCTTAGAACCGTGCAATTGGGAAATGTCTCTCTGCTCACAAGGAGGACGGGAGCAGGGACTTCCTCCACAGACTCTCCAGAACCTCCTACACCAGCCCCCTGCCACAAGGAAGTCCTGCTCAGCATGAATCCAGGGCCCAGTGAGCTGTTCTTCCACAGGGATGTCACATCGTGAAGGTGGCCCACTCCCATTTGGGGTCAGCACCCAGGGCTGGAAGGAGGGCTAGGCTCGTTCCTGAGCCCAGAGGAGAGGCCTTGAGGTCTGTAGGAGACAAGGAGAGGACCCATGGGTGCTCATGCCGGTGAAGAGCTTAGATGGTCCAAAAAACCTGAAGACGTGCCTCAGGGCTTTGTGTCCACTTTAACAGCCAAAGGGAAATCTCAAGCACTGTCCAGCCACTGGCTAAGTTTCTGTTTAGCTTGTGAGTCAACCAGTCTGAGCGTGGAGGAGGTGAACCTCGGCCAGGCAACTGGGGGCGGGGGCACCAGAACCAGCTTCCTTGTCATTGACAGACCGTTGCCTGATGGGATGTAGGCTCAAAGCCCTTCCAGGCCCCAGGACCAATAAAGGATCCCATGAGAATTCCTGGCTTGGCAGACAGATGAGGGGGGCCCCTCTGGCATTGAAAGACCGTTCACAAGACCCTTCCCAAAGACCCTCTCACCCAGGCAGGGCTCCATTTGGCTCCTTGGCCCTCAGAAGAAGCCCGGCAATGACAACCACAGCAGGGATGGTGGACTTTGGCCCAGAGCCCCAGCATCACTAAGACACCCCCCCCCACACACACATAGGTAAGGGTCACCTGGAGAGCCCCCTTGTGGCTTGAGAATGGGCCACACAAGGTGTTCTAGCTGTGGTCAACCTCTGCTCAGCAAAATGGCCATTGGCAGGTGGGACCATCTTGTATCTCTTCTCTCCAGCCACTTGGAAAGATTAGCCGGAGCCCCTTCCGACAGGCTGGCCCTTGGATCTCTCTAGGCCCCAGGGAAGTCCCAAAGGGAAGCAGAAAGCCCCCTTGGCTGGCACCTGGGCAGCAAAGGGCCAGAGGGGGCCAGGGAGCAGGCTGTTCTTCCGCTCTGGGCCCCTGGGCAGCGGCAGGCTGTAGACTGGGAGCGGTGTTTGAATAAGCTGGCAACAGAAGCCACCTCACCAAAAGCTGTCCTTTCACACAAAGCCTTTGGGTGGGATAGAAGAGGGGGGAGCCTGACGTTTCGGCCCCTTGCTTCTTGGACATTGGGGGCTCTGTAGATTTTGACTGAACCGCCGCGTGTGATCTGGCCTCGGACATCATCACCCACTGCCAGCACTGCTGGGTGGAACAGCAGTTGAGGAATGGCCCCCGTGACCCCCACGCCCGACTGACCCTGGGGGAGGGGGGCATCAGGGCCAAGGCTGGCTATGCACTCTGCCCCTTTGCTCTGGCAGGGCCGGGGCTCCTCCGGGGCAGGCAGGAGCGGAAGCAGAGGCTCTGCCTGGGCAGGTCTGCCACTTGGTGAGCTCCAGCCAGGTTCCTTCCTCCCCCCTCCCCCTGAGGGTCCTGATCCCGACCCTTGGTCCCAGGCGGTGGCAGTTTCCTCCAGGTGTGTGTGCAGCCTGCTGGGTCACCAGCCCAGGCGCCCCAGATGGCCTGGGACGAGCTTCCCAAAAGCCAGTTGCCCTGGCCTTTCCCGGCTGTGGTCTGGTGGATCTTGTTCCTAACATTCCGGCTGCTTGTTCAGCGGTGCTGCACACGGTGTTCAGTATCAGGCTTCCCTCTGCGATACACCTCCGAAGATGCCCACCACAGACGCAGGGGAAACGTTAGGAACAAGATCCACCAGACCCCGGCCGCACAGCCCGGAAAGCCCGCAACAACCAGTTGAATCCGGCCATGAAAGCCTTTGACAATACCTTCCCCAGAAGCCCCCTCCCCAAGTCCCAGGCGGCGCAGCAAGGAAGGTCCGGCCCGGCCCCCGCCCCCCAGTTGCCTGGCCGAGGCGCCTCTCCGCCAGCGGGCTGTAGCGGAGGGGAGCGAACCCCGGGGCATGGGCAGAGCGCCGCGCGAGCCACAGTCGGTCGGGCAGCTCCCCGCTGGAAATGGCGGTCGGAGGCCGGTGGCGGGGCTGCCTGTGACGGCAGCCAGGCGAGACCCCTCCCCCGCGCCGACGCGCAGCTGCCAGCAGGCCCCCCGCCCGCCCAGCGCAACTGGCGCGCGCAAAGCCCAGCCCAGTCCTCCATGCCCGAGCCCGTGGCACGCCCAGCCCCAGCCCCAGCCAGCCAGCCAGGCGCGGGAAGGCAGCAGGCAGCCAGCCACGCAGCCCGGCCCGGCCCCCACCCGCCGCCGCCGCCGCCGCCGCCGCTTTTGTCCCTCCATCGACGCCGGACGGCGCGGCCCGACAGACGCCCGCCCAGCACTGCTCTCGCCTGCGCCGCCCGCCCGCCTGCCGGTAAGCCAGCGGCGCCCCACCGTCGACGGCAGCGCGCCTCGCCCGTGGGAGACCGACCCCCGACGGACGGGTCCCCCCCTGCCTGACGGTGGTGCCGGGGGTGATGCTGACGGTGGCAGGCAGGCGGCGCGGGATCCGGCGGGCGGGCGCCCATGGGCAGTGCCTAACGCGGGGGTGTCCGGGCGCGTGCAGAGTGCGGGGCGCGGCGTCGTGGTGAGGCGTCGGGAGCTCGCAAGCCCAGCCGGGCCTCTGGGCGCGCACGTGCCTGCCGGCCTCTCTGGCTCCCGGAGCCGTCCCGGGCGAGCTCGTGATTGGTTCCGCCGTCGCCGGGGCGACTCCCGACTGGCGGGGCTCCCTGGCGACCGGCCGTCGAAGGCGGCTCCGCCCCGAGCAGTCGCCCCGCCCCTCCGGTCGTTGTCCGCGAGCAGTGGTCCCCCCTGCCCGCCTCTGTCAGGCGGTGGCCCCGTCGGCGGCGGGCATGTGCCTGCGCCCGCCAGGGGCTGTTTTCCTTCGCCGCGGGCGGGGTTGTTTGTCCTGGACGGGGAGGAGGAGGAAGAGGAGGCGGGCGGGCCGCGCTAGGAGCCGCTGGTGCCGCTCCCGACCTGTGGGGCAGGAGGGGGGAATCCCCTGGCCTGCACTGTGGTGCTGCGTTTGGTGGGGAGACTGGGGGTCAGGGGATTGCCGCCGCCCACCCCACGCGGCGCACAGATTTCTGGAAGGTCTCCTGCGGGGGAGGGCTTTCTCCCTCTCAGCCGCTGACGACCCTCTCCCCCCCCCCCCCCCCCCCCAAGCCAGGCAGAGGCTATGGCGAATGCGAGCTGCTGGGCTGATCCCCCCCTCGATTATCTCCCTCGGAGCGACAGGGGCCTTTGGGGGTCCTGAGAAGGCCAGTGCCTCATCTCCCCCCCCCCCCCCCGTCCCAGATGGCAACCTGTTTTCACTCCTCCCGGGCTTCTGGATGGCAAAAGGGCAGATGTTCTTCCTGTGCTTTCCATTTGCAAAGTACCAACATGGGGTTGTTTACCGGAGGTTTTTAGGGGCTTCCCAGAGCTGCAATCGAAACAAATCCCCCTCCTCGCTTTGGACGGGCCCACACAAGCAGGGTGGGGGTGGGGGGGATGAGGAGCAGGATCCTCCCACTGATGCCACCCTCGGGCAGAGAAGCAGCCCAGCCCAGGTGGCAGGCAGGTGGTCCTCTCTCCCCCCCCCCAACTTGTCAGGAGGGGTTTCCATCATCCTTGCCCAATGCCCAGACCCCTAGAAGGCTTCTGGGAGCCCCTTCTCTGGTGCTGGGGGGGGGGGGCAGAGGAGCAGGACCACTACGATGCGTTCTCACCCCTTGCGTGGGGGCTCTCCTGGTCCGTGTTCCCAGAGGAGGATTATTTGGACTGGCCCCCCCCTCTGCTCGGGGGTGGGGGATGAGGAGGGTCCTTGCAAGAGCAGTGACTGTCCGTGCTCGGGGGGGCGGGGGGGGGTTTGCTGTTTTACCCAACGGCGCGGCGCGGCACTAGAGCAGAGGGAGGGGGGGTCCCCTCGTGCCGCCGCGCTGTGGCCGTGCTGCGTGTGGGCGCGCAACGTGCTGCTGGGCCGAGGGAGGAGCCCAGGCGGGCGGGGGTGCGGAGGAGCCGTTCTGGAAATAGCTGCTGGAAGACGAGGCTTAAGCTGGTTGCCATCTTGGGATGCTGCTGGGCGAAGAGTTGCGCGCACTCACGCGCTCGCCCGTCCGCCCCCGAGTCACCAGCCTGTGGGGGTGGGGGGGGGAAGGGGTGACTCCCTGCCAGGCCCCAGGGAGAAGAACCCCCCGAGGCTTTGGGGACTCGCGCTGCTCGTGGCGTGGCCAGGGCGTGGGGCGCGTCTTCCCGACCGATTGGGAGAGGGAGGGGGGCATCTCATCCTTTTTCCTTGGGCCATTGTCTCACCCAGAATCCTCACCCACAAAGTTGCTTTGACTCACAGGGGGAAAATTGACCAGAACTCTTTAGGGACCAGCCGTTTGGCGGGAGGGAGGAGGGAGGGAGGGGAGGGGCTGTCCCTTCCCCAGCTCTGGCCTGTGATCTGTAAGCAGAGCCCCAGCCCCCTAGAGAGGATGCGGCTTGCTTGGATGCGGCTTAGGCGAAGCCTGAAAAGGGGGTGGAGTGGGGAGGGGAGGGGGTGAACGAGCAGGAAGGGGGTAAGAAGAGACTTCATTCTTCCGTGCCTCTTCCGAATTAGACCTTCCAACATCTTTGCATTTGTAATTATACAAGGGGGGGGGGATCCCCCTTGGGGGCAGTTGGGATAAATAAATAAATAAATAAAATCTGGAAAGAGCAAAGGGGGGCAGGGAGAGGGCTAACCTTTGACTGCCCTTCCTGCCATGCTGACTGCTCTTGGGGGGGGGGGCAACCAAGGGGGCCTCAGGGTGCTTGTAGCGCCCCTTCCCAGAAGGCCTCATTGGGCCCTCGCTTGGCTAGTGCTCTGCTCCTGACGTGTTGTGCTGCTGCTGCTGCTGCTGGAATACACGGAGCGTAGAATGGGGGTCTCTGCTCTTGTTTGTTCTGAGGCAGCAGCCACGAAAAATATGACAGGCTATGGTTTGTTCTCTTCTGGAGTTGACGATGGGGTTTTTGTTTTAGGGGGGGGGGTGCCTCCTGGTAACCTCTGTTGGGGACAGGTGGGCTGGGCCAGAACCCAGGAGTCTCCCACCACTCCTGCCTGAAAAATTGTGGACTAGCCTGGGAGGCTCTGGAGGGCTCTGGAGATCCAAGTCACTGAGGCTGAGGCAACAGGGAATCTGCCTTCACATCCGTCCTCTCCTTGAGGTGCATGAGGGGCACTGGAAGACTCTGAGAGTCCCTGAGAGGAGGAGGAGGAGGAGGAGGAGGCGGCTCTGCTGGTGGCAGTGGGAGCTGGGCAGGCAGGGTGAATTGCAGCTGTGGCAGAGTGGCCCTGGCGACCTACAAGCCCAACTCTATCTGGTCCTGCGAGGAGACTCCGCACCCGGGACCAGCCTGGCCTGGGGAGGGGTTTCTTTGCCTGGCTCTTCCTTTGGGACATGGTTGCCAACTGGTCATTCTTGGGATGACCTGCCAAAAGAGCCAGTATTTGCAGCTCCTCGATAGCGTTGCTGTTCTGAGGCTGCCCCTATTGCCCGCCGCTCCTACTTCCCAGTGACCAGTTTCCGTGCTTGCACCCTCCCAGGGCATCGACCAACTAACCGTCAACTGCCCCCCTTTCACTAGTGCCCATTTTGAATAGTTGTTTGAATGGTGGAGGCCTGCGTGGTCCAGAGAGCAGCTACCAGAATGTGAAATTGTAACAGAATTTATGAAAAGTTAAAAAGCCACACCCAGCAGATTGACCCAGGAGCACAAAAGACGGGTGCAAACATTCCGGCCCCCTCAGCCCTAGACATGCCCTGACTTATTCTTATTTTATAAAGAACTGGCAGGTTGCTAAACGTTCCCCATTACCCAGAAGTCTGTGCATTACAGTAGTCCAGGCTCGAGATAACCATCACATGGATCCAGAGTGATGTGCAGGGGCACCTTCTGGGCTAAGCGAGCTGGAAGAAGGCCACAATTTGCGGCTCCACTGGCATTCTTCTCTAGCCACAGAATTAGCTCCAGAATAATCCGTCTCGACCCCATCAACAGTGGGAAGCCCTGTGTCCTGCACGGCCTTGGCCTTCCTAAACAACATTACTTCCGCTTTCTCAGAATTCACTTTCAGGATCTTAAGTACAAAGGGGGGCTTTCACAGATCCTGGGATCCTACCAGCATACAGCACAGTGAGTGACAAGATCAAAGTGATCTATAATGGACCAGATGAGGTGCTAGGCGGGGTTCCTCATGTCTCAGCTGTATTACAGCCAGCATCCAAATCAGACCATATTTGATTTTCATAACAAAATATTTGCAAAAGTACCTCATGGGAGTTTAAAGGCTCAGATAGGAGTCCCTAAGTGCTGAAATACAGGCAGGCTATCATGGGTCTTGGAACACTTTTGCAATGTACACCATTTCATGCCATATCCAGAGGGGGCCTGCATGAAGTCCTGGGATTTTTAGCTGGTTTCCAATTAGAAATTGGAGCCTCTTTTTTGAATGTCCACCACTTGTCCACTTTGCTGATCTCTCAACCCGTTTGCTTTGCTGCACTTTTCCCAAACTTGATTTGGGGCAAAGAATAGAGTCAGGGGCCCTTTGCACGTTGTGTGACCAGTTCTGTTGGTCCTCCTGCCCCCCCCCCCCCCCCCCCCGGCCTGCTGCTTCTCACTCACCTCCACTAGAGGGCATCTTCAGGCTTCCTTCAAAACATCCCCAACGACATGAAAGTATAGCAATGTCAATTACCAATCTTATAGTAGAGTAAATGTAATTGATCTATTACTATACTTTTAAATTGGCATATCTAGCAGTGATTGTCTTAACTTCTCTACAGGATGGAATACCCGATCAGTGTTCGTCTGAGGAGTGAAACTTTCCTAAGAACATGTGCAGAGGCTGCTGGACCAGAGCAGGCAGGGCCCATCTGGGCCAGCATTCTCTTCCACAAAGCAGCCAACCAGTTGCCCTGGGGGGCCACCCCGGCACAGAGACAGGGCTTTCACCTGATGCTCCTTCTCAGAGCGAGGATTCAGAGGATTAGGGTGTTGTGTGGTTTCTGGGTTTCCACAATCCAGCTCAGAGGATTGTGTGTCTTGCATGGCTGGGGGTTGGACTTGATGGCCCTTTTGGTCTCTTCCAACTTTATGGTTCTAGGACTGCAAGTTTCTTTTACTCACCATGAGTGAGTGGCCAGGGATGCGCCTGTCTTCCAGGCCGAGCTCTCTCTCTCTCTCTCTCTCTCTCTCTCTCTCTCTCTCTCGTATGCCGGACCATCTGGTTTACAGACCGTCTCACCTTTTAGGATTTTACTCTCTTGTTGTTTAGAGGATTTCTTTGCCAGTGTGCAAGGGGACACTTTTACAGGTTGCTGGCTTGTTTATTTGCTTTTATTTGGTTTTTTTTTAAATATCTATTTGTCACCCCCCCTTCCACTTGCAGACTCAAGACAGCTTCAAACATGTAAGAAATGCAACAAAATTATGCACAGCCTGCATCCGCCCAGTCTCTGTGTGAAATATATAGCCAGATGGCAGTAAAATCTCACAAGCTGAAGTGTAATACATTTCTAACAACCTAAACAGAGCATGTGGTGGGGGGGGGGGGGCGGAGAGAAGGAGGAGGACACTGAATAGTAACCGGGTTGCTGCCTCCGGCACTGGCCTCATGGGACGGCTCCCCGTCTCACAGGCCCTGCAGGATTGCATTAAGATCCCCAGG
The DNA here is from genome assembly GCF_021028975.2 of Sphaerodactylus townsendi. Classification (NCBI taxonomy): domain Eukaryota; kingdom Metazoa; phylum Chordata; class Lepidosauria; order Squamata; family Sphaerodactylidae; genus Sphaerodactylus; species Sphaerodactylus townsendi. The sequence continues at coordinate 25,887,153 of NC_059436.1, forward strand.
AAATGCCCTGGCCCTGATTTTGCTTTCCAGCTCTGTTTGGATATCTTTGCATTAGTATATTTGCTAATTTCTTGCTTAATAAAAGGACTTAAGTATTTTTAAATACCATTGATTAACGTGAAACATTTCTTTGTGTGGTTTGCTGCCAGTTATGGCTGCATTAATTTTCTTATTTAAAACATTCATTTGCCACTTTCTCCCTTGTGGAACTCAAGGCAGCTGAACAGCATAAACAAAGCAATGATGAAAAATGCAATAAAAACAACATGAATCTTTCACCCATCTGAGGAGGTTGGGAAGCTGCCAGATCGGAATTTTTCAGGAGGCCATTTTTGCAAAGGAGCAGGGTTGTTTTAATGCCCATGAAATGAGTGTAGGGAATTTCCTGGAACTGTTTATTATACTGTTGCAGTCTTTTTTTTTTCAAAGGGCACAATCCAATTATCAATGTAACGATCAACCTTAAAATGTCATATGATGACATCTGGGTAATTTTATACTTTCCAGTTAAGGACAGGATCGAAAGAGCTCCATGCAAGCAGAAACTTGTGCCCCTGTGCTATATCAGTGCTAATCTGTGCTTCCCGCTGCAGTCCAATATGCTGTACAGACTGCCACTCAGTTTTCAGGAATGACTATTTAGGATGCTTGAGGGCTATTGGTAGGAAGAGAAGGTCTGAAAGACTAACAGACGAACAGACTCACAGAGCACAAAACACACACACACACACACACACACTGGCAGAGCCACCTGTTTCAGATGGTGTTTCCGCATGGAAACGGCATCCCAGGTCAACTCCCTCCCACTTTTTTTATCCAAGAGTTTGCCAAGAGGCCTGACCTGATCGATCACAAAGCGGAACCTGAAGGCCCCCCCGTTTCACTGTTTACTTTCTGACTTTTATTTATATTACATCTTTCTGAAGGTGGATTGTGCCTCCCAGCTTGCATGAAAAGGTCCTTTGCCCAGAGTAGGGAGACCCTTGCTGGTCTCTTGGATGGTGCACGGCCTGCTTGGCGTGAGCTCTGTGTTTGTGGGCTGGTGGCCCTCTTGTGAAGTTGTGGTTTGAGCGTTCCTTTCTTCCCCTCCTGTTTGCTTGTTCCTGCTTCTCAGCAGGGACCAGAAGGCTGGGTGGAGTGTGGCTGTGAGAGGAGAGGTTTGGGTGGGGTCTTCCAGACTGCTTGTTGGCCGTAGGTGGGGGAGCAGCCTTCTGTGTGGCCGGGCAGAGCTGCTGCTGTCCATGGTCTCATGGTGGAGGGGTGGCCATGCCAGCCGTGGCGCCTGGGGCCCTGTGTGCGTTGGCGAGGATCCTGCAAACCCTGTGCCGCAGAGGGGCTTTCTCAGGTGTTCAGTGCGTGCGGGGGTGGGGCAGGGCTCCTCCAGTGTCAGCTGACACTTAGAGATGTCCAGTGATTCCTTGGTCCGCTGAAGTTTTGCGATGGAGGAATCACTCCAGTGCCCGCGGTGGGACCTTGCTGGGTGCCTTTTGCTGGCCTCTGCTTGCTTGCCAGCCCCTTCCCTGCTTTTCAGTCTGGCTGCTGTCCTGGACTCCTTCAGTGTGGTTTCTATGCCTGCCCTGGCCAGCATCGCTTCTCATGTCTGCACCTCCATCCTTGCAGCTGAACAGAGGGCCTGTCTCCCCAGCCTGTGAGTTCGTCTCTCTGCTGGCCCTCCTGCTCTGTTGCTGCTAGACCAGCTCTCCATGGCATGCCTGAGAAAGGGGTTGTGTCCTTTGAGCAAGGGCACTTAATAAGTAACAGGTCTGATGAATGGTTCACAACCTTTGGAATGGAACACCCCTCCCCCATGGTCTGATTGGGACTTCTGCGTCTTTCGAGGAGCACCTGAGAGACCTCGCAAACAAGGCGGGAGGCGGCCCCTGCAAGGCCCGCTGGCTCTCTCCCGGCCACGAATGTGGGGCAAAGCTCCCCTGGCTCTGGAGAAGGCGGCAGGTTGCGCAGAGTTTGTGCGGGGGGGGGGGGGTTGAGGAAGAAGTCTCCTTTGTCAGCATGTCAGTACAGTGCAGCCCCATCGCAGGCCTGTCAGGAGAGCGGGCCATCCACAAAACGGACGTAGGGAGCAGAAGTCTGCACGGTGGGCCTGGAGGTCACAGATACTCAGGTGGTTCCTCTGAAGGAGACCATGGTTTTAGAGTGGCCATGCTCCACCTTGCTGAGACGAAGGCCTCTGAGCATCTTCTGCTCCAATGAGTGGAGAGAAACCCGGGCCAGATCTTTGCTTTGGGGGAGCAGCAGGAAATGCTCTGGCGGCCACTGGAGATTCTGGCATTCCAGAAAGACTGGGGTGATTTGCTAGGCAGAGCTGAAGCAGCCAGCCCCTAGTGGCTCCCCGCCCCCTGCAGTTGCCTGTTTAGGAATTATTTCCCAAGGGCTTGTAAAAGGCAGGAGATTAGTGGCCATCTGGGACCCTCTAAGCCTAGAGATCACAGTGCAGAGGCCATGAAGGATCCCGCTGCCCTTCTCCCTGCCTCGCTGCCCAAGGGGGACTCTGCAGCGATTCCTCCAGCAGCTCTGTGGGACGGGCTTGGGGCGGGGAAGGTCCTACTCCCTGGGGTTTGGAAAAGAGGCTGTTGTGCCAAGCAGAGACATTTCCCCTGCAGCAGAGAGCGTTCCTGTCTTGCCAGGGTGTGTGTGTGTGTGTGTGTGTGTGTGTGTGCGCGTGCGCACGCACACACACATGTTTGTAAAGATAGATTGAAAGCAGGGCTGTGATCTAAAGCTTGGCTCGCTTGTTGGAGCCGCTGGGACCATAAATCCCATGGGCTTCTTGTTTGTGTTGTTCTTTGCAGTGGGGGTGGATCACATGGGATGAGAGAGGACTTTTCCAGAATTCGGGTTCTTTGTGCTTTGAGAAGAGCTCAGCGGGTGCTGCACGGCTTCCTCCTTCCTGACCCGTGGGCCTGGGCTTGGGGTTCAGTTGTCTAGGGAGGGCCATGTTCCTTCCCTCTGTCTGCAACATGAGGCTTGACATTGTGTGGGTGAACTCAGAAGGCAAGCAGAGGTGGGAGGAGAATGTTGATTTCTTTCTGCCTCTCCCGGATGCTTGAATGGGGATTAGATTGTGTGCAGTAATCAAGGAGTGGATGTGCAGAATTTGAGTGGCCTTCCCAGTTGCTTGGTTGCTTTCAGAGTCCACTGAGAGGCATGGGAAATGCTTGCTTTCTGTCCCATAACCAGAGTCCCAAACCTCTGTGCTGAAACTCGAAGAAATGTAAATTAACAAAAGTTGCTGCAAATATATACCCTTTTCAACATCAGGAGATGTGTGAGTCCATTTGCCACATCTTCCCGGACCTTCTTTATGTTGGTCTGCTCCACCAGGTCCTAGTGCCAACCTCCTCCTTTATAATTTTCTGGCAACATTTTAAAGTCTTATTTAAGCGCCACTTCTGTTGAAACTATCATGATCTGCAGTGGGAAACATAGCACCTTGATAGAATAGCATTTATATTGCTCCGGAAGCCTATTAGTCAGACTTGTCTTTTTGTAGAGTTGTGCCTGCCATTATCTTTCCCCCTGCAGGGACGGCCGGGCCTTTGTGTGGTGTGAAATCTCTCAATGAGTCACATTCCAGTGCTTCAGAAATGGTTCTCTTGGAGAACCGCCCAGAGCCCTCCGGGGACGGGGCGGTATATAAGCCTAAAGTATAAATAAATAGATAGATAGATAGATAGATAGATAGATAGATAGATAGATAGATAGATAGATAGATAGATAGATAGATAGATAGATAGATAGATAGATAGATAGATAGATAGATAGATAGATAGATAGATAGATAGATAGATAGATAGATAGATAGATAGATAGATAGATAGATAGATAGGGCTTCCAGGTCAGAAACAGAATGGCAGGGAGACTGAAGGAGGTCTCCTGTTGTCCCCTGAATGTTGCCGTTCTGAATCTCCAACTTGGGGCCGTTTCTTCTTTTGCTGGCCTCGATTCCAATGGCAGGAGGGGCATGGGGGTGAGCCTGGCCTGGCCCAGCGGAGAAGGTTCTCGAGTCATGTAGTAGTATTGCCTGAGTGAGTATGAGCAAGAAGGTGTGTCGCTGGGTCTGGCCGTGACTCCTTCATTCATTCTTTTGGGTGAGCGGCTGTTCCCAGTGAGGGGCCTGGCGGTGAGCTAGCCTTTCCTGGTGGCCGCGAGGAGAGCTTTAGGCTTCAAGATGGGAAGCAGAAATGCAGCCAGGGGGCATTGGGCTTAGCTGGGCATTGAGCCAGTGTTCCTGAGAGGCCACGGGTGAATAAAACATGGGTGTCTTCCAGGTACCATTTTGAAGTTATTGAGTCTCAGAGCTCCCGCAGGTGGTACTTTCTGTTGCGCTCCACAATTCAGCCCGGCAAAAGAGCTGGGTGTCCTGCCCTAGGTCACTGAGACGCCACGGGCAGGGGAGGGGGACGGAGTGAATGGGGCCCCTAGTGGGAGCCATGGACCAGCTCCTTCCTGTTTGTGGCCGGGGAGGGGGGATGCGTGCCTCCAGTGATCTTATTTCATTAGATTTCTATACCGCTCCTCCCCTCTCGGACTCGGGACGGTTTCCAGCATACCATATATAAAAACACAACAACTCTAAATATCAATTGTGTAGTAACATTCCATAAAAAACTATACAAATGTACACTAAAACAAGATGACCAAGTTTCTACTATATTGATCCCCCCTAGAACTCACAGAAGGGGCAGAAAACCCTCTTATCGTACAGTTGGGAGGGGGAGGTGAACGGAGGAGGCCGGAGATGGTAGCCGCTGCTGCCTCCACAGTGTGCCTGGTGGGACAGCTCTGTCTTGCAGGCCCTGTTGGAACCGCATTAGACCTCTCAGGGCTCACTAGGCAGAGCCTTCCGCCAGAGCAGGGCAGGGCTGAGATGGTCCTGCAGGTCTGGGTAACAGTGATCACTTCAGCAGGGCTCAGCAGGATCAACTGCGGTCTCTTTCCTGAGAGGCCAGCTGGGCTGGGGACATTGGAATGGTTCATCTCTTACCTGGCTGATACCAGAAAGGGTGGGTGGGGGGAGGCTGCAGGGGTCTGTCTTGTCCCGCAAGCTGTTTAGCATCGACATGTGACTGCAGGGAGAGATTGTCCGGGGATCTAGTGTGAGAGGCCACTCAGCTCTTTTTCTCTTTCACAGCTGAGTCGGGAGAGCCCATGGAAGACCTAAACAGGTGTGTAGAGAAGGAGGCTAAGAGGATGGATGAGAGTCAGTAAACAGATGGTTGATCCAGAGAAAACTCAGGTGCCCAATGCCAATTGCAGAGGGAGGGGCCGTGGCAAAGTGATGAGCCAGCATGGGGGGGGGGGGGGGTTAAGAGTTGTGGACTCTAATCTGGAGAACCGGGTTGGATTCCCTGCTCCTTTCCATGAGCCTTCTGGGTGGCTTTGGGCCAGTCATGGTTCTCTCAGAACTCTCTCAGCCCCACCTACTTGATAAGCTCTGTCTCCCGGCAGACCGAGACAGTGTTATTAGTCCTCACCGCAGCCCACTATGGCCTCTTGACCCAGAGCCTTGCTGATGCTGATGGCCTTGAAATGGTTGACCTTGTTTCTCCAGGACTGGGGACAGCAGGTGACACCTGGGCAGGGGGGACATCCCAGCTACATTCACTTGTTTGTGGAGTTCTTCAGGGGGCTATCCTTCCCCCAGTGTTGTTTAATATCTACACGCAACCTCTGGCACAGCAGATTCAGAGCTTTGGGCTGGGTTGTCATCAGTATGCAGATGACACTCAGCATTTTTTGTTGGTGGAGGGTCAGCAGGCCGCCTCCCTGGGTGCTCTAGCACAGTGTCTGGAGGCTGTGGCTGGATGGTTGAGAAACAGCAGGCTGAGGTTGAATCCATCCCAGATGGAGGTCCTGCAACTGGGTCGGGGGGTGCTGATGGAGGGTTTTCGACTGCCACAACTAGAAGTGCTAATTTTACAACTTGCCTTATCTGTCAAGAGCTTGGGCGTGACCTTGGAGTCTTCCTTGTCTAAGGAGGCCCAGTTTGCACTCACGGCCAAGGTGGCCTTTTGCTATCTTCGACAGGCCAGGCAGTTGACCCCGTACTTACCCTGTTCAGACCTGGCTGAAGTGATCCATGCAAAGATCACCTCCAGGTTGGATTACTGTAACTCGCTCTACATGGGTCTGCCCTTGAGACTGGTCCAGAAGTTGAAACTGGTCCAGAATGCGATGGAGAGACTGCTCACCAGAAAAATGGTGAGAGAGCATATAACACCTGTTCCACGCTGGGTGCGCTGGTTGCCAGGTGAATTCCGGATCATGTTCCAGGTTGTGGTTTTGACCTTTAATGCCTTGAGTGGTCTGGGGCCCTCCTATCTTCAGAACCTCATCTCCCCACACTTCGGTTTTCCAGTCATAGTCACCTGGTGGTCTCTGGCCACAAGGACATTAGGCTGGCCTTGGTCCTGGCACCAGCCTGATAGAACTCTCAGTCGGCTGACACCAGGGCCCCGTGAGACCTTCGTCAGCTCCGTGGGGCCTGCCAGACAGAGACGTTTCTCCGGGCTTTTGATTGAGGCCGCCCACATGTCCAACTTATTCCACCTTGCCAACCTTCCAATTACCAACATGCACATTTAACTGTGCTCCCTCCCACCGCTTTTGTTGCTTTTTTCCTTTTCTTCCCCCATTCTCTGACAATGCTGTGGTAAGAGATGGGGGAAGATATATATTGTAGGCTTGGGGGGCTGTTGTTGATTCTTTGCCATCTGTGGATTTAAGTTTAGGTTTTAGTATTAGCTTTTATTGTAAAGTTTTATTGTATTATTTAATGTTTTAATCTGTATATAAGCCACCCTGAGCCCAACTTTGGTTGGTAAGGGTGGGAGATAGATAGATAGATAGATAGATAGATAGATAGATAGATAGATAGATAGATAGATAGATAGATAGATAGATAGATAGATAGATAGATAGATAGATAGATAGATAGATAGATAGATAGATAGATAGATAGATAGATAGATAGATAGATAGATAGATAGATAGGTGGATGGATGCATGGATGGATGGATGGATGGATGGATGGATGGATGGATGGATGGATGGATGTGCTGGGGGGGCAAGAAAGGAAGGTGATTGTAAGCCATGTTGAGCCTCCTTCAAAGGTAGAGAGAAAGCGTGGTATCAAACCCTCCTCTTCTTTCTCTTCCAGTGAGCATCTGGTTTGCATGCTGGAGGTCTGGGGTTCACTCCCAGGTTTTCCAGCTCACCATGCCAGGCCAAGGCAGCACAGAAAAGGGGCCCGTGAGCCATCCTATGGAGAGGAGACTGACTTGCTTCCTCCTGGCTGGGGCTCACGGGCTCTCCTGCTTTTTCCCTTCCCAGGCAGTCATGGAAGCCGTGTTGATCTTCCTCTGTTCTCTGCTGCTCCCGGTGACCTTTGCAGATGGTGAGTGCTGGGGGAACTCTCCTTGGGATGGGTGTGGGGGAAAAACAAACTGTCTCTAGCCCTCCCTTGAGGGACGGGGATGTGGCCAGATTGCTAGTTACCCCCTGATTAAAAGTAAAGCTTATTTTTTTAGAGAACTTCATTTCAGATAGGAAAGGTGAAAGACAAGGATAGCCTTCAACTGCCTTGCTAGCTAGGGAAGGAGGAAAAGGAGACTTCCAAGGAGAAGGAATAAATTAGACCGGAGATTGTCAGTCTAAGGACAAGAAGTGACACAAGAGAAATAAGAGGTCTCTGGCCTGACAGCCCTGTCTAGCTTTTATTAAAAATATTGTGTTATTTTTCCATATATATAAAAAGAAATAATAGAGAACAGAAAAAAGGAAGGGAGATACAATAAGAACACAGAAGAAAACAGAAGTTGGAAGCTTAAAATAAAAAAGGGGGTGGGGTGAAGAGGCGGTCTCTTCTACTGAAACGGCACACTTGCAGTCACTGATCCTGGATTTTGTCAGAGCTAGTGGGTCCATATAATCCCACAGTTGAATTAAAGATCCTCAAAAAGAATTGAGGAGGCCAGAGTTAGAAGCAGTCTACTCTTTAGCCAGCTATCTGCCCCTTTCAGTGAATGCAGCCAGGAGCTAATGAAAGCTCAGACAGAACGCGAGACGTCATGTCTTCTGCAAATCCTCAGCCCTCTCCAGCCGATCATTTACCCGCCCCTTCTTCTCGGTTCCTTTGCAAGCTACACATGGTCACTTCCAACACTCCTTCTCAAGGTCTAGTATGCAAAGTCCATAAGATTAATCTTCTTACATAGACTTCAAACTTGTCTTCAGGTAAGGGCTTAGTGAATGCTTCTGCAATCGTTTCTTCTGTATGACAGTGCTGCAAATCAACAAACCTGTCTTCACACATGTTTCTCACGAGATGATGCTTTACATTGCTTTGTTCTGGAGTTTCTCTTCTTCATCTGTGCTTGGTTATATTCAAGAAGTCGTATGGGTTTGGGTTCATTTACCCCAATGTCCTGCATCTGTTGCAGTATTCATTTAAGTTGTTTGCATGCCTCAGCTGCAGACACATATCTGGCTTCAGTCAATGATACAATAATGCTTCCTTGCTTTTTGCTGCTCCATCTCCATAAAAGAACAGGTGTCCACTGGTTGACTTTCTGTCTTTTGTATCTCCTGTGTAGTCTTTGTCCATGCATCCCATCAGCCTGCAATTGGTGCTTTTTGGCAACTTCAGTTTCATAAATAATGCCATGTAGATATCTGTCAAGTGTCTTGACTGCATTCCAGTCTCTTGTGTTTAGTGAGTTGGTCTTCCTGCATAATATCCCCACAGCAGCTGCTGTGTCAGGGTATGTCCGTGTGCTCATGTGTAGCCGTTCTCCTGTTGCTTCTTTGTAGTGCTTGCTGTCAGGTAGAAGACCAGGCTTCCTTCCTGATTCAAGTAATTTGCTACCATAAAAATTCTGTTTTGTTTAGCATCTTTCATGTTCATAAAGTCCAAACATTCCAAGATTTTCTGTTTTTAGTTAAGAAAGCTCCCACCTACTTCCCTTTCTAATCCAAAATAATAGTGGATATTTCCAAGTTGTTTCACTGCCATGTCTTGATTCAAATCCTGAACTATTTCATCACAGCCCTCTTTTCTATAGCATAGGATCAGACCATCCACATATGTCAAAATGTAAATCAATTGGTTGTCTCAGTATCTTGAGTGCAGAAAAGATTCTTCTTGGCCTTGTTCAAATCCCTCTTGTTATGTATTTGATGAAGTTTCTCATTCCAGCATCTAGCAGCTTGTTTTACTCCATAGATGCTCTTTTTCAGTTTGTACACAAGCTGCTTGCCTTTATATTGTTCAAATCCTGGCAGTTGTTCCGTGCAGATTTGTTCCTTTATTTCTCCATATAGTTATATCAAGATGCTCCACTTGCATCTTTCTTGCCGCTGTAATTCGTGAAAGTAGTCTCACTGAATCGTAGTGCTCTCTAAATTTTTGAGAGTAGCTTTTAGCAACCGGTCTGGCTTTGTATTTTTGTATTTCTCCTTCTACACCATGCTTGGTTTTAAAGATCCTTTTGCATCCTGCTGCCTTCTTTCCAGTTAGTAGTTGTGTAAGTGTCCGTGTTTTGTTTTGAATTAGTGCGCAAGTTTCTTCTTCTGCAGCTTTCTTCCACTTTTCTGCTTCTTTGGCCGGCATCCTTGCAATGTCTTCCCAAGCAGAGAGCTCTGAAACAACGGCTGCCTCTGCAAGATAAGAACATCTCAAATGTGGTACTCCTTTGTTTGATCTAGTTGAGCATCTGAGACACCACCCGACGCCTCCTTCTGGCTCCACAGGCCCTGTAGACTCCTCGTGTGCACTGTCCATGATGCTCTGATCTGAAGGTGCTTCAAGCACACAGTCTGTGGTACTCAGATACACTGCACCCGGGTGCTGCACTTGGCTTGGCTTTGTTGGAGCAGATTCACTGGAATTTACTGTCTTCTTTTAATCAGTGTAGATTATGTTGCAGGTTTTTTATTACATCTGTTTCTGGGTTGAGGATTCTGTATCCCAGGACACAGCCTGCAAAAATCCCTTTGGCTCTAAGATTAACCTCGGAGTGCTTTTCCTTTGGGATGCCAGCCTGTGCTTTGGACCCAAACACTCTCAAATGATTCACACGGGGTTTATGCCTAAAACACTGTACTTATCGTGTGTATTCCTGCATGGCAGGGGGTGGGATTTGCTGGCCCTCTCCCTGTCTCCGTCTGCCTCTATCACTGCCTGCCACGGCCCTCGCCTGTCCTGTGCCCACCAGTGCTGGTGCAGCCACTTGTGGGGCAGCTCTGTGCTGTGGCTTGGTGCTCCCGTGCCCTGGCTCCTGCCCGACTGCTGCTATTGGAGCCAGCTGGAGGGGGAGTGGTGTGCCCCAACCCCATGGTGGCTGGGAACAGGGGAGGTTGCTGGGGTGCGCGGTGGCTGTCCCCTCGTGCAGGAAGTGGTGGTGAGGATTGGAGTTTGCGTCCCTCCAGGGGCTCAGGCTTGCTGCAGGAGGAGGGGCTAGAGCTGAGCCACAGGCCTGGCCTCTGAACTGGGCAGGGATGCTTTCTCCCACTGGGAAGTGAAACCAGTAACAGCAACGTCATGTCCTCATCAACTACCTGCTTTCCTCCTGCTTTAAGTCAGTCAACCAGGCTAAGCATTCGGTTTAAATGTTCCTTTAGATCTCCTCCTTCAGACATGCACATAGCAAATAACTCCTGCTGTTATTGATGACTCCTTTCCTAGCACCTTCTGCAATTTCACCCCATCTTCCTTAGCTGTTTTGCACCTGCTTTTTCATAAGCAAATCCTTGGAGACAGCTGCGATTATAATCCCGCTGCTTGCCTGTTCATTCCTCTTGTCCCCTGGTGCTTGGGGGTCTTCTTGTGCAGAACTGTCTCATGAAATCGCACTCCGTGGCTTCTCTTGTTACAAAAGCACTTTCATTCTGACACACAGAGTGCCATCATTCAAATATGTCACAATCTCAATTTTAATTTATTTTTTAGATTTAATAGGCCACCCCTCCCCTTTCAGACTTACAGTCATACTGATCCACAGGAGGTGACCATCTTAGACCAGCAGTGGCATAGTGGTTAAGAGCAGGTGTACTCTAATCTGAAGGAACCGGGTTGGATTCCCTGCTCTGCCGCTTGAGCTGTGGAGGCTTATCTGGGTAATTCACATTAGCCTGTGCACTCCCACACACGCCAGCTGGGTGACCTTGGGCTAGTCACAGCTTCTGGGAGCTCTCTCAGCCCCACCACCTCACAGGGTGTTTGTTGTGAGGAGGGAAGGGCAAGGAGATTGTCAGCCCCTTTGAGTCTCCTACAGGAGAGAAAGGGGGGATATCAATCCAACTCTCTTCTTCTTCTTTCCTTTGTCTTTGTCCACGAAGCCTGAGCATTGGGGCAAACTTTGCTTTAATTGGTATACCTGAGTCTTGGCCAACTACCGAATGTTGGCAGATTGCTAGTTACACAGAGGAGCAGCAGACTCACCGATTAAAGGTAAAGTTACGTGTTTATTAGGGAACTAGACTTCAGATAGGAAAGCTGAGAGACAGACAGGGAGAGCCTTTAGCTACCTCACTAGGGAAGAAGGGAGAGGAGACTTCTGAGGAGGAGGAGGAGGGAATTAGACCTGAGATGATCAGTCTTAAGAACAGACAAGAGGTGTCACAAAAGGATAGAGAGGTCTCTACCCTTCTCACCTTCTCTACCTGACCATTTGCCTGCCCCCTGCTGGATTTTCTTCTCAGTTTCTGTGCACGGTAGACATGGTTACTTCCAGCAGGGTAAATGCAGAGAGGTCTGGCTGGGGGGGCTGCTTTGTGGGTTGGTCCCCCCCTCGTGCTCTTTTCTCTCAGGTGGAAGAGCTTGCCCCTGCAGGGTTTCTGCTGCGGAGGGTGCTTTTTTCAGCTTGGGCAGCCCAGACGCTCAGGGCTCAAAAGCTTGCAGCTGACTGCCTGCCCTCGCCACTGCTCCGGAGCCAATCTGGAGGCCTGGCCAGTGACCCCAGCAGCCCTCTCTGCAGCCTCCTGGCCTCTGCAGCCAAAGCGCCCCATGGATGCTGTGCAGCTCAGACAGGTCGCTTTGCATGCCGTGTCCACAGGGGTGGACGTATCGGTGCTCTGACTGTGTGTGTTCGTGAGTCTTTCTCTCTCTTTTCTAGTGACTGATCAAAAGGAAGACAAGGACCCTTTCAACTATGGTGAGTATTGGCCTCTGCAGCATCTATTTCTGCTCTGGCTGCGGCTGCCTCACTGTGGGAACCAAAAGCTCTACCTTTGCTCTCCCCACAGACTACCAGACCCTACGGATTGGCGGCCTGGTGTTTGCTGTGGTCTTCTTCACCGTTGGAATCCTCCTCATACTGAGTAAGTGAACTAGTCTAGCCAAGGTCTGGCCTTGCAAAGTAAACAGAAGCTGGGCCCAAAGTGTGCGTGCGTGCGTGCGTGCGTGGGCTGTCATGGGGAGCTGCCCAGTGCTTGGCCACCCACTGGCCAGGACTTCCCAGACACACACGAGTTTGGGTGAGGGGGGTGTAGAGTGGCAGTGTTGCCTGTCCCACAATAGACACTTAGCTGGCCAAGTTGCTCCAGGGGGCCCTTGGTAGGCATCGGTGGCCTGCTGGGCAAACTTGACCCCCCCACCCCCACCCTTGGGAATTCATGGCCTGTTCTTCTTTCCCAGGCAGACGATGCCGGTGCAGCTTCAGCCAAAAGCCACGGTACGTATGTGACAGGGCACAGGGAGGGGTGGAGAAGGCTCTCTGTCTCTCTGCTTCACCCATAAATCTTGCACAGCAAGTATCTGGTACTGAAGCTAGATTTAAGTAAAAAAGAAATCAGGAAATGTGATCTAGTCACTATCATCATGAGCAAGCTTGTGTGCGTGGCTCTTTAAAAGTGAAAAATCTCCTTGGGGGTTAGAATTTAACTGGGAGCTGTGAATGGGGGGGGGGGGGCTCGACTGCAGAGCCCTTCTTTTCCTGTTCAAAAGTCACAGCTGCCTCCCCCCCCCAGCCCAGGCATGCGCCTCTTCCCAGGCAAACCTCTGAGGCCCCCACCCTCTCTGTGGCCAGACTACCCCTGGGATGCAGGGCAGGCCTGGGAGAGCATGAACGGCCTCCCCGGCCCAGAGTCTGTGCAGTGGTATCAAAAGCGGAATAGAGCTGCCAGTCCCTCAGGCCACTGTGGAAGCTTGGTTTCGCCAGCCCTTCTCTTGCTGCCTGGCCTACCTCAGAGGGCTGTTGTGAGAATAAAATGGATGAGAGAGAGAGTCAAAAAAATCAAGAGAGTCAAAACTGTCCAGGATGCTTGGAGGTTATTTAAAAACACAGTAATAAAAGCTCAGCTGGAATGTGTTCCACAGGTTAGAAAAGGCAGCACCCAGTCCAAAAGAAAGCCACCATGGTTAACAAGAGAGGTTGAGGAAATTATCAGAAAAAAGAAAATGTCTTTTAGAAAATGGAAGTCCAGTTTGACTGATGAAGAATACGAGAGGGAACACAAATGGTGGCAAAAGAGAAGCAAGTTAGCTGTAAGGGGAGGCAAAAAAAGGATTATGAGGAACGCATGGCTGCTGTAACATCAAGACCAGCGAACAAACAAGTTCTTCAAGTACATCAAAAGCAGGAAGCCAGCAAGGGAAGCGGTAGGCCCGTTAGATGACAAAGGACAAAGGGTGTGCTAAAAGATGGCAGGGAGATTGGCAGAGAAGCTGAATGAATTCCTTTTGCATCTGTCTTCACTCCAAGAGGAGGTGAGGAACATTCCTGCACCTGAACCAAGCTTCTTAGGGAGGCGAATCCGAGGAACTAGGCAAAGATAGTGGTAGACAAGGAAGAAGTTCTGGCAGCCATTGATAAACCGCTAAATGTTACCAAATCCCCCCTGGCCCAGATTGCATTCAACCCAAGAGTTCTTAAAGAGCTCAAGCATGAAATTGCTTGATCTTCTCACTTTAATATGCAACTTATCCCCTGAAATCAGGCTCCATCCCTGAAGACTGGAAGATGGGCCAATTGTCACACCAATCTTTAAGAAAGGATCTTAGGGGACCCTGGAAATTACAGGCCAGTCAGTTTGACATCTGTTCCTGGTAAATTAGTAGAATCTATCATTAAAAGATAAAAATTATAAAAACATGTAGAAAAGCAAGACCTGCTGAGAAAGAGAGTCAGCATGGCTTTTTGGCAGAGGCAAATCCTGTCTTTACAAACTTGTACTAGAGTTCTTTTGAGGGTGTGTAAACAGGCATGTGGACAGGGGTGAACCGGGTGGACATTGGTCTACTTGATTTCCAAAAGTTGCTTTTGACAAAGTTCCTCACCACAGAGACTGTTGAGAAAACTCAGCAATGAAGCGAATAAGGAAGGGGAAGTCCTCCTATGGATTAAAAAAACTGGTTGAGAAACAGGAAACAAAGAGTGGGTGTAAATGGGAAGTTCTCACAATGGAGAGATAGTCGGAGTGGTGTCCCCTGCTAAGGATCCGCTTTTGGGACCAGTGCTCTTTAACCTATTCATAATGGACCTGGAAGTAGGGGGGGGTAGCGTGGTGGCCAAGCTTTGCAGATGATACCCAAATTATGTAGGATGGTGAGAACCGCAAAGCGATTGGCGAGGGAGCTCCAAGCTGACCTTGATAAATTCAGGTGAGCGGGCTTAAAAATGGCAAATGCAGTTCAATGTAGCAAAATGTAAAGTGATGCACATAGGGGCAAAAAAAAATCCAAACTTCACATACACGCTACAGGGGTCAGTGCTATCAGTCACAGACCAGGAAAGGGATTTGTAGGCTGCCTTAGTTGATAGTTCCATGGGAATGTCCAACCTCAATGCACATGGCAGCTGTAAAAAAGGAACTGGAAACTTCTATGCTGAGGGATAAATTAGGAAAGGAATTAGAGAATAAAAGCTGCAAAGAGATTGTCATGCCCTTATATAAAGCAGTGGTGCTGACCGCAGACTTGGAGTACTGTGTCCAGTTCTCTACAGTGGCCGCGATCATCAAAAAAGGATATTGAGGAGATAGAAAAAAGTGCAGAGAAGGGCAACAAGGGATGATTGAGGGACTGGAGCACCTTCCCTATGAGGAGAGGCTGCATGCGTTTGGGACTCTTTTCTTTTAGTTTTGGAGAGGAGGCGGCTGAGGGGGGATAAGTGATTGAAGTCTATAAAATTATGCATGGGGTAGAAAATGTTGACAGAGAGACATTTTTCTCTACTCTCACAATACTAGAACCAGGGGCATTCATTAGAAAAATGCTGGGGGAAGAATTGGGACTAATAAAAGGGGAAAACACTTCTTCACTAACGATGAGTTGGTGTTTGGAATATGCTGCCACAGGAGGTGGTGATGGCCACTAACCTGGATAGCTTTAAAAGGGGCTTGGACAGATTTATGGAGGAGAAGTCGATTTATGGCTACCAATCTTGATCCTCCTTGATCTGAGATTGCAAATGCCTTAACAGACCAGGTGATCGGGAGCTACAGCCGCAGAAGGCCATTGCGTTCACATCCTACATGTGAGCTCCCAAAGGCACCTGGTGGGCCACTGCGAGTAGCAGAGAGCTGGACTAGATGGACTTTGGTCTGATCCAGCTGGCTTGTTCTTATGTTCTTATGTTCTTATGATGAGGGGAGCATCCCTACTGGGGTCCCCATTGGGGAGAAAATTGAGCGCAAATGCTCAAATAAAAGAAAATTAGAATAACCTTAGTAAATCTATTCGAGAATAAAAAGTATGAAATAAAAGAAAATTAGAAAAGGGCACCCTTTCTCCAGTGTGGAAAGCAGGTGGTCCTCCCCCCTTGGCTTTAGGTGAGAGGGGAGGGGCACAGCCCCCCCTCCCCACCAGCAGCTCAACCACTCCATGATGTTCTATTTGCAGGGCTCCAGGAGACGAGGAAGCACAAGCGGAGAATTTGATTGCTTCAAATGGTGAGCACCTTTTCTTGAGGGCCTTTTCCTGGGAAAACTGTTTGAAATCTAGCAATGGGCCTCCTGTCACTCCTGTCACTGCTACGGTAACTGTCAGTTCAGCACACTGGCAACCTGGGTGGGGGGTGGGGGGTGTTCTACATGGCAGGGAACCTTGTCTTCCCTTGCCCCAACCCCCTGCAGTGACCGTGCCTTCCTGCTGTGGGGATGGGCAGGTTTCAAATCAGTAACTGGCAAATTGGCAGAGTGCTATAAAGCCCTTGGTCAGTGATTCTTTAAAAATCCAGGAAGCTCTCAAGTGAGGTCTGCCAGTGTCCCATTTTGGGAAGGCACTCCTCCACCACCGGGCCAGCGGGAGAAGAGCAGGGGTGGGGGTGGGGGTGGGTGGTGCTTATTATTGTGTGGACCACCCTGAGCACGGCTGTGGCTTGGAAAGGGTTAGGGTTAGGGTTAGGGTTAGGGTTAGGGTTAGACTCCTGTGCATCAGCCTCTGTTCTAGGAATGCTGCCGTCCATTCCTTGCCTCAGGTGGCATCTGGGTGTCCCTGCTCCTTGTGGGGCTCAGGCCTCCTCCCCGCCCCCCCACTTTCACAGGGTGCTGAAGTAGAGAAAATGGCAGTGATTTGGTTGGGCCAGGAGAAAGACAGTGTTTCCCCTTCACATGGCATCATGGTGGTGTTTCCCAAAACATCTTGGCCAGGTAGGGTCTCTAGATGGACTGCACAGCAATAGCAAGTTGCATGGGAGCTCCCCCCCCCCGGTGCTCTGTGCACGCAGGGGGGGCAGGGGGGAGGAGCCACTTCCCAGGGACATCAGAGTACACAGCTGGTGCGGGAGCGACCTGAGGGGGTGTCAGATTGACTGGACGGCATTCTGCCCAGTGTTCAGCCGGTCACCTGTACAGATTCCGCCCCCCTGCTGGGGTCAGAGATGCAGCGCCCTCAGAAGCCCCCTAAGCTGCCTGGTGTGTTATTCCCTACCCCTCAGTGAAGAGGCTGTTTTGAGGTGCCCAAACTCTGTGGCCGCAAAGCCCTTTCAGGAGCATTTCAGCACATAGTGTGGCTCAGATGTTTCCTTTCTTCTCTTGCAGCAACAGGAGCCCCCAAGGCAGAGAACTGAACTCAGACTGCGAGGTGAGACTTCAGCGAGGGGTGGGGAGGAGAAGTGTCAAAAGCAGGCCAGTGCTCCTCCCTTGCCCCCCGCCCCCGAGTTCCTTGTAGTCGGCCAGGCTGCAATGATGAGAAGGTCTCCTGGGATTGGGGAGTTCTGCACCTATGCGGAATTTGGCTTCCATGGCCTGGAGTCTTGGGGGGCTGTTTTGGTGAGAGAGTGCCCCCACCTTCTGGGCAGCCTGTGTCTGAACATTCAGGGGGCTCCTGACCTGCTCTGCCCTCTCCTCCTTCATGATAGTTCATTCTTCCAAAATGACATTTTGGTCAGAACTGCAGGCCGCAATCTGGTCCCTGGTTGAGAGAGAGAGGGGGTGTGTGTGTCTTCCCCCGGTGTCTGTTGGCCCAGGGGTCAGTGCCAAGTGTGAGCCAGGAGCCCCCCTGTGGGCAGCCCTTTCTGTCTGGGGGTGCCCTTCTAGCCAGCAACCAGGCTACTCTGGCCTGGCTGCTCTTGTCCACCGGGGGAGCGCTGCCTTCGCCCAGGAGGTGGATGCCCAGGTGGGGGTGGGGCTGGCCTGGAGCCCTTTTCTCCTCCGTCCAGCGTCTGGCTGAGTGACTTTGAGCTGTGCTGCTGCCGCCGCCTTCCCAGCAGGCCGTCAGGGAGCAGCGTTCAGCCTGGTGAGGCTGTGCGTCCGAGCAAGGCCCAGAGCGCCCCTTTTTGCACCAACGTTGCCCCAGGAGAAGAGAGAGGAGAGTGGGTACTGCTGGCTTCTCGAGTGAGGGTGATGTTTGGTGATATCGCTTCCCAATGACTCTCTAGGAATTTCCCTTAACCTTCGTGGCAAAGCCATGAGAACATGGTGGACTTCCCAGAGTGTCACTGCGGAAGCCATTTTCTGGTCTTTTTCCCTCCCGCTTCTCGATTTCTTGAGGGTGGGGGCTAAGAGACGGGGGCGGGGGTTTGTCATGTGGGCAGGCAGGCAGACCAGGGGCCATGCCAGCCAAATGCACCGCCCTCCCGTCAGCTCCTCCCTCATTTCCCTGCAGACCAAGATACCTGATGATGGACAAGTGGACCCCCCAGTGTGAACGGCGTGCCAAAGCGCAGAGGCGAGGGCCACGGGGCATTGCAGGGGACTGCAGAGAGCTCTGTGTCGTGAACATCGGTTCTGTATTTAACTCCCCACTGGACTCCCGCTCCCACCGATGCTCCCTCACCGAACCATGTCCATCTGTGGTGACTGTTGACTCCACTGTGACGTCGTGTTTGTCTGTTTCCCATCCCTGTCCTTGTTCTGTTTCAATGTGGTGCCCCATCCTGTGACGGCGGACGAACGAAGGAGAGGGCTCGGCTTGAGCAACTGCCCTGGGGCAGGGAGGGGCGGGGTGGGGCAGTTGAAAAACACCTTTCCATGGCATGAAATGCTGGTCCACACGTGATGTGTCCCTGGGAGGAGCAGCGGGCCTGGCGGGAGGGGAGGGTGGGGCGGGGTGGGAGAAGCCGGGCAGTACAGAACCTCCCCCTGGGCACCTTTCCCTCGGGGCCATTTCCTAGCCTGGCTGTGTCTTCTGGGAACGGGAGAGGAGGAGGAGGAGGAGGAGGAGGAGGCGGCTTTGTGCAGGAGGAGGCAGCTGTCTGCCTAGCCTTTGGCAGGCTGGGAAGGGGGCAGCCCACCCTGTGGCTCTTTCAGCCTCTAACTCTCAGGCCCTTGTGAGGGTCGGGCCCTCCTGAGACAACAGAGGGCTTCCAAACAGCGCAGTCCCGGGGGTGACTTTCCGAAGGCTCCCTTGTGCAAGTGCTGCAAGACAGGAGCATTTATTTTTGTGAAGCAACCCCCCCCCCGCCCCCCCCAACACACACTGCTTGCAAGATTCTGGCTTTATATTGCCTTCCCAGAGTGCTTTGCACAACCAGCGCAAGACTTATCCATGAGCAAGTCCAGAGCAGAGCGTGTGTTCTGTCCAGATGGATTGGAGCCAGTGAGACACACCAAGGACAGTCGGAAGCTGGAGTCCTCCTTGTGCCTCTTCCCCACCCCTTTGTCTCAGCCCTGCTCTTGATCACGCATCCCTGGTTGAGTGAAGTGAACACACAGCAGGCCCGGCCCTGCTCTCCCCCCACCCCCCACTGTTTGCTGGATATAGATCACATGTCCTTTGCCCCCACGTACCTCTTCGTCAAGTCTGTAAGGTGCACTTGGTAATGATCATTGAAACCCCCAGGTAGAAAACCTCCAAGCCGTATAAGTGTTGTAAATTTGAAAAGCCCAACACATTGTCGTGTTTTCATCTGAAATAGGCAACCTGTGTGTACAGCTGTGATCAACGACTGCTGCATTTTGTGTTGTGTCCCAAAACCCAAGAGAGAGAGAGAGAAATAAACGATCCTTTGTATTTCACTGGTTCTGCTGCTTCTCTGCAATGCCTGACTGGATCTAGACCATCACCCTGTTTTTCTTGGAGTTCAGAGTGGTGCCGCAGAGTTCGGTTCTGGCTCCTGGGCTCGTGTGCAAGTGAACTGTGGGATTGCTGGGCCAAGGCTCGCCTCAATTGGCCCTTCCAGGCAAGTCCCAAGAGTCCTCTCTCTGGCCGTGCTACATGCATCAGCTCCCCAGCCTGGCCCCCACCTGCGCACAGCCTCAGAAGTCCTGAGAGAAGCACACGTTTCCTCCTCCCCCCTGAAATGGCAGCTGTAGAAGGATCAAGACATGAGGACGTGCTTTTAGCCTACCAGACCCCAATGTGATCCTTAAGCCCAGGT
Organism: Sphaerodactylus townsendi; assembly: GCF_021028975.2. NCBI lineage: Eukaryota > Metazoa > Chordata > Lepidosauria > Squamata > Sphaerodactylidae > Sphaerodactylus > Sphaerodactylus townsendi. The sequence goes on from NC_059436.1 coordinate 25,906,931, forward strand.
ATGTAGGCAGTCCCAACCAAAGAAGACCCTGAAGCAGAGGTTGGCCCTTTGAGATGACAGTCCCTTGATGGCATTTGGCTAGCCTGGTAAAAACTGAGCTGGGATAGGCCATGGAGGAGGAAAGCCAGCTATAAAGTGAAATGAGAACCAAACAAACACACCCTAAACTGCTCCAGGCAGAGAAGAACAGTGAGAAAGTCTTGCCCCCCCGCCCCCATGTGCTGGAAGAGTCAGTGCAGGGCGGGGGGAACTTAGCTGCAGCTGGCTCAGGCAGACCAAGACGGGTGGGCAGTGGCATACCTGGGCAAACTGGAGTCCTGGGCAAAACCTGAGTTTGATGCCCCTCCCCATGGGCGGCCACCTTCCCCCACCACAACCAAACAATGATTTTTTCCCACCAGATCATGTCAAAGTCACCATCACATTATAGAACATGCCCCAACTCACAAATCTGAACACAGGGGTGGTTCATGCCACACAGTGGAACATACATTACATAATTGTCAGTGATGCAGTGTCAACAGTGTGTCTGTTGTGGGGAGAGGAAGGGACATGATCTTCTAAGTCACCTTGAGTGTCCTTACAGGAGAGAAAGGTGGGATATAAACCCCAAATCATCATCTTCCTCGCAGGGGGCTTGCTCTCCGCCCCCTCCTCAGAATCAGGCAGCAGAAAGGGGAAAGTGGGAGCCGGCTGTGCAGGACTTGCACTGGGCTGGGCACCACTATTTTGCCCGCGAGCACAACATCGTCCCACCAGTGGGAGGAAAAGGGTTGCCACGGCAAAATGGGCTTCGGACTACAGGCAGAGGAGCCCGGTTTTGAATATTGCTTTGCTGTTGACAAAACAAAAACACACTCTGCAAGCAGAAAGCTAGAACGCCAGGGGAGAAAGAAGGCGGCACACAGTTTTACGAAAGGAATCCCCTCCCTTTCAGACTGCAGGCTCGCTTCCGGTTGCCCACCTTCCCCATCATGATGCTGGGTTTAATGTGTGTGCCATAGATACAGATGCCATGACAACTATGACACCATTTCCCTGGCCAGGACTGAGAAACAAAACATGCACAGAGGTTGCACCCTGGGTGACGGTTCCAACCTCAGCTCCGTCAGTCCCCCACCCCCCCACTGGCCAGGCTCCCTATGTGTGAACTGGGCCATAATGGAGGGAGGAGATTGGAAAATGTCACTTTCAAAGTTCATCATGATGCCTTTCATCCCCCCCCCTCTCAATTACAGGTGAGTCAATGTCCCTCTGTGTCTCTTTCTGACTTGCAGCGCAAAAGACGGGATGGAGAGTTTAATTTAATTCATTTATATACCACTTTTCTCCACAATGGAGTCTCAAAACAGTATTTATCATTCTCCTGTCCTGTTTTGCCTTCACGACAATGTGACTGTCATTGGCCTCCGTCATGGGTCCTGTCATTGGCTTCAAACGCCCTCCCCCTGGCCTGGCTCCCCGGGACCCCCGTCCCTCCCCTGCACCAAGCCACCCTGACCGCCGCCTTCGCACGAGACCACACGTGGATGTTCTGGGGTGATTCTGATATCTTCCCGAGCCTCTTTAAGCTGGCAGCCGGTTTGGACAATGGAGCTGAGAGCCCCCAAGGCTGCATTTCTCAGGCGCCGCCTTCACACGAGGCCGCACGTCGAGGTTGTGACGTGTCGGAGTCTCTTTGGGCAGGGGAGCCGCTGGGCACGCTGATGCCCTCCGGTGGCCAAAGGCGTGAACTACAAGCGCCGACCCCCTCCCCACCACCTCGCGGCATTTCTCAGGTTACAGACTATAGTTATAATTCTCATCGTTATAACCAGAGAGCTTTCTCAAAGGGCCGTCCTGGGCTCTCGGCTCCATATTCCAACCGGGCTGCCAGGTGTAGTCAAAAGCGGCTCGGGAAGTCAGCGGGAATCCCAATAACATCCACCTGCGGTCTCGTCATTCACTATGGGTTATAAGGTCATTCACATCTCCCCTCTGCAAACACGGAGATAAGCACATTCACCTTTGGAGGGCGGGTTGTGAGTGGGGGAGAATTGGACGGTCGAGTCCTGAGCGGAAGAAGCCCAGAAAAGCCACAAACGGGAGTCATTCGCGTCTCCCCTCTGCAAACACGGGGATAAGCTGCCACCAGAGTACACATTATAACAATAGCAATGGCCGGTATAACGATCGTTATAACGGCTAGCCTTATAACGATCGTTATAACGATCACTCTAGCGTTGGCCGGTATAACGATCGTTATAATGATGGCCGGTATAACGACCTGGCAGCCCCGAGAGCCCGGGACGGCCTTTTCCAGGTGCCTCCTTCGCACGAGGCCGCACATCCAGGTTGTGGAGCGTCCGAGCCTCTTTGGGCAGGGGAGTCGCTGGGGACGCTGCTGCTGCTGCTGCCCTCCGGTGGCCAAAGGCGTGAACGACAAGTGCGTCTCAGACTCTGGGCGCCACTCTGCAAAGGGGCTTTTGCTCCAAAGAGGCTCCGACACTATGCAACCTCGACGTGCGGCCTCGTGCGAAGGCGACGCCTGAAAAAGGCCACCCTAGGCTCTCGGCTCCATTGTCCGAAGGGGCTGCCAGCTCCAAGAGGCTTGGAACCTTAGCGGAGTCACCCACAACCTCATAAGAACATAAGAACATAAGAACAAGCCAGCTGGATCAGACCAGAGTCCATCTAGTCCAGCATTCTGCTACTCGCAGTGGCCCACCAGGTGCCTTTGGGAGCTCACATGCAGGATGTGAAAGCAATGGCCTTCTGCTGCTGCTGCTGCTCCTGAGCACCTGGTCTAATGCCAAGGCATTTGCAATTTGAGATCAAGGAGGATCAAGATTGGTAGCCATAAATTGACTTCTCCTCCATAAATCTGTCCAAGCCCTTTTTAAAGCTATCCAGGTTAGTGGCCATCACCACCTCCTGTGGCAGCATATCTGCGGTCTCGTGCGAAGGCGGTCCTCCACCTGCGGTCTCGTGCGAAGGCGGCGCCCTGAGAAGTGTCGTCCCGGGCTGCTGGCATCCCTTTTGTACAGGAGCTCCTTGGCCAAAGAGCATTAAAATAGTTAGTGGGGCCCCCACAACCTGCACATGAGGTCCCGTGCGAAGGCTGTGGTCAGAGTGGTGCTGTCCCGGAGTGTTGGCATCCACTCTGCACAGGGGTCGGACCCCCTCTCCCAGGAGCGCTGGGAAGCTCCAGCTCAGGGGCTGGCAGATGTGCAAGACGTCATTTCTGGACCCCTCTTCCCCATAGAGTCTCCCCCACTTTTCTGAAAAGCACAAGGGGCGGGGGCTGGCTCCTGGCAACGCTCCTTCGTTGGACTGGCCTGGGCTCCCCCCCAAACCCTGCCCCCCTCTTTCAAGAATAGAGGCCACACACAGCCGCTTTCTAGGTATCAAACTCACAGCCCTCCAGATACTATGGACTACAGTTCCCATCATCCCCTGCAACCATCATATTGGCAGGGGATGATGGGAACTGTAGTCCATAACATCTGGAGGGCTGCGAGTTTGACCCCTATGGTCCAGGGGGCCCCATGAGCAAAGCAGCCGGCAGGGAGGAGGAGGGGACCCTTTCTGCAGGGTTGGCGTCGGCTGCTGCTGCTGCAGGTTCGTCGTCGAAGTCGCTGGGGGGGACTCCACTGTCCCTGGACTGGAAAAAACCCACCCGCAGAACAATACAGTCAACCACACATTTGCATGGCAAGTTCCATCCAAACACTTACTGATTGGTTCCCCACCCCGGGGACATGGACAATAGATACCCCAAACATTCCCTTCTCACTGGATACAGCATGTAACAGACTTCCCTCTGTGATACACCTCTGAAGATGCCAGCCACAGATGCAGGTAAAACGTTGGGAACAAGATCCACCAGACCACGGCCACACAGCCCCCTGGAAAACCCACCACAACCAGTTGAATCCGGCCATGAAAGGCTTGGACAATACATTGAACTGTTTGTCTCTTTGTCGGCCTGACTTTTTTTAGCCGGCCGCTGTTCTTTCTGCTCACTTTACTGTCAGCTGTACATTGACAAGGATGCTGCACCGAAGTCACAACTCCCAACTGGTGCAAACACTTTGAGCTCTCTCCGCAGGCCTCCCTGGAGCCTGGCTCAGAGTCGCTCTCTGTCCACTCAGCTCCAGGACCAGCAGTTCCGGCGCACAATCACTGCTGACCTCTAGAAGCCTCTTCTGCACACATTTGCCCAGCGGGTGGGAGGCAAGAGTTGAGGGAAGGCGGCTCCACCCTCCTTGGGTGCCACGGAGCCTGCCTGGCCACAGATGCCAGCGTCCCCCTGGCTAACAGGGAGGCCTCCTTCTGGAGCCTGGGAGGCGGCCTTGGCCAGGGATGGTTCCCTCTCCCCCCCCACCCTCAGAGGCTGCACGGGACTGCCGAAACAGGTTCCAACCTCCCCCACCCCACCAGGCCACGCGCATTCCCTTGTGACTGGGCTAAACATTACACAAAGGCCATTAATGGTTAATGCGGTGTGTTCCCCCATTAATGCCCTCGCCCTCCGAGGAGCCTCCTTCGCATACTGAGACGTCCAGCAGCCGCGAGGCAGAACTTGCAAGGACCCAGCGGTGAGTGGGGGGGCTCTGGCTGCCCTGTGCAGGCCACACGGAGGGTTGGCTGGGAGCTTCAGAGGTCACCTGCTGGACCAGGGGTAGGGAACCTGCGGCTCGAGATCCGCATGCAGCTCTTCTGCCCTTGCACTGCGGCTCCACGAGCTGAGCCGCCGGCTTCATCCTTGCCCGCCCTGCAGGCAGCAGGGACGCACCAATGGCCCGCGGCTGGCTGGGCAGTGCCGGGGGCTTCCCCTCTCGCCCGCCTTATTCGAACAGGGTGGGCGCTTTCCCAGCAGCTGGCAAGGCCGAGCCGCTGGCCCCATCCTTGCCCGCCCTGCAGGCAGCAGGGTGGGTGCATCCATGCGCTTCTCAGAATGAGTGGAGTAAAAGGTAAAAAACCCAATATATACAGTGTTATCTTTATTTTAAATGTCAAAAATTATTTGCGGCTCCAAGTGTTTTCTTTTCCCGTGGAAAACGGGTCCAAATGGCTCTTTGCGTGTTAAAGGTTCCCTACCCCTGTGCTGGACCCTCTGTCGTTTTAGACGGCTTCGTTTGGGTCCGAGTGTCCCCTCGTTCTTTCAACTTGGGGGGTTTCTTTTGGAGACACAGGATAGTTCAGGCATCCTCTTGCTTCACAGAGCAGGAAAAGATGCCCGCCCTCCCCCCCTCCCAAAGCAAAAACCCTCAGCCGCGCACCAGAGGACTGGGGGGGGGGGGGGACCATGCAGCAGCCCTCCTTCTTCTGCGGGCACCCGCAAGGGAGCCCACCCGGCCAGCCGCAGCAGCGGAGACGGGCCAGGAGACCCGTCCGCCCAGAGCCCCTCTGCTGCCACTGCTACTGGGCGACCCGGCGGGCCTCGGGACTCTGCAGCGGCGGCGGGTCCGTCCAACAGGGGGGAGCGGGGCCGGCTGGCTTTGCAGGGAGATCAGAGGGGCCACAAGTCAGTCAGGCGTCGTTGGCCCTTGGCAAGCCGGGAACCGGGGGAGGCGAAAGTGCGAGGCGCGAGTCCGCCCTCCTGCCCCTCTGAGAGCCCGCCGGGCAGACGGGCGGAACTTTCCCTGCGGAATGCCCTCCTGGCGCTCAGGCACCATCTGGCAACCCGCCCCGAGGCCCGCTCGCCCCCGGTGCCCCCGCCCTGACCGCCCCTCTTGCTTCTCCAGGCACTTCCCCGAAGCACCGATGGACCGGTTCACTTACGGTAAGGCGGGGTCGAGGGGGAGCGGTAGCACGGGCCCTTCCGGCGGCGCGCCGGCCCCTGGTGCCAGCCCAGACCTGGGGGCGGAGGACGGGGGGGGGCAGCGTCTGGGCGGGGGCTGCCGGCGGGAGATGAGCGCCTCGACGTAGCCGCCGCCTGACTACCCCGCCCCCCTGCCCTGCCGCCCAGATTACGAGATCGTCCGGCGGGGGGGACTCATCTTCGCGGCGGCCGCCTTCCTCGTCGGGCTGCTGGTCATCTTCAGTAAGTGGGCGGCGGGGGGGGGGGGAAGCGGAGGGTTGTCCCAGCGCTTGGACTCCGACGGGGCCTCCCCGGGCGCGAGTGGCAGAGTCAGCCCGCCCCGCCCCAGGTGGCAAGGCGAGTAGGCGTCCTGACCAGGGAGGGGGTCCGGATCCCGAGCGGGGAGGGGGACACTCCGGGTCTCTGCCCCCGCCTGCCCCCTCCCCCCCTCCCCGCAGGGCTGAAATCTTTGTCTGTCTCCCGCTTGCAGGTCGACGTTTCCGCTGCGGAGGGAAGCCGAAGGCCAGGTGGGCCGGTGTGACGGGGGCGGAGGGGGGGTATTTCTGGCTGCCCGCCCTGCCCCCCCTGGCTGCTGCTCGGCGGGGCGGGCGGCCTGGGCTGAGCGCGGCTTCCCTCTCTCCCCTGCAGGCCAGCCGACGAAGAAGAGCCCTGAAGAGCCGCGGCGGGGCCCCCGGAGATGGCCCCCGCCCCCTTGGCCTCCAGTCCTGGCGGGCGGGAATAAAGAGTCCAGCAAGGGACGCGGCTGATTTCCTCCTGGCGGCGCTTGGGCGGGGGCGGGCGGGGGCGGGGCAGGCCAAGTCCGGCGGGACGGGGGGGGGGGGCGGAAAAGGGGCTCGGCGGCACAGTGGCGTAACTAGGCAAACTGGAGCCCTGGGCAAAACCTGAGTTTGATGCCCCCCCAGGTGCGTGCCCAATGCAATGTGCACCCCCCCCCTTGTAGCTACGCCCAGAGGCATATCTAGGCAAACTGGAGTTTGGCGCCCCCCCCCCCATGGGCAGCCACCCTCCCCCACTGTGACCAAGCAATGATTTTTTACACCAGGTTGTTGCAAAGTCACCATCACATTTTAGAACATGCCCCAACTCACCAATCTGAGCACAGCAATAAGCCATGCCACACAGCAGAAATAATTTTTTGAAAACATTTTCAAAATGCTTTCAAAATGTTTTATTACTGCTATGAAAACATTTTATGGTGTTGTATCCAGCCCCCCCAATTGCGGCAAACAGCATCACTCCCAATGTTTCAAAGGAGAATCTGCGCCCCCTCGTTTACACAAGCGATGCCGGAATCCACCCCCAAACAGCATCATTTCCAATGGTGTTTAAACTAGGGGAGTTTAGATTCTCCTTTTAAATCCACCTTAAAGGGAGAATCTGGGGTTCCCAGTTTAAACAACATTGGAAGTGATGCTATTTTGGGGTTGATTCTCCCCCACCCTGAAACAGCATCACTTGCAATGTTTAAACTGGGGACCTCAGATTCTCCCTTTAGAGCCATGTCAAAGGCAGGGGTTTTTAAAAGGAAAATCTGTGGAAATTTGGGAGGTGCCTGCTGGCAGGGGTGCAATTGTTAAGCTAGCAGCACCAAACTTTCAGGGTATCTTTAGGAGTCTCCCCTAATGATACCACCCAGGTTTGGTGAAGTTTGGTTCAGGGGGTCCAAAGTTATAGACCCTCAAAAGTGTAGCCCCATCTTCTGTTAGCTCCCATTGGAAACAATGGATGATGGGGCACCCCCTTTGGGAGTCCATAGCTTTGGACCCCCTGGACCAAACTTCACAAAACCTGGGTGGTATCAGTAAAAGATTCTCCTGATGATACCTCCCAGGTTTGGTGAAGTTTGGTTCGGGGGGGTCCAAAGTTATCGACCCTCAAAGGTGTAGCCTCATCTCCTATTAGCTCCCATTGGAAACAGTGGGGGATGGGGCACCCCCTTTGGGAGTCCATAACTTTGGACTCCCTGAACTAAACCTCACCAAACCTGGGTGATAGCATCAGGAGAGTCTCCCAAAACATCCCTGACATTTTGGTGCTGCTAGCCTAAAAACTGCACCCTCTGCAGGCCAAAAATGGAAAAACACTGAAAATACAACAAATCCCACAAACAAACCTGTGCCCCCCACAGGGCTGCGCCCAGGGGAGGAACGCCTCTGTGGCGGCGTCTGTGTGCCTCACCGGAGGAGCCCCTTCTTCGGGCTATCAAGAGCCGGGTCGCCCTTTTCATGGGGGAGCTGCACCTTTCCTCGTGTACTTCTGCAGTGAAAAGGGCAGCAGCAAGCCTCCTTGTGGGACATTGTGAAGACCAAGGGCGAGGAGGGGACAGAAGGTCGCGCCCCTGCTGCCGCATGCGCAGGATGTCAGCGGCTGGGTTTTTTTAACTCCCCCCCCCCCCGCGAGGGTGGCAGCAGGGCAGGGAACTGCTGCCTGGCCAGTGGGGGCCACTTCTCTGCACCGAGGAAGAATAAGGCCCCCTTCGCACATGCAGAATAACACACTTTCATTCCACTTTCAACGCACTTTGCAGCTGGATTTTAGTGTGCGAAATAGCAAAATCCGCTTGCAAACAATTGTGTAAGTGGATTGAATGTGGATTTTTCTGCATGTGCGGAAGGGGCCTCCCTGGGCATTTGCAGCAGCGATGAAAGCTACGTGGAGAACGCCCAGGGAGGGGGCCAGGGCAAAGTAGGAGAAGCGGGGTGGGGGGTGGCGGAATCCACAGCGTCAAAAAGCCAGTTTTTTTTCTGGGTATTGCTGGCCTGAATCCCGCAGCAGCCCTAACCTGCTCCCACTGCCCCCCCGCCCCGTCTCCTTCCTTCCTGGTCTGTCTCTGATGATCCAGCACAGAACGCCCACCCTGACCCCTGCTCTTCCAACAGGAAGTGGGGGCTATTCCGGGGAGCGGGCTGTGAAGGTATAATTTAGCAAAGAGGTCCCCAAACTTTGGAAAACTTGATGGCCCAGCTGTGGAAAAGGCCTTCAGGGAGCGACAGGAGGCAACCCCCCCCCCTTCCTCAAGGAGGTTGGGCAGCTGTGAACAAAGCCCCGCTGCAGCCTGCAGGAGCCCAGATTCCCAGCCCCGTCTTTCAGAGGAATCACCAGTCAAGCAGAGGTGAGGCAGGCTGGCCATGAGCACTAGTGGGCACTTGTGTGCGGGGGGGGGGGGGTTACACAAGCACACCCACTGTGGATCAAAACAATTCATGCACTAACACAAACAGTAGGCAAACCAGACATTGGAAGAGCCCTACCAGATCAGACCAGCAGTCCATCTAGCTCAGTGTCCTGTTTCACTCAGAAGCCGGCCACTGCGCCAAAGGCCACGGTCTGCCCCGATGCTGCCCACTGGCACTGGATGGTCCTTTGCGACCCCAGGGGCTTTGGACTGGGGGTTCCCAATCTGCTCAGGGCTGGCTGGCCGGCGGCCCCAAGGCCAAGGTCAATGGAGCCTCACTCAGCCCTGCCTACATCTTGCATCTTGCCTCAAGGGCAGCAACATCAGTTCCTTTCAGGACCAAATGCAACTGCAGTATATTCAGACCAAACACAGCTGCAGTATATTCTGAATACACTACAGCTACATTTGGGCCTGAAAGGAAGCTAGACATGCTTTATGCCATAGAGAGAGAAAAATCCTCTGTGAAATAAGGTTTTCCACAGTTGGGTGTATAGGTGTTTTTTTTTAAGCAACAGATTTTGCGGGGAGAGTCCCAAAATAAATAGGCAATAAGGAATACTGTATGAATCGGTGTAACCTGTCAGAAATATATTTAATAGCACGTTCCCTCTTTGGATACTTCAATCTATCAATTGGAAACATAGATAGACAAGAAGACAGATATTTCCGCAAACCTGAGAAAAGCCCCAGGATTGCAGAAAAGTCTGAAATATAAAAAAGAGAAACATCTTAAAGGATTGGAGGTTAACCCCCCTTTCCAGATAATAGAAGCAGCTCCTGTACCTGTAAGCAATGGATGACCTCTGAGATTTCAGGGGCAATTTGGGGGATTGCTAGGCAACCATAACAATATTGCCAGTATTCAAACCTTGGTTTCTATCTGTAAAAGGCAGGGGGAGTTTTTTCTAGCACTATTTGTTGTGCCCCCCCCCCCCAGTCTATTTCTGCTTCTCTCCTTCCTGCCAAAGGGCAAGGGCCAGCAGCAGCAACCACTGGGCAACTTGCTACTGTTCAGTTTGTGCCACTCATTCAGGTGGCTGTGACTTGATGCCACCTGACTCACCTGTGTCCAATGGCTGCCCCCAAACAACTTGGCCAGCAGTGATTGGCAGACAACTCCCCTGGGCCACTTGCCACCCTCCACACAAGTGTTGTCGCTCATAAGAGTGAACAAATGGAAGCAAAATCCTGGAAAGACGGAAATAACACTGCGAAAGGTTGGGAAGGCAGAAGTCTGGAAGGACACTGCGCTCCCCACCTTCAGCTGGTCCCTGAAGATTCAGTTAACAGCCTTGGAATTATATGGGCCCAGCACTATTGCTGGGGAAACAAATGAATGCAGTTGCAAAATAAGGGTTTCTCGCCTGCCCCCCACCCCACTCAGCCTAGCTTGAAAAATGGTCCCTCACTTTGATCTGGCCACCGTGCTATAATGGGACCATTGAGACGAGGACGCCGTCATGCACTTTACAAGTGACTCTCCTCCAAGGCACCTCAGAGGCTCCAGTTGGTGCACAAGGCTGCGGCTCGCCTGTTATCTGGGGCTGCCTGTTCTTCCTCTCCTGCTGCAGTCACTCCCCTGGCTGCCCACCAGACTCAGCTTGAAATACGGACTGTCCTGTACGTCAAGCCCCTCACAGCCTGGGAGCCTCCTCCCCGGCCACAAGTGCTCTGCCGCAAGCGCTTCTTCGCCCCTCTCTGTTAGGGCTTTCTGCAAGGGCCACTCTGAAAATGGGCAGAATCAGTCACTGCCCGACGTGCCCGTGCCTCTCCCGTCGTGGCCTCTGTGAACGAGGTCATGAAGCTTTCCGCAAACTGTGCAAAACTGAGCTATTCGAGAGGTCTTTTCCATGCTGGCAATAGGGCAGTGCTGTACAAAAGGATTCACCAAGTTACTTGGGCAAATTGTGAGGCACGGTGGTCTATGCTGCTATCTATAGTTTGCTGTGCTGTGTAATTTTGCATAATTTACAACACACTTCTAAGGGGGGGGAGGGAGAATGGGCTCAGAGTGCCAACTGACCCACGTGCCGGTGGATCTTGGAGCGATGCAGGCGGAAGGGCCAGTCACTCCAGCACAGGTTCTCAGCCTGCTCCTGTGCCACTTGCGGGAGCTGCTGGTGCCGCAGAAGTGCTGGGTGCTGCTCCAGCGTGGGCCGTGCGTGGTTCTGGGGGTGTGGCTGGAGCCCCTGAGCCCTCTCGGCCTGGGAACACTGCCTGCAAATCCTCTTCCTCCCACCTCCTCCTGGGGTCCTTCAACAGCCACCCCTCTGCTCATCTGGCGTGCATGCCTCAGGGTGACAGGTGCCTGGCCAGCAGCAGACAGCTGCAGAGGTCAGTGCCACGACTCGTGGCTTCATCCCCCTTCTGGCCCTGGGTGGGTGCCACAATGACACTGATGGGGACACGTGTGCAAAAAAAACCCCCTCCTTACGAGTGGAGTCCTGGGTGCAGACATGGGAAGAAGAAGAAGTAAGAGTAGTAGGAGTAGTAGGAGTAGTAGAAGAAAAAGACGAGAAGGAGGGGTTTGCATGACTCTGCCTTTCACTCCTGTTAGGAGCCTCAGAGTGACTTACAAACTCCTTCCCTTCCCCTCTCCACAACAGACGCCTTGTGAGGTAGGTGGGGCTGAGATAGTTCCTGAGAGAACAGGGACTGGCCCAAGGTCACCCAGCAGGCTTCATGTGTAGGAGTGAGGACACAAATCCAGGTCACCGGGTAAGAGTCCATTGCTCATGGAGAGGATGGGGAATCAAACCCAGTTCTCCAGACTAGATCCCACCACTCTTTACCACCACTCCAGACGTTACACCAGAAGAAGTAGTAGAAGAAGAAGAGTTGGTTTTTATACCTCATTTTATACCTTTAAAGAGTTTCAGAGTGGCTGACTGTCCCCTCCCCCTCCCTGCAGCAGGTGCCTTGTGAGGTGGGTGGGGCTTGTTGGGAATAAGAGCTCCTCGCATTTGGAGATTATTCCTAATCGTAGTTAGCAGAGCGCGCGGGAGGCTTAGAGCGCAGCAGAAGCCCTTTCCTCGTGGGCATTTGTGGGATGGATCCCAATGTGCGGCAAGCTTACACAAAAGAAAGTCGGAGTCAGTTGTAGTTTCTAATGTAATAAAAAGAGTATTTATTAGTGAACTCCATTCTGGATAGAAAGGTAGGTAGATAGAGTCACTATGCTATCCTAATCTAGCTGGATGGGGATGGATGCACGGAGTGTCCATCCTTCCTCTGGCCATACTAGGAATAAGATGGAGAGATGTTGAGGAGGAAGCCGGGAGGAAGGAAGTCCCTGAGAGTATCAGTCTAACATCAAAGGGATAGAACCAACATGATAGAGTAAAGGTGTCAAATCCCTCGGTCTCTATCTAGCCACTAGCTCTCTAGTAAAACCCCCTCTGCAGGTTGAGGCAGGAAACAGCGTAAAGTCCTTCACTTCCAACAGGGCCAGGTGGAGGAATGGGAAATCAAACCCTGCTGCTCCTAACCATTACACCCCACTGTTGGGGTGGGGTGGGGGAGTGGCACGAGGCTGGTGGTTCTGTGGGTCAGGGCTGGTGGTTCATCCCTCCCCAAGGGGGCTGAAGGCGCAGAACCCCGAAAGGCACCCTCTGCAGCAGGTGCCCATCTCCCCTGGCGCTCAAGGGCAGAAGGCAGCTTAGGATGCTCTTCTGTGTGTGTGTGTGTGTGTGTGTGTGTGTGTGTGTGTGTCGGGGAGAGATGCAAGGCACCTCACATCCACATGCAAGGGGTCAGGGACTTTGGGGGGCCCATCAAGGGAGTGGGGGTGCCACTGGCAACAAGGCAGACTCCCGGGACACTTCCCTTCCTGGCCCCTGAGCTCTCACTGGCTCTTGGCTTGGCCCGTGGGCCCTGCAGCTCCTGACTGGTTCTGTCCACCAGAGCCCTCCACCTCCCCACAACACCTCCATGGGATATGGCCAGCGTGGTTGCTGGGGACACAGACGCGGTTGCACACGAAGGAAGTCAAGCAGTTCCCACTATTTCTCTGTCACCCTCGCCCACCAAATCACTAAGCCCCACAGAGACTGGACTCGCACCAGCATAGTTATGGGGCAGGACGGCTGTGCTCAGGTGTCGTGTGAACACTCATGCTTTCCTTCAGTTCTGTTGTTCAGATTTTGGGTTGGTTCAGCAACCCAGATCCTATTCTATTATTTATTGAATGCTGTATTGACTCACTCTGTCATCCACCTTGAGTCCCAGTGAGAAAGGCAGTCTACAAATAAACAAATAAAAGCCAAGAATCATTGAGATCCAGTGACTAAAATGCCAGATCGCAAAGGCTTGGGAGACCCAAAGTCCCCGTCTGAGGTGGCAGCTTGCTTGGTGACCTTGACATTTTCACAGCCGAACCTACCTCATAGGGTTGTTGGGAGGAAAAAATGGAGGAGAGGCAAATGACATGAGCGGCTTCCGGTCCCCGAGGAGAAGGTGAACTATAAATGGAATAAATAATGAATGAAGCTGAAGACTGGGAGACAGTTCAAAGGCAGGCTAGTCGATGTGTGGGAAAGAGAGAAGGAAGCAAGGAAATGGGGGAGGAGGTGGGGGGTGGGGGCTGCAGCCTGCCGGGAGAGAAAGAGGACATAAGGTGGTGATGGGAAGACTGGGGGAAAGGAAGGGATTGCCCCGCCTCCGCCACAAGCCCTTGTAAGCTCCAGCTTGTCAATATATCTGTATCAATATATCAACATGGCCAGATCTGTGGCTACGTAAGTCCAGAGACTGGAGCAGATGAGACAAATATTTCCCCAAATCAGAAAAACAGGAGACTAAGAAGATGGGACAGTGGAGGATGTGAGAGTCGGCATGAGAACCAAAGGAGGAAACGATTCCAATAGAAAGTGAAACAGCATCTAGTTAAGAGAGATATTGCAGATATTGTGTGTGGAAAAACTTGATTGAACGTTACTCAAAATGGTTACCAAAAATGGGCTGGCTCCCCCTGTGAATGATGGGAGTGACCTAGTGGATGGTATAAGCCCCTGCCTCCCCCTTTCAGCATTTTGTCCAATAACAGAAAGAGAAAAACCAGAGACAAAAGTTTTAATCCTCCCTCTTGAGACAGCCAGTGTAATCACTGTGCGCAAAACTAATAGAGCGACCACAATCCTGATTAAATGATGACCTTTTATTCTGGATCTGGATCTGGTTGGTTCCCACCCTGTCATGCTCAATTATTTCCTGCATTGCAACAGCCAGCCTTTGAGCCACCACACCTGTCCAACAGGGGTGGGGTGGGGGGAGGTCCTGGAAAAAAAGAGGGGCAGCTGGAATTAGATGTCTCTAGGAAAGCAACATGCATGGAGCACAATACAACAAAAACACAACTAGATTTCTGGAAAGGAAAATACAAAATGTCCCCTACTCTCCACAAGCACCCTTGGGCTCCAAAACTGTTTTCTTCCTGAATGCAAACCGATTAGAATTACTTCCCCAAATGTAAACCTTGTTTTCCTTTTATTTTAAAGGGAAATAGAATATGATAAAGAGACAGTAACTTGAGCTACTCACCCCTAGTGAGCACCCAACTGGCCTTCTCTGTGTCTCACAAGAATGTGTGCATTTGGCTGGCCCTCGATGGAGGTAGGGGGAAAGTGTGCGTGCCATAGAACCAGGCAGCACTAGATCTCAGGTGGGTTTCCAAAAGTCACCTTGCGCATACCTGGTCATGTAAAGTTTATTTATTTAGGCTGCAAAAGCCTGCCGATGGTTCATGATTGGCTTACCTCTTTTCGAAATGAAAGCTCTTATTACATCCTGCTACCCCCCGCCCCGCCCCCGGCCATCAAAGGAAGGAAGTCCAGAATCTCCCTCTAGTCTAGCAGCTTCACGCCAGGGGAGCTCCGGGCTGTGCAAAGGGTTGGTATTCAGCGACCAGCCACTAGAGGGCACACCAGACCAAGGCTTGCTCTGGGTTTCCTCGGCCGCCGGAGCTCGCCTTTGGGGGGCCATGGCCAGCAACCTGGGGGTCGCTGACTCCGAGGATAAGCCGATAAAAGGCTGACGAATGACGACAGCTCCATATGCAAGACGGAAAAGAGGGAACATTTATCGAGGAGTACATGCCTCCCCCTGTATCAGTTTGGATTGCAGTGGCTTCTGTTCTCCATTCAGTGTAGTGAAGAACAGATCCATGCCAGACGTATGAGGTGATGCTGGTGTATTGTCTCAGGAGAAAATCTGTGCAGCGTGAAAGAGCCAACAGCACAGAGAGATCTGCCCTCGGCGGCTGCATAGATCAGCCACAAACAGCGATTCCCTAATTTATCCTGCTCATATGAACAGACTTCTCAGGAAGTTCTTTAAAAGGGTGCATGTTGACAAGTGCTGGATTAGGAATTGAAAATTAACTCTGCAAACCAGGCCAATCAGAATTTGTTGGGAAAGTGTGCTTTGTATAGTCACAGGAGCATTCATCAAATTATGTGAATATTCTGCTGTGAGTGACTTGTGTATTTGTAACATCTTGCCTGTTCATCCTACAAATATCCAAGAAAATTCCAAGTTGATAACTTAATTTTTTTAAATGATGTTTGCTTGATAGAAGCTGAGTGCTCCCTCCCCTTCTTTAGCACCTATTAGCCCTGCCCTTGGGCCAAGGAGCTCAGAGTGGTGTCCATCTGGAACCTCCCCCCCCCATGTTATCCTCACAGTCACCTTAGAAAGAATGGTCCTCCAATAGGCTTCCTTGGCAGAGTGGGGATCACCTCTCTCATTGGCTTACATTCTGAGCATTGTTACAGTCTCACCTATAGGGTGCATTCACCAAGGGCCTGTGCATGGAGGCATCTATTCAAAACAGACCCTTTTTGAACCTCAGTTTTGGGGCCTGGTGGAATCTGGAGCAAGTGAATGCATTTGGCAGCTGTTTAGACAAGACCTGCACTGTCTGCCCCACAGCCAATTAACTGCAAAGCCACGGGTGAAGGCAGCTGAGCTGACAAACTGTAGAGTTTCATATCTATAAGTTGACCAAACAAGGCAAATTTTTAGTTTATTGGAACTGAGGTGGTGTTTTCGTTCTTTGCCTTGCAGAACCTTTTGCATCTGCACAGGTGGCAAGATGGATTCCAGACAGGATCCAGGACAATACAGTCGGGTCATTCAATGATGCGAGGGGTGGGTGTGTGAGAGAGAGAGAGAGAGGGGGGGATCTCCTCCTATAAGGCTATGCAAAAAAGTGCACACCTGAATAACATTGTGAGATTTTTAAAAAAAGTTTTCTGATAATCACTAGTGCAGTGATGGCGAACCTTTTCGAGACCGAGTGCCCAAACTGCAACCCAAAACCCACTTTTTTTATTGCAAAGTGCCAACACGGCAATTTAACCTGAATACTGAGGTTTTAGTTTAGTTGGCTCTGAAGCACGTGTTACTCAGGAGTAAGCTTAGTGAAGCAACCGTGCAATGCTTCAATTGGGTGAATCACGATCCTAGGAGGGTTTACTCAGAAGCAAGCCCCATTGCCAGCAACCGAGCTTACTCCCAGGTAAAAGATCATGCCCAGGTCATCCTAAATGTGTGCGTGCGTGTGGGAGGGTGATTTTCCACCCCCCTCCCACATGATGAACTCTGTGCGCGAGTGCCCAGAGAGAACTCTGAGTGCCACCTGTGGCACCCGTGCCACAGGTTCGCCATCACTGCCCTAGTGCATTGATTTTCTCACTGCTTATTTATATTACTGGTTGCTGAAGGGGTGTGTGTGTGTGTGTGTGAAAGGAGGCAGCCATCCAGTTTTGAAAGAATGCCCAGGCACACACAGCACCGCCAACGGCTCTGAACTGCACAGCACAAATCTCTGAAAAGTAACCTGAAGAAGACGCTTAAACTCTTCAAAAACAGCAAACTGACTGATGGACAATCCGCTCCCTGTTCATGACCAGAAAACTGACAGGAAATGGAACTAGTAGACATCCAAGCCCCCCTAAGGGCAACTTCCCCCTTGGATGGAGCAGCCTGGGAAGGCACCAGTAAGTACCACGGAATGAAACGGTCGTCCACTGCAGTGAGGATGGTGGGCACCACTTGCTTTTGCTGGCCTGTCTCACCTTGTGGTACTCTCAGAGCTGTTCATCATATACTTTGGTGTGACTTGTTTGCTGTGTTCCTTCTTCCCTAATTGTGTCCTATGAAGGGAGCTCAGACTCTCAAAAGCTCGTATGCCAGAAATCTTGCTGGTGTTGGAGGTGCTGTGGGATTCCAGCCAAAGGGTCTACTGCAGACCCACTCAGCTGTCCTCTGAAACTCCTCTCATCCTCTCGCCTTAGTCCCTCTGGATTGCTGATCTGTTTTACACCCTGTAATTTGCCATGAATCTCAGGAAGAAACATTCTTCCTTCTTAGAAGGAATATGCTTGGTTTGGAATATGCTGCCACAGGAGGTGGTGGTGGCCACTAACCTGGATAGCTTTAAAAAGGGTTTGGACAGATTTATGGAGGAGAAGTCGATCTCTGGCTACCAATCTTGATCCTCCTTGATCTGAGATTGCAAATGCCTGAGCAGACCAGGTGCTCGGGAGCAGCAGCAGCAGAAGGCCATTGCTTTCACACCCTGCACGTGAACTCCCAAAGGTATCTGGTGGGCCACTGCGAGTAGCAGAGTGCTGGACTAGATGGACTCTGGTCTGACCCAGCTGGCTTGTTCTTATGTTCTAAAGACAGACTGTGAATAAAATCATGAATGAACAAATAAAATGTGGGGATTTGTCAAGCCTTTTGTACTTGAGGAGGGGCAGCTGTAAACATCTTCTGGTTTCTTAAATGGCTCCTGTCTCTACCCACCAGAACAGGGGTACAGGTGAAGTAAAGGGGGGGGGGTGCTTGTTGCTTTTTGCTGAAAACTAAGACAGGTGGGCCTGCAGCACCTCAGGAGAGCAAATGGGCCATGCTGTAAACGCGACAGGAAGGGAAGCAGAGCCAGCACAGCTTGGCCTCTCTTGCCTCCTTCCTTCCCTATTCTGGCTACTCCCGAAAGGAACTCACCAGCCAGCCTTGTGGGAAGAACGCTCAACACTCAGGGCAGGAATATCACGAAAAGCAGGTGAGGGGCAGGGGGCGGGGCAGCCCAGAGGCTCCAGCAAAGCCATTTCCATCTTCTTCTTCTTCTGCAAATTAAATGCAGCGTTTTGTTTTTGCTGGAAGAAAATCATTAATTCTTGGCCCTGCTGAGGAGACACCATCTGCCCCTAACCTCCTGCCTCTGTGGCTGGGATTGCAGACCTCTGGGGAAGAGGATTACATCTGGATAATCATCCTGTGTGGAGCTGCAGCACCTTCCCACCCAGGTCCCCCAAGTGCTCTGCCAGCCCCAGCTTCTTCCATGGCGGCACGGCAGGGCCCCGAATCTGGCTGCAGGGCGCTCGGATGTGGCTTTTCCTGTGCAGGTGCACCAAGCAGCTACACGTGGGTTGCCTTTCCAGAGGGGTTCAACTCACCCGAGGGTTTGCTACCGCTGTCGCCAACAGGAAACTTTTTGGAGAAAGGAGAAGGAATGGGAGGGGAGCCGGCTGGGCAGCTTTCAGAACTGAACCACTCAGTTGGGATGGAAACTTCTGCTAAGTTTTACAAAAGGAGCTTCCTGCCAGGGCGGGGGTTTGAACTGGGATCTCCCAGATCTTGGTCTGACTCCCGAATGACTACTTTGCCCTTTCCTCAAAGTGCTCAAAGCTGTATCCTCCCCCCCCGCCATTTCTTCTAAGCCTCCGCTGAAGCCACGGGCTACCGATGTCTGCATCTGTTCCAAAAGACCAGCAAAATCCATGAAATCAATGGAATTTATTTTATATTTTATTAAGATTTTACACCTCCCCTTTTGGGCCAGGCCAGTTTCCAGTAAGACAACACATATGCAAGTATATAAGTACAATAAAACTATAATTACTCACTGTAAATTAAATATTAAAACTCTGCACATTTACCTAAAACAAGATGGCGAAAACATCCAACTTCCTGAGTCCAGATAAATCTTTAAAAGGAACGGAGGGATAAAAGAAAAGCCCTCACTTAATACAGGGAGTGGCCGGGGGGGGGGGGGGGGGGGGGCCAGTGATGGCAACTGTTGCTGCCTCACCCCTACGCCTGGTGGAACCCCCCCGTCTTACAGATCCTGCGGAACTACGATAATTCTTGGCCTCACTAGACGGGGCGTTCCACCAGGCTGGAGCCAGGACTGAGAAAGCCCTGGTCCTGGTCAAGGCCCGTCAGACTTCCCTTGAGCCAGGAATCACAAGGTCATTTTCACTCACTGCATGGACTGTCCGGCGGGAGAAGTAGCAGGAGAGACAGTCCTGCAGGTATGTTGTCCGCAGGTTGCTTGGGGCTTTGTATGTCAGTACCAAAACTTTGAACCTGATCTGGTGTTTCACCTGGATCCGGTGCAGCTGGCACAGCACAGGTTGACTATGTGATTGCCACAAGGCTCTGGCCAGGACCCCCACTGCTGCATTCTCGACTAGCTGAACTTTCTGGAGGCGGCCCAAGGACAGCCCTGCACAGAGCGAACTGCAACAATCCATCCTTGAAGCTATTGTTGCCTGGACCGCTGTGGCCAGACCAGCTTGGGGCAGGTGGGGAGCCAGCTGTTGTGCCTAAGAAGATAAAATGTCACATGTGTCACCTGGACCTCCATTGATAAGGACGTGTCCAGGGGAATGCCCAGGCTCTTCACGGACAATGCAGCCACCAGGCTGACATCTTCCTGCCTGTCCCTTTCGGCTCAACCACAGGGCCTCACCTGGGTCTCTGCTGGACTTAACTTCAGCCAGCTCTCTTTCATCCATCGCACCACTGCCCCCTGGGGCTGCATCTGGATACCATCAGATACATCCCCCCTCAGATACAACTGGGTGTTGTGAGCGTACTGACAACTCAGTCCAACCCTTTGCATCAGCTGGCAAGAGGGCACATATAGATACTAAATAATAATGGTGAGAGAATTGCCCCTTGCTGGACACCATGCACCAGTTCGTGACGGGTGGTGGTTCTCTCACCAATTGCCACCCTCTGTCCTTGGTGTTGGAGGAATAAGTGAAGCCACTGTAGGGCTGGCCACACTGTCGAGGCAGTTGGTCAGAATGTCACGGTTGACCCAGTCAAACAAAATCAAGGAGGATCAATAATGAAGGTCCCACTTGGTCCAGCTGTAGACAGAGAGCATTCAACAGAGTATCTAGAGCAGCCTCTGTCTTAGGCTGGCAAGGTCAAGATGGCACACACAATTTAGAGAGGAGTGGAGTTGGACTGTCACCAGTCATGGCAAAGGGGAGAAGCAACGCTGACCGCCCCCAGGTCATCTCAAAGATCTGACCACCCCCTTCCACAGAATGGAAGGGCAGCCTCGGCGGTGGGGGGGGGGGGTTTGGAGTGTCAGAGTAGGGCCGGGGAGACCTGGGTTCAGATACCTACTCCAGGTGACTTTGGGCCAAACTGCATCTCCCCGTCTAACCTAAACTCACAGGATTGTGGTGATGACAAAAAGGGGAAGGAAGAATCACACACACTCCCCTGAGCCCTTTGGATAAGGTGTGGGAGACAAATGTGCTGAACTGACAGAGAATGCCACAACCCCCCGCCCCCCTGAGGAATCTTCCATTGGCCACCTATTGTGCAGGTGGGGCCTCCCTCCAGCCTCCAGCAAGTCCCTGGCTGAGCACCCCGCAAAACTCACCATTCAGTGAAGGCAAACAGATGCCAGACCCTTCTGATAAACAATCTGGCATGGAGACACCGTAGGCCGAATCCAACTATTGGTCCACCAAGGACAGCTGACCACTCAGATTGGCAGTGGCTCCCCAGGGGCGGAGAGTTCTCACATCACCTGCTATCCAGTACTTTTAATGAGATGCCAGGGATTGAGTCTGGGATTGAGCCAAGCAGAAGCTGCACCCCTGAGCCACAGCATCTAAATAGGAGTAGCCTAGAAATATTTCATCAGCAAAGAACAAAACCCAGGCAACCATCAGCAGAACCTTAAGAACATAAGAAGGAGCCTGCTGGATCAGACCTCAGTCCATCTAGTCCAGCACTCTGCTACTTGCAGTGGCCCACCAGGTGCCTTTGGGAGGTCACATGCAGGATGTGAAAGCAATGGCCTTCTGCTGCTGCTGCTCCCGAGCACCTGGTCTGCTAAGGCATTTGCAATCTGAGATCAAGGAGGATCAAGATTGGTAGCCAGAGATCGACTTCTCCTTCATAGATCTGCCCAAGCCCTTTTTAAAGTTACCCAGGTTAGTAGCCATCACCACCTCCTGTGGCAGCATATTCCAAACACCAATCTTGCGTTGCGTGAAGAAGTGTTTCCTTTTATTAGTCCTAATTCTTTCCCCCAGCATTTTCAATGGATGCTCCCTGGTTCTAGTATTGTGAGAAAGAGAGAAAAATCTTCTTCCTTAGGGAGTCCCTTCAAGGGGTTAACAGAGCTCAAAATACTTTGAATAAAGTGGTTCATTGGATCCAATGATAGCACAGAGAAACCACCGAGTTCTGCCTGACACCACATCAGTTTCCTGTCAGTGATACTTTAGCCAACTTCCAGCTCCTTTCCTTTTCCCCATTCCTTTTAATAATATTTTTATTTTCTCAACATAAAAAACCTATACCACTGTACACTCCCACATCAACCATGACATTAATACAAAATAAAAACAAAAAATACAAGAACACAAGAAAAATTAAAACATCAGTTTTACAATAACAGAACACAACCTTTCCTCTTCCTCTTCTTCTTCTTCTTGGGTGAGTGTTTCAGCCTCTTCCCATGCAAATACCATAAAACCATATAACTTCCCGCTATCTTATTGTTGAATTCTAATCCATTTTAGGTTCATGGATATATTTAAAATGAAACAATTTAACAGTTACACACTATATCAGGGGTCTGCAACCTAAGGCTCTCCACATGTTCAGGGACTACAATTGGCCATGGTGGCAGGGGCTGATGGGAATTGTAGTCCATGAGCATCTGGAGAGCCACAGGTTGCAGACCCCTGCACTATATCATTACTAATATTCTAATTAATTCTGCTGTTTCTTTCAGATCTCAAATCCTCCAATAATTTCTCTTCCACCATATTTTTTAATCTGTAAAAGGTTTCCAGTTTTCTGCAAACTTTTCTGTATTACTGTATCTTAATAAAGTTGTTAATTTTGCTATTTCTGAGTATTCTGTGACTTTCAATATCCAATATTCCTGTGTTGGTATGTTATTATTTCTCCATTTCTGTGCATACTAGTACTATGTCCTTGCCTTTTCTCCACTCCTGAGTAAACAGAGGAGGGGGTCTGCCTGGAAGAGAGAAGGAACCCCAAGGATGAGGGGCCCAGGAAAGTATTCCTTCCACACTGGAACCGGACTCCAGCAGTGGAAACCTCCCCTCCCCACAGCCAGAAGCCACTGGATGAGGCTTGCCCAGGAAAGATACCACCTGCCTGGATGCTGGCCATTTTTTAAGTTGGCATGCTGCCCAATGCAACCTGGGGCCGTTCTAATGGTTGCCATGAACATTTTCAAAGTCCTCACTAACAGGTCTAAGATCACCTCCAGCAACTCAGTCGGAAGACCAAGGAGCAGCCCAACCAGCTCCCAGGTGCCCTTTGGAAGGAACACGTGGTCTGTGTCAGCCACTGTTTGTGTGGCTGCCCGAGAAGGAAGGGAGCTGCCTGGAGGACATCAACCATCCTCCACGTGGCTCCTCCCTGACCCACTGGGTGCAGAACGACTGAGACGCCGCGTCTCAGTCCCACAGGGGCCAGGTCAACCCGCTTACGGCTACTCAGGTCCCAACGCAATTCTTCTTCATGTTAAAGCACATTGAGGCCAAAGTGGAGAAAATATCCACTAATATCTCTTTGGATGGGATGGTTCTGGTGCTCCTGTATTCACCACAGCACGCATCAGCAACACGCATCTTACAGCATCTATCATGCCAGAGAAAGTTTTCTGTTCTTATGGCCCCATCACTGGCTTGGCCCATGGGGGAGGCCAACAGGGGAGGGAGGGGGGCCAGCAGTCTTCTTGCCTGTCGTTGCTCACCCCTCCTGCAAATGCTCTGCAGCACAAGCAGAGTTTGGCCACCGGGGTGCCAGTGTGCTCGCCGTGCCCTGCGGCCCCCCACTGCTCTCAGATCAATGAGGACGAGCTTTCCCCTCGACAGACTTCACCATATCTCCATCGCTGCGGACCAGCCATGCCCTACACAGCCCAGCCTGCCCTGGATCCAGAGGCCTTTCCCAAACACAAAAGGAGAAGAAAGGGCCACTGCTTCTGGAGAGTCTGGAGCCCCATATCTCTGCTCCCCCCCCCCCATTAACTATGGAACACTTTGTGCCCAATTGCAGGAAATCAAACATGGATTCCTCAAGGGAAGGGAAGGGGAGACAGCTGAGCCGGGGTGGGAGGGGGCGGCAAGGGAGCAGCAGCAGCAGCAGCAGCCGCCGCCTCTGGCCTCCTCCTCCCCCTGCTGGATCTGCTTCTCAAGTCTATGGGAGCACAGCAGAGAATGCAACCGCCCTCCCCACTGTAGGTGGGGCAGCCAACTCCACAGTAGGGAAATCCCTGGAGAGTTGGGGGGTGGGGCCTGAGGAGGGCAGGGGGTGGGGAGGGGAGGGGCCTCCGCAGGGCATCATGCCGTAGAGTAGAGTCCACCGTCCACTTTACCCAGGGGAACTGGCCCCCCTCTAGCATGAAGATCAGCTCCACTTCCAGATTTCCAGGCCGCACCTGGAGGTTGGCAACCCCTAGTAAGTAAGCTGGGGATCACCTGGGGCTCTGTGGGTCACTGAGTAGGATAGCTTGAATTCAAGGGGCTGAAAAGGAAACCTTTCCTTGGGGAGGGGATTGTTACCATCCTTTGTCCGGTGGATGTTTGGGACTTGAAAGCCGCCACAGGAGAAACCAGGGGGAGGGAGATAACCTATTGGTTTAAAAATGATTTTTTAATGAGTGTGATGCAATAATGGCCTGGATGGTCCAACCCTGTCAGTTCTCAGAAACTAGGCAGGGTCGACCCCGGTTGGGGCTGGGATGGGAGTCCAGGAAGGAGAGGACGGCCACACACCTCTGAGCCTCTCCTGCCTGGAAATCCCCACCCCAGGGATGACCACCAGTCAGCTGCTGCAACCTGACAACACTTTCCAGCACCACCGTAGAGCGGCCTCGGAGCCGCTGCTTTCTCTCCCTGCCTCTTGCTGTATTATCATTCTAAACCAGAGGCGGAGCGCTCACAGGGATACGTGGGGCCACGTGTCCCCAGGCGCACGCCAGCTGGTCACGTGGGGGTGGAGAATCACCCCTTCCCCTCCCCTCGGCCCCACCCCACCAGGCTGCTCCTTCAGCCAGTAGAGCAGCCCAGCTGGGCCGCCTCTGGGTGCCCCTCGGTGGCCAGCCAGGCTGCTCCTTCGGCCGACGGAGGCTCCACCAGCGAAAGGAGCAGCCGGGTGGGGCAGGATCAAGGGACACCCCGTGGAGGTCTAGACAGGTAAGTGGGGCACAGGGGGGGGGGGCGGGGCTTCCTGAGCAGGTTTTGCCCCATTTTCTCCCCCTGCGCCTCTGATCTAAACTGTACATTGTGGGGGTTTCTTCTGCTTGTGATGCATTAGGCCTTTTATGGAATGTAAGCTGTGAGTCATCTGTACTTCAAAGAAATACGTATGTTCAGGAAGCAGCTTTTTAAAAGTCTGTTAAGTAAGTCAAAGTCTGCATTTCCACCTATAGGGAAACTGCTAACCTGGGGGATTTGAATGGTTCATAATTTGATTGGTATCACATAGGGGCAAAAAATCCAAACTTCACATACACGCTACAGGGGTCAGTGCTATCAGTCACAGACCAGGAAAGGGATTTGGGCGTCTTAGTTGATAGTTCCATGGGAATGTCAACTCAATGCATGGCAGCTGTGAAAAAGGCAAACTCTATGCTGGGGATCATTAGAAAAGGAATTGATAATAAAACTGCAAAGATTGTCATGCCCTTATATAAAGCAGTGGTGCGACCGCACTTGGAGTACTGTGTTCAGTTCTGGTCGCCACATCTCAAAAAGGATATCAAAGAGATAGAAAAAGTGCAGAGAAGGGCAACGAGGATGATCGAGGGATTGGAGCACCTTCCTTATGAGGAGAGGCTGCAGCGTTGGGACTCTTTAGTTTGGAGAGGAGACGTCTGAGGGGGGATATGATTGAAGTCTATAAAATTATGCATCGGGTAGAAAATGTTGACAGAGAAATTAGGACTAATAAAAGGAAACGCTTATTCACGCAACATGTGATTGGTGTTTGGATTATGCTGCCACAGGAGGTGGTGATGGCCACTAACCTGGATAGCTTTAAAAAGGGTTTGGACAGATTTATGGAGGAGAAGTCGATCTCTGGCTACCAGTCTTGATCCTCCTTGATCTGAGATTGCAAATGCCTTAGCAGATCAGGTGCTCGGGAACAGCAGCAGCAGAAGGCCATTGCTTTCACCTCCTGCAGGTGAGCTCCCAAAGGCACCTGGTGGGCCACTGCGAGTAGCAGAGTGCTGGACTAGAAGGACTCTGGTCTGATCCAGCAGGCTAGTTCTTATGTTCTTATGAGGTATTTCAAGAACTTTGACTCTTGAAAGCTGATACCCTAGAAATCTTGTCGGTCTTCAAGGTGCTTCAAGGAGTCAACTCTTGCTCTTTTCTGGCACCTGTGGCATTATGTTTAATGGGATTAATTAATATTGGTAAATGTTATGATTTTTCAAATGACCATATTGTATTTTTTACTATGTGAACTATGTTGAATGGGTAGGGTTAGGGTGAGGCAGCCTCCTTTTCTGAAGAAGGACAGGGAATGACCCCCAAGTCACACCTTGAGGCCTGAAATGCCAGACCCAAGGCCGTCCAGGTGCCCTTTCAGTAGCGTGGCTGGCCGCCCACTCTTGCTTAGCATCGCCAGAGCTAGGAAAAAGACCTGAATCTGGAGCGCACAGAGATGATTATTTCTCACCCAGAAGAACACGGATTGATAAATGCACCTGGAGAGACTCACTTGGCAAAGGAGGGGGCTGGTGGCGCCGGGGCCAGATGGGCATGATGCCAGCTGTGTGTGCTACCTGCTCCCTTTGTTTGGATCCTGGAGTGGCTTATCCATTGGTAACAAATTGTCTGCAAATAAATTGTGCTACAGGGTAATACATTTTCCTTGGACCCTAAGTAAATAATATCCCAATAATTACCCCCCCCCCCCGCGCAGTTTTTATTACCAGCTACGCAGGACCCAAACGGATGGTGTCTCTTTGACTGGCCAAGGCAACCATTCCGTGCTCCTCTTCTGCACACACTGGGCGGGGGGGGGGGGGGGCGCGCCGCACAGGAAGTCCCGCGGGGGCCCCTGCCAAGCGCCTGCCTGCCTGCCTGCCAGCCACTCCGTCGCCTCCTGACGCGCCTAAGGGCAGGTAGCAGCAGCAGCAAGGCGGGAGAAAGGAGCAGGGAGCCCCACCAGGCCTGCAGCAGCCGCAGCACCGTGTCCGGGGGCTGCGAGGTGGTTTGGAGGTATCCTCCCCCCCAAACTCCTCCCCTTCCTCTCCCTCCGAGGGACCCTTTGCCAGGTGGGGCGGAGGGAGTTCGGACTGCCCCCAGGCCGCCCCCGCCCCGCAGCGCGCTGCACGTGGAGCGAGGCGGGAAACACACTCTCCAGCCCACCCCTCTTCCCCGAGGCGCTCCGCGGCGCTGGACCCAGGGGTCCGGCCTCCTCCTCCCCCCCGCCCCCGCGCCCTGGGGTGCCCTCGCTCTGCACGGAGAGCCCGGCAGCGGCGCAGGGCAGGCGGGGAGCCCCTCGGGGGCAGGAAGCCCTCCTCCTCCTCCTCCTCTGGCGCGGGGCAGCCGGGCAGCCAGCAGGCCGAACTTGGCACTCCCGCTCGGCGGCGGGCGGCAGACGAGCCTGGGCCAGGCTAGCACGCGCGCGGGGGGAGCTCGTCGTGACCCCTCAGGGCGGCCACCTGCGCTGGTAGCCCGGCCAGGCCCGAGACGGCGCCCCCCCGGCCCCTATCCTGTTGTGGGGGCACGAGCCTCCAGGTGCGAAGAGGGGAGCCTGCGCTAGGGAGGCGGGCCGCCCCCGGCCATTCCGGGAGAGCTCCAGGCGGGAGAGAGGTCTGGCGGCCGGGAGCTACGACCGGGCTGCTCTCTCCGGCTCCGCTTGTGGACCCGGAGTCCGCGCTCACCCCCGGCACCCGCCAGCCTCTTCGCCGGAACGCCCTTGGCGGGCCGGGGGCCTCCCTCCGGCAGAAAAGCCCCCGGGGCCCCTCAGCCCCAGCCTCCCCCGGAGAAGGCAGCTGCCTGCTCGCCCAGCCTGGCCCCCCCGCCTGGGGCTGCTCACCCCCCCGGCCGCCCCCGGCCGCGCTCCGCTTGGAGGGCTCCGCTTGGACGGGGGCGCCGGCTGTGGACCCCCCCCCCCGCCGCCTCCTCCTCCCCGCCCGGCGGCAGCGCGGTGGGCGGGGATTGGCGAGACCGTCCCCTCCGCCGCGCTCCCCTCCCTCCCTCCCCGCTCGCTCGCTCGCTCGCCCGCTCGCCTGTGCGGTTGGCGCGGGCAGCAGCGGGCGCTCGGAGCGGCTGGCAGTAGCGGGGCGGGCAGGCGGGCGGGCGAGGGAGCCAGCCAGGCAGCCAGCCGGCGAGGGGAGCAGCGCCGCCGCCGCCGAGCGTCGGACGACGGGGGAAGCTGGCGAGGGCCGGGCAGGGACGCGGGACGAGGCAGGGCGCCCGCCCGCCCGCGGCACCGGCCCCCCTGGATGGCATGTGGCTGGTCACTTGTCTCCTTCTGCTCCACTCCTGGGCCCGGCCAGGTAAGCACGCGGGCGCCCCGTCGGGCCTCGGGCGGGCAGGGCGCGCCGCGAACTTTCCTGGGGGATGGGGAGTGCTGGACGGACGCCTGGAGGAGCCCCCTGCCTGCCCTCCGACACTGGCGAGAGCCCCTGCCCCCCTCCGCGGTCTTGCTGTCGCCGCCCCCCCCCGGAGCGTTCGGCCAGGGGGCTGCTACGGAGAGCCCGAGAGCACGTCCAGACCCGCGCTTGCGGCGGCGGGGGGTGGGATGCCTCGGGGAGCAGAGGGGTCCGAGGAGCGTCCGTGTGCCAGGGCGGGGGCGGGGCGGAGGGCTGGTGGCCCCCCTGCCTTGTGGGGCGGGGGTGGGGCGCGACCTATATTGTGCTCGGGAGTGCTTTGGGGTTGGCCGGGGGGGGGACCTTCTGGTCCTCCTCCTCATCCCCAGGGGGGAGCCGGCCAAAGGCGGTCGGGCAGCCCTCCGTTCCCATCCGCGGGATGCGGGTCTTTGGCCGCCAGAGAGGGACCGAGCGGGTCGGGGGGGGGCGGCGGCGGTGGTGGTGTCGGAATCCCTGAGCTGGCAGTTGTGGCCATTAACCCTTTGCATCCTCGGAGCGCCGCTCGGCAGGAGAATTGAACGGAGCGCCTCCCTCCCTCCCCCCGTCCGTAGAATCCCCCCCCCCACGAGAGGCCACCTGACAGAGGCCCGCCTCCGGGCAGCACCTGGCCCACGACCGCGCCCCGGGCTCCCCGTCCAGTCGGACTCCTGTCCTCCCCCCACCCCCAGTTTTGAAAGTGGTTTCCCAGCCAGGTTCTCGTTCCTGAGAGAGACCCCATGCGGCGCCCCCCCAGTAAGAAGGCGTCTCTTCTCCGGGTGGGAGCCCTGGAGCCCAGGCAGCCGTGGAGCTGCATCCCGGGATGGAAACCGGGCGCCCCTCGAAGGACGCCCTCCCGGTCAAGGGACGGGCGGGCGGGCGGGCAGGGGCATGTTGCATGGGGTGAAATTACAAGTCCATCTGGTGGAATCGATCCTGTTACATAAAAGCACGGCCAGCCCGTCCCCTCCGTTGGGTGCATCATTTGTGACCCACCAGCACAATATCGCCAGCCCTGCATTTGGGGCGGGGGTGGCACAGCCTCGCTTGGCTCCCCTTCTTCTAAAGTGAGGGTTTCTCCTGTGGGGGCTTCCAGAGCCACGCAAAGCTCTGCCCCCCTGGCGGGCTGCTCCCCCCCCCCCCCGGAGGCACCAGAAACCGAGCGGGGGGAGAGATGGAGGCGCAGATCGGGGATGGGCACCGGAGCGGAGCAGAAACCGCTCTTCACGGGGACAGATTGTGAACGCGTCTCTTGAATGTGTCGAGTGCCTCGTTCAGCGGCGTGACACAAGTGATTGCAAATGATGGAACTTTTTATGAACGCCAGGGTCCCCTTCTTTCGGGCTATCTGTGTGTGCGCGCGCGTGTGGTGTGTGTGTGTGTGCGTGCGTAGGAGCCGAGAACGTTCCCCAAATGTCTCTCTGTGCGCAGGAGGGTTTGGTCGTTGCCACCATCAATGCCCGCATCTGATTTGCCTGTATTTGCATTTCATCAGTGCGCCAGCAAGAGGGGAAGCCGCCACCATGGCTGCAAATGTTTCTCTGGGTTTTGCTATCAAAATAACAACTTTGATTATTTTCGATCCTTGTGGCTGGGAGCGGAGAGAGTCTTT
This sequence comes from Sphaerodactylus townsendi, assembly GCF_021028975.2. NCBI lineage: Eukaryota > Metazoa > Chordata > Lepidosauria > Squamata > Sphaerodactylidae > Sphaerodactylus > Sphaerodactylus townsendi. The sequence continues at coordinate 25,936,419 of NC_059436.1, forward strand.
GGCGGCAGCTGGTGCATCTCCGAGAAGACCAATTTGAGTCTTCCGCGGCAGACCCAAAAACCACCTCCCCCCCCCACCCTTTTGGAAGCCATGATTTTTTTTTAATGGACCCAACTGCTTCTTTGTTAGAAAGTGTTAAAATTGAGCGACTGCAGAATGTCAGTCGTAATCTGGTGGGGGTTAAATTACGCGGGGATAAAAAAATCCAGATTGCTGAATGCATGGGAGACCCTTCAGATACTTAATATCTATGGGCATCAGAGCAAAACATTTTAATGTGTTTGAGCTGCAGAGAAAAGGGGCTGCTGGAACAGCCCCCACCCCCCAGCAAATAAGCATTTGATCCAAGGAAACACTAAAGTTGGAGAAAATTCCTCAGTGGGGTTGGAGCCAGATAGATTTCCCAGGTTATTTCAGAGCCCCCCCAGCGCAGCCTGGGCAGCCGGAGCGCAACTGTGGGAGCTCAGAGGGCAGGAGCTGCCCTGGAATTGCTTTTATGACTTGGGAGAGGAAGGATGCGAGCGACTCTGTCCGCTCCTTCGCTTGGAGCCACAGACGGGAGATCCCTGCCTGGCTGGAAGGGGGACGCCTGCGATCCTTTTTGCCCCCACCCATCTCTGCACACTAGTTTGTTCTGTCTGGCTTCTTTTTATGCTCCTTTCTGTATTAAAATCAGCCAGCGATGGGGAGCTCGTTTGACAGTTCTTGGCCCCCTCCCTCCCTCCCTCCCTCCCTCCCTCCTCATTGCGATCTGCTTTGTTTGTCTGGGAAATTAAACATGGAATCCTTATGAAGCTGCCATGGAGGACAGTTATTGTTAGGAGCCAACACAGAGTGTCAGGATTCGTGGCTCCCCCACCCTGGCTTCTTGTCGTGGATGATATGGCCCCTGGCTTGGATCTTTCCTGACCCCTCTGGAGACCCTTAAAATCCCACCTGAGCTCCGCCATTACCCACACTGCTTGGAATGTGTGCCCTTCTCTAGAGGGAGTGAGGAGCCGCCTGGTTCCCGAGTTTGGGAATGGGCTCCTGTGACATGCAGCGGAGGCCCCCCTTCCCATGTTAACTGGGCCAAGTGATTCTGTGCAGAATTTCAGGCGCATCTATTCATGCTCCAGGCATTCTCCATATCCTTCTGTTACGGTTCTCTGTCCCCTGCCAGGCTGGTACGAGGGGAGCGTGAATTTGCCTCCCTGTATTACTCCCAACAGCTGGGGAGCTCTGTGAGAGATTACAGCCCATGGCGTCTCTTGCTTTCTCTAGCTCCACTCCTCACAACATGGCGGTCCACACACTCTTCAATGTGCTTAGAGGTGTGAATTCATCCCTTACCCAAACCGCATGAACCAAGCACCAGCTGCTCTCTGGCAGAGGCGGCAGCAGTAGATCTCCCACATTCGGAGTCTGGGTGCTGCTTGGTTCCCAAATTAGGAATAACGTATTTGGAAAAGTGTCTCCAATCTCAGCTGTTTGGGAAACCAGAAAAGGATAAGATGATTTACTGTATCTAAAAGGAAAAGCAGAAAATTTGCAGGATTTCTACACTGCCTCTCATCTGTCTCTTTGTGCTTTGTGGTTTTCTTTTTGAACTAGCCTTGGGGAGGAAAAGGAACCTCCATGTACAAAGGCAGCAAACCTCTGAATCCCAGGGCTATTAGAAAACACCAGGGGAAGACCTTGGCTTCGATGTCATGTCTGTTGGGCAGCTGGGTCAAACAGGATGCTCCACTACATGCACCATTGATCTGCTACAACGGGGTGCCTCTCCTGTGCTCCGGCTGTGTTTTCATGTTCTTAAACTTGTGGTAAAAGCAAACATAATTTTTCTTCAAAAGCGTTTATAAGTGCAGATTTAGGTTTGTCTGAGACACAAGATTCAGTAGCTCAGCCTTGTGGGGGAGATGTGGCGAGGTAGGTATTGCTCAGCACCACTCCTGCCTCTCCTGATGCCCTCTTGGCCTGTCCCTGGTCGAAGGTGTGCTGCCCTGGATGTGGGCAGGTGAGTATGTGCGCTCCTGTGTGGCCAGTGGACTGCTGTCAGCAGGTGGGCAATTCAGCCCTCGGAAACAGATCGTAGTGAACAAAAGCCTCCGGAGGAAGTGCCAGTCAGAGAGGGAAAATACAGCTCACTTGATCGGATGTTCCGGCTGCTTTAGCTCACTCTTGTGGGTGAAAGGGAGTGTCCCGGCTTCCCTTCCGTAGCCAAGCTCCTCCTAGCAAATCTGTGCTTGAAGAAGTCCAGTGAGAAAGCAGAATGGCGGCTGCCATAGGATGGTGACAAATGAACCCCTTGGTCTGGACAAAGCAGAAACATTAGTATTGCAGTACTTCTCGGTTGCAGTTTCCTGCCATCGAAGACATAAGAACATAAGAACTAGCCTGCTGGATCAGACCAGAGTCCATCTAGTCCAGCACTCTGCTACTTGCAGTGGCCCACCAGGTGCCTTTGGGAGCTCACGTGCAGGAGGTGAAAGCAATGGCCTTCTGCGGCTGCTGCTCCTGAGCACCTGGTCTGCTAAGGCATTTGCAATCTGAGATCAAGGAGGATCAAGACTGGTAGCCATAGATCGACTTCTCCTCCATAAATCTGTCCAAGCCCTTTTTAAAGCTATCCAGGTTAGTGGCCATCACCACCTCCTGTGGCAGCAAATTCCAAACACCAACCACACGTTGTGTGAATAAGCATTTCCTTTTATTAGTCCTAATTCTTCCCCCCAGCATTTTCAATGAATGCCCGCTGGTTCCAGTATTGTGAGAAAGAGAGAAAAATTTCTCTCTGTCAACATTTTCTACCCGATGCATAATTGTATAGACTTCAATCATATCCCCCCTCAGACGTCTCCTCTCCAAACTAAAGAGTCCCAAACCCTGCAGCCTCTCCTCATAAGGAAGGTACTCCAATCCCTCGATCATCCTCGTTGCCCTTCTCTGCACTTTTTCTATCTCTTCGATATCCTTTTTGAGATGCGGCGACCAGAACTGGACACAGTACTCCAAGTGCGGTCGCACCACTGCTTTATATAAGGGCATGACAATCCTTGCAGTTTTATTCTCAATTCCTTTCCTAATGATCCCCAGCATAGAGTTTGCCTTTTTCACAGCTGCCATGCATTGAGTTGACATTCCCATGGAACTATCAACTAAGACGCCCAAATCCCTTTCCTGGTTTGTGACTGATAGCACTGACCCCTGTAGCGTGTATGTGAAGTCTGGATTTTTTGCCCCTATGTGCATCACTTTACATTTTGCTACATTGAACTGCATTTGCCATTTCTGAGCCCACTCACCTAATTTATCAAGGTCCGCTTGGAGCTCTTCGCAATCCTTTGTGGTTCTCACCACCCTACATAATTTGGTATCATCTGCAAACTTGGCCACCACGCTACCCACCCCTACTTCCAGGTCATTTATGAAAAAACCATTGCTCTGTGAAAGCTCAGGGTGTGTTTTCTCCTGTGCTGGAAATGGCTGTACCTCATCTGCTGGGTGCTTTCGTGCTGCAGCTCAAAATGACGCCCCCTTGATGCCCTGTGTAAAGTGCCGCCGTCAAGTCACAGCCAACTCATGGTGACTCAATAGGAGTTTCAAGACCAAAGAAGTTTGGAGGCGGCTGGCCGTTGCCTTTCCTCTGGATCACGACCCTGGACTTGCTTCCTGGGTGGTCTCCCATCCAAGTACCAACCAGAGCCACCGCTGCCGCTGCCACCCCTACTTGGCTTCTGAGGCTTGGCCAAATCAGGGGAGCCGGGGGGGGGGGGGCGTGCAGGTCAGGGTGTGCCAGCACTGAAAGTGGGCTCTGAGCAAATGCTTTTAATATGTAGGTTACAGCCAAGGCCTGTGACCAGATGCTAGAAATGATTTCTGTTTTTAAAATATTGCAAGGCTATTTCTGTGTTTTTAATCTCTCATGGTGATTTGGAGACAGTTTTATGAAACATGGAATTAGGATTGTGCTTACTGTTAAATGGTAAAGGAGATTAGATGGATTTAACTCTATGCGTCTGTCTCATAGCTACTACCAATCCCATAACTTCCATTTTCTATTAAAAAACATTCTGCCCCTTTTGACCTGCAAAAGCTTTTCTAGTAATTTGAATTTCTTATTGATGAGACATTTTTGACTCTCTCCCCCACCTTCCCCCCACCGCAGCCGCCATGTCTGTGCAGCTGGCCTTGCGCGGGGGCTCTTGCAGAGGGAACGGTCAAATGAGTCCTGCATTTCAGAGCTGGGAGTGGTGTCCTCCATTGCAGCGTCTTCTGTTGCTGCAGCTGGTAGTTTGGCGGGCCTCGCTGCGGCCTCCAGTGGAGTAGGGTGTGTTTTGGCGCACATCAGTTCATGTTCAGTGACTTTGTCTCGTTCGTATCACGCTAAACTGCCTCCTCCTTTGACATCCCTTCCCTCCCGCACAAAATGGCTATCTCCTGAGTCGGCCCACTGTCCCGTCAAGGCCAGTGTTCCCTCCTCTGACTGGCCGTGGCTCTCCGGGGTCTCCAGGTCTTCCACATCCCCTCCTCCTACCTGATCCCTTTGGCCGCAGGATGTCAGAATGGAACCTGGTGACTTCTGCAGGCAACGGAAAGGCTCTTCCAAGGAGCCTCGTGACCGGATTCAGGTTTGCAGACATGAGTTTGGCTCGTAGAGTTCATTTTCTGCCAGCAGTAGTGCAGGGGTGGAGCCAAAGCCCCATGGGCCACTGGGAGCTTGAATTGACCCTTGTCTAGCTGGGCATGACCTGTTCACACACTTGCTGGTGTGAATGTAACAGTGCAAGGCTTAGATCAGGGGTGTCCAACTCTGGTGCCTACAATTCCCATCAGTCCCAATTCGCCATCCTGGCAGGGGCTGATGGGAATCGTAGTCCATGAACATCTGAAGCACCAGAGTTGGACACTCCTGGTTTAGATGATCCTGGCCAGAGCCAGGTGTGCTGGAGGCGGGGGGAGGGGGCAGGGGGACAGCTGCTTTATGCATTTTGATGGCCAAGTCTAGAAATCACTTTCTCCCACCCACAGGCTCTTCTGGGCAGTTCCAAATGGCTAAGAGGAAGGTGGAGGAAGATGATATCCACACCAGATAGATAGTAAATATCAGTCTACTGGCGAATGCCTGGCCAGTTTCTGCTGGCTGAGTGGATTCTTATAAAATATGATGGACGAGGTGGATCTTGGTCTGATTTGGTAAAGCAGTTCATGCAGTAACAAGGAAAGGGACAGGCCTCCCATCACTCAACACACTAAGGAGTTATAACTGGGCTGTTTCTGCTCTTGGTTTGGATACAGAGATATAAACTTTTCAGAAATCCTGAAGCCACAGGGGAAAAAATATCCCCCCCCCTTTCAGGAAAAAAGGAAATGTTGGGAAAACTGAAATATATACAATACATACTTTCTGATCAAACCTATCCTTCTTTTACTGCTTTAACAATATAAAATATCTCTCTTCTTTCTTTGCATATAAAATGGTACTATTTGGAATATTTGTGGAATTTAAAAACACAAATATCTTCATTTTCTATAAGAAAAACTGAATGTATACCAAATGACTTGTATACTGTGTTTTTTAATTGTAAGCTGTCTAGTTTAAATAAATAAATGTATATTTGAGAAGGATTTGCAAACTGCTGTACCTTATAGCACTGTAGCGCATGGATCTTCTGTAGTTAACAATTCATGAAGTGGATTATTTGGACCAGGACTCTCTCATAAAGGCACAGTAGGGTTACCAGCATGTTTGGATATTAAGCCAGCCTTTAAAACACTGAAAAGTCACTGCATAAACCCATTACAGCATGTTAAGTGTTATTAAAATTATTTACATTTTTTAAAACCTTGAAATGTTGCATACGTCTACAGTTAAAAAACAGCTCTCTTGTTTCCCAAATTTCCCAACTGGAAAAATGGAAAAAGTCCTCACGTTATGCATTTTAAGTGTGGAAAACCTTGCCTTAAGAAGCATTTAATTCATTTTAAAACAGAAAATGTTTCACATGTCTTTCCAGTGCTTGCTTGTCAGTTGCATGTTGCTGTGACCACCATTTTGTGCTGCTGCAGAGATTCTCCATCCCTGCCTCCATTTGGTGAAGATTTCCAGTGGAGATTTCCTCCGCTAGCATCTCATCCATGCACAATTTCAGTGTAAAAGTACATGAATAAAGTTTGTTCTGGCTGGCAATCCTTTTCCTTTTCTGTTTTTGTTTTGAGGGAGCTGTCTGCATAGCTACGACAGCACAATATGAGAATTGCAGCCGCTTGGAGGGCTGGTCTACGTGCCTTTAAGAAACAGTGGAACTGGGGGAGACCTTTCTTCTGCAGTGGGCTGGTGTGCCCGTTCCGTTCAGTCACAGGTAGACCAGCCCTCCATGGAGGACAGGTCTGCCCATTGCCACTTAATGGGAGGTAGACCAGCCCTCCGAGTGGCTGCGATTCTCATATTGTGATGTCATAGTTATGCAGACAGCCCCCTCAAAACAAAAAGGAAAAGGATTGCCAGGCAAAACAAATTTTATTCATGTACTTTACACTGAAATCGCACACAGATGAGTTATAACAGGAAACCTCTGTGGGAAACCTTCACCAAATGGAGGCAGGGATGGAGAATCTCTGCAGCAACACAAAATGGGGGCACAAGCAGCGAAAATGCACACAAGAGGTTGGGGTAGGAAAAACAACGCGTTTCTTGCTTGCCTGCTATCCTCACAGCAAGCATGAAACAACCTGACCCCATCTTGGGGGTTAGTGGGGGGTGGGGAAGATCTCTAGTTTAGTTATGTTTGAAAAACCTGTGTTGGGAGAAGTAAAGTGACCTGAAAATGTTTTGGAAGAGGGACCCTGTGAAGAGTTCCTCCCCCAAAAGCTTTTTATAATGACTTTGTTATATTTATGCTGGGCAGAAAGAGTCGCACAACACATTTCCCTACCAAATTTTAAAGTTTTTTTCTGGGCCTTCACTTCTCTCTTTGGATTGTTCACACATGTTTATGAACCAACCCAAATCACGCACGCACACACACACACACACACACACACATATTAGCAGAACGCGCTCGCTTCCAAATGAGAGGGTTGTTGGTAGCAGAGCTGCAAAAGACTGTCAGAGGAAGGGAGGGTTAATCGTCCTGGCCTAGAGGACCCTTTTATCCTTTCAGTTCCACCAGTGGTTCTTGGGTGGTCCGCTGGTCCAGTTGGCCCTGTGATGGCCTGCTTGCAATCTGCCGAGAAGCCAGGAGCGGCTTCGGACATTCCTTAGGTGTAGGTAGGTAGTCAAGGAGAGTCAGGCTGTGTTTGCATTGAGGGTGAAGCATGCCCACTGAATGAAAGGGGAGATCCTTGTTTGTGTTTTGCTCTCTGTGCTGGGAGAGGAGAGACAATTCTGGACTGGATCTTCATTAGTTCTGGAAGAAGAGAGGCTAAGTCCAGATCTCCTGGCTGGCCCTGAACGTGGGCACGTCGTAGAGGCGAGGCGAGGCGAGGCTTTGCCGTGGTCTCTTCAGATGGTTTCAACCATCAGCTTGCTTGTTTACAAGAAACGGGCATTAACGATCTGTGCTGTGAAGCAGTTAAAATGTTCTGGAGATTTCCTCCGTAGTACCAGCTCATTAACATGCTGTAGCGTTTGAGCGTGAGAGGGGGTGGGGGTGGGTGGGCTTCTGCTGGCTGCTGTGACGAAAACACAAATATTTTTGCCCGTCTTGCTTAGCGCTAACGGCCTCATCACTGCTTTATGATGGGATGTGGATTGTTGTGCCCAATAAGGCTTTAATAGTCTTTCCTCAAATGAGCAGTTGGGATGCATCATCGGGGGAGGGGGGGCAGTGAAGGGCTTGGTTGAGAATATTAATAGATGAGCCATTTTGCTGCATCCGGCAGTTCCTTTTGCTCTCCCCCTCCCCAGTGATGTGGGAAAGGTTGAGGCCATGGAGGGTCCCATGTTCCAGATGGGCAGCGCTGCGGCTACAGTGCCCGAATGCTGAGACCCTCCATGCGCTCGTCCTGATGCTCCCTCTCCAGGCTCTGCCCGGCCGTCCTGAAAAGGGAGCCCACTCTGCACGTTTGTGGGAGCTTCCAGCTTATTTTTGAGAAGCTTCTTCTCCATTCGAGCTTTCGACATCCTCCACTGAACATGGGGCAGAAGAAGGGACTGAGGTGAAGTGAAGCAGAATGTTGTGGATGCATCTGTGCATTTAGGGCCTTTGAAATCTGGACCCATTCTGGACATGCAACAGAAACTGCCTTGGCTGTCCACCAGTCAACGGATAGGGGCCATGAGTCTGTCTGGATCTCTCTGGGGCCTGTCCTAACATGGACTGTGGTGCCCTTCTAGACTGCCTGGTTGGGAAGGGTGTAGGGAGGGGAAGCATCGCATTGGCTTCACACCTTCCTTAAAGGCAGGGACCAGAAGACGATGCTGAGGGGCTTTTGCTTGGCAAATATCTGTCTTGTCTCCTGCGCTCTTTGATATTTACACGAAGCCCCTTGGAGATATTGTCTGGAGATCTGGGGCACAGGGCCGCCAATACGCTAATGACACCCAGCTAGAACTCTTCTTTCCAGCTAAGCAGCAGGAGTGCCTGAAGGCACTGAAAGATTAAATAGGGGCTTAATATACTGACACTTAATCCAGACAAGATGAAATTACTGTGGTTGGGGAGCCAAGTGGACGGAGGAAAAGGTGCTGCACCTGTTCAGGATGGGTTACACTTTCTCCTGAAAGATCAGCTTACCCTCTGGGGCTGCTTTTCGGTTCCACATTGTCATCAGACAATGCCTTTGCCCGCAAAGGTCAGCCTGCCAGCGGGGGCCGTTCTTCGAGAAAGTTGATCTGGCCACTGTTATAGGTGCCTAAATGATCTTGGATTAATATACCCTACATCGGGGCTGCGGCTGAAGCCAGCTCAGAAACCTTTCTTGGTGCCAAATGCAGCTGCAGGCTCCTTACGAGGGTGGGCTGGAGTGAGCGTGTCAAATGAGCTCTTTGTCAGCTGGGCTGGTGTCTGTTTCCAGGCTCAGTTTCAGTTGCTGCTGCTGCTGCCCTCTGCAGGCTGGGCCCAGAGAACCTGAAGCGCCACCTCCACCTGTAGTGGCCTGCCTGAGGCCTGAGAACCACGGCTGGTGCCATCTTGCAGAAACCCGCCGTGGCGGAGGCTGGGTCGGCTGGGGTCTGTAGACTGGCTTTTTCAGCCGCAGTGCCTCAGACAACTGCAGTGCCTCAGACTCGCGTCCCCCGCCCCGGAGGTGGGGGGGGGGGGTCAGTGCTGTCCTTGCAGTCCTTCTGGGTTAAACCGAGGTGTATTGTCGAAGGCTTTCACGGCCGTATTCAACTGGTTCTGGTCGGTTTTCCAGGCTGTGTGGCCGTGGTCTGGTGGATTTTGTCCCTAACGTTTCTCCTGCATTTGCAGCTGGCATCTTCGGAGGGGTATCACAGAGAATAGTCTGTTTCACGCTGTGTCTGCGTGAGAAGGGAGAGTTTAGTGTGGTACATTGTCCATGTCCCAGGGTGGGGCAAAGTCTGAACACACCGAGGTGTGTTCTTTCCCAGAAGGCGTTGTGATGGGTCTGGCCTTGCTGCTGCCCAGCTGCTTGTCTCTCTGCCTTGTGGTGCCCCAGTTTTGACTTTGCCCTCCTTTAGAGTGCTCCCCTCAGTGGCTTGCCTGTTTCAGTGTTCATTGAATGGTGCTCCCTCTGCCCGGGCCTGGCTCAAATAGGCCATGCCTTAGGATCTCCCGGGGCAGGGTGGGTGCTCTGGGCCTTCTCTCCTGAAGCCCTGGGATCAGAGTGGGGGGGGGGCAGTTAAGGGCTTGTGCCAGGGCTGGAGGGAGCCACGAGAGATCCCTGGAAGGGAGGCGCCGTCTCTTCTCTAAGAGGGGTGAAGGAACCACATTGAAAATTTCCCTCCTGCCTGGGGTCTGAAACAGAAAATTCTCATTCTGAGGAGCCCAAATCCGCCGTGACGTTGGCAGGTTCTGAGAAATTTATTTGCAGAAAGCAGTCGTGGGCAGGGGGACTGGGAAGGGTCTTATAACTAACTTTCCCCACTGGATTGTTTCCTTGCTTGGCAAAAACGCCCCCTTTTGCCACTTGGAGGATTGGTGGGAGGAAAGGCTGGCACAAGATAGCCAATCCCCTGCTGGAGGGGTGGGGGGTGGGAGAGGGTGCCCCTCCCTCTGGTGCTCTGATCCAGGTTCTTATCAGTCCTGCTCTGAGTTCTGTTTTGGTCGGCCGTTTGGGAAAATGTTTTAGGCAAATGTTACTTTCTTTGTCCCAGAGTTGCTGTAAAAGAAACTGCTGCCTGCCCGCCTGCCCGTGTGGAGGCCATCTCTTGAGGCGCAGCAGCCCTGGGCTCTGAGCATTTGGCTATTGCTGCCTGTGTGCAGGCTGAAGCGTTTTCAGAACTTGTGGATTGAAATACGCCAGGAGAACCTCCCATCTTTTCTTCTGTCATCCATGGCGAGTGCTAGGGCTGAGTACCTTCTAAGGGGGAGGGTGAAACGGGACTCCGGCATTTGCTAAAGAACTGGAAAATCCCCCTAGATGCTCTAGGCCGGAGTCCTCTCCCCACTGCCCTTATGGGGTAGCCTGCATGCTCAGAACGCACAACATTTTGGTTGTGAAGCATCCTGCAGTTGACGAATCTGGAGGCTGAAAGCTGAAATGGTTTGATGTTTCCCCATCTTGCCTTTGGAGAAGGCCTCCCTTGCAGAGGGGTGCTTCTGGAGCGGTTTCCTTTGTCTTAGGTGAACTCCCTTTGTAAACTGTGCTTTGGTTGGGTTGTAGCTCAAGAAGCAAATGGAAGGCAGGAAGGCCCCCCCCCGCCCCCCCCAGTCCCCGTGGTGCTTGAATTCTTGGCTCATAATAACCCTGGACTCCTTCTCTCCACAGTGTGCACTGAAGACGTTGGAACCAGCCTCTACTTTGTGAACGATTCCATCCAGCAGGTGACCTTCTCCAGCACCGTCGGAGTGGTGATCCCATGCCCAGCAGCCGGGTCCCCCACCGCCACCCTTCGCTGGTACCTAGCCACTGGGGATGACATCTACGATGTCCCACACATCCGCCATGTCCACGCCAACGGGACGCTGCAGCTCTACCCATTCTCGCCATCTGCCTTCAATAGCTTTATCCACGACAACGACTATTTCTGCACCGCAGAGAACTCTGTAGGCAAAATCAGGAGCCCAAGTATCCGGGTCAAAGCAGGTATTGGCTGACTGGCAGACAGTGGGGTTGTCCTGGCTTTCCTTTTCTCCTTGGGCAGGATTTGACTGTCTTTGGGCTGCTCCAATCAGACATGTGGGGGGGAGGGGAGGGAGGGAGAGAGAGAGAGAACGTGGTGGAGGAGGTAGAGAGTCGAGGTTGCCAATAGACTGCAGGCTGTGTTCAGAGCTGCACTCATCCAGTTCAGCATAGAGAGGTTCTATCATTTTGAGGGCAGGTCATAAGGAGGACATCATTGGAGTGGAAAATACACCCCACTGTCAGAAAGTCTGTTGGCGTAGAAGAGCCCACGCGTTCCAGCAGCCCCGGTCCCAGCGCGATGCAGCTGCCTAGAAAACCTTTCATGGCATTTGCTTGTTGGGTCTAGTTCTGTTTCCTCGAGAGTAGAGTTGTCCTAGGTGAACTCCCTTTGTAAACTGTGCATTGGTTGGGCTGCAGCTCAAAAAGCAAATGGGAGCAAATGGAAGCAGAGGGTGCCACAGTTCTTGCGGCTGGCGACTGACTGAGGGTGGGTGGGCTGACAGCCCCAGTGACTCCATTAGGTGACCTATTAAGCGCTGGCAGGCAGAGCCTGTGCACTTCAGGGACCAGAGCAGCTCTGACTTTCTTCGTGTTGTTGCAATGCAGACTGGCATCAAACACCCCAGAAGTGAATAATTCACCAGATTTACAGCATTAGTAATGAGGGGAAGGGTTTTTATTTGAAAGACAAGTGCAGGCAGTTCTCCTGATATAAAACAGGAGCTACACTTGGCAGAAGAAACGCTTCTCTGGCTCCGTCTTAGAGGCTGTGTTCCTACCCGCAGGTTATCAGTATGCCATGGGGACTCTCTGTACTTTGTGCCCCACACCTTTGAGGGGTTTGAGAAGAAAGTAGGGAAGAGGAATTGCATGGGAAGGGAGGGTGCTGATTTCCAAAACCCAGCCAAGTTCCCCTTTGAGATTCTGAAATGACCAGGGGACTCTCCTGAGGAAGTTGTGGGATGATCGAGTCATGCAGCTGGATAGGGAATGCCAGGGCCTTGCTCTGGACCCTGTGCCCTCGAGAGTCCTGCTGCCGGCTGTGGCTAAGCCCAGACAGGATCTTCTGCTGAAGTCAGACAAGCTCCTGAAGTCATCTCTGCCCTTAGTTAATAACTGTGCATTTGGACCACCACCAAAGGTTGGTCTCCATGACTCATTTATGGGGCTCCAATATGTTGAATCTGCTTTCAAGGTTTATTTTTTCCTACTTTTCAGATGTCAGAATTTAAATATGTAGGTGCTATGGTAGGATAGAGTACAGCAGGTTTTGCTTTTTCTCAAGTATTGGGTATACTTATTTGTTATTTATTTAACTCATTTATTAGTTATCCCCCCCTTCTCCCAGTGGGCCCTAATGCTGCTTCCATCCTTCTCCTGTTCTGTGCTTTACCCTTACAACAACCCTCCGAGGTAGGTTTGTCTGAGAGAGTGGCCCAAGCTCAACCAGAAAGCTTGCACGGCACAAGTGAGGGTCTGAACCGGGGTCTTCCGGATACTAGTTTGACACTCGGAACCAGAACGTGACACTTTTGCCATTTTTCTTGCAGAAAGCAAAGACATTCATATTTTGAAATTCTATGACCTGCCAAATAGTACAGTTGCACGTGAACTAAATTACAAATGTATTTTATGTTATTAAATCAGTAAAAGAAATTCAGGTTTAATCGGGAAGTAGATATTGCATATATTTTTTACTAAAAGTGATTTTTTTCTGGAGAGGGCAGAGGAAACAGGGGAACACATTTTCCCCCATGATTTCATAATTTCAGAATAGTTTACAACATCACGGGCCCACCCTGCATTTCTAGTTGTAGCAGGCATCTATACAGATTTTTGAATTTAAAATTTGCAAGATTTCTCTAATAGAAAGCTCAGTCCAAGCTCTGCCCACGACCTGAGTTCAGTCCTGGCAGACGTCAGTTTCAGGTGGTCGGCTCAAGGTTTATTCAGTCCCCTGTCCTTCTGAGGGCAGTAAAACAAGTCCCCACCTTCCTGGGGGTCAAGTGTAGACGAAGGGTAGACCGCTGGGGAAGGCAATAACAAAGGATCCCCAAAAGCAAAGCCTGCCTAGTAAATGTTGCATTGCTTTTATATAATATTGACATTTCTCCCCATTTTTGGCTTTGTGGTTCTGCTTCCGCATTATTAAAGAGTATTTATTTATTTATTGGATTTATATCCCGCCCTCTCCCAAAAGAGTACTTTCTGGGGCCCCAGCAGGAATCATCAGGGAAAGGGGAACTGTTTGAAAATTACACCCCAACACCCCTCAAATCTTCCGCTCCAGGATCCTGGGAGCTCTCGGGGTCTGGATCAGCCCAGCTTTCCTCTCTCCCTTCCATGCAGTGTTCCCCAACTGTGGGTCAGGAGCCAGAAGTAGGTCGTGAAGCCTCTGCGCTTGGGTTGGTGGGCAGCACTCCCTAATGGCTGCCTGGGCCCTTTCCTTTGCTCTCTGTTGTGTTTTGGAAATGGGAACAATCTCTTCCATGTCATACATTAGTTGGCCTTTTCCTTTCACTTCATATGGCCACTGGTCAAGTGAAGCACGTCCTGAGGGTGACTGGAGTGAGTTTCCTCACATCTTAGGAGGATTGGAGGGAGAAATGGGCCAGGAGAGGGTGGACCGTGACTGAAACAGACTCTCCGTGTGCACAGCCGGCGTCTGCCGGAATGCCACTTGCTGGGGTTCATAATGGGGGGCGGGGGGGGGGGGGGCTGCTGCACCTTTGGCGTGATGCTTGTTGCTTTCTCAGAAGCCTCTTGCTGGCCGCTGTAGAGAGCAGAGTGCAAAAGTAGACGGGGCCAAGAAACCTGGAAGCGTCACCACACCAAGAGGGTTGGGCACTGCTGCATTAATGGACTCTCATCAGCTTTCAGCATCTTGAGCTAGATTTTACGGGGCTTGTTGCCTGTCGCTGTAGGTGGGAACCTGCCCCCCCCCCCCAACAGATTCACAGCCCACAATCAAGAACATTTATATGGTTCCTGGTAGGTGTGCCCATAGCAAGGACTTCTTGCAACTGGACTGTTCTCTTGAAGGGTGGGGTGAATCTAGAGGGTGAAATGTTATGTGCAGCTCTGCCTTCTGGTTGCCATCCCATCCCCCTGACCAGTTCCCCATCTTGCCTCTTCTGCAGTTTTCAGGGAACCTTACACAGTTCGAGTGGAGGATCAAAGGTCAATGCGTGGAAATGTGGCTGTGTTCAAGTGCCTCATCCCTTCTTCAGTGCAAGAGTATGTCAGTGTTGTGTCCTGGGAGAAAGACACGGTTTCTATCATCCCCGGTAAGATGGACCTCAAACCTCTCCCCCTCTTCTCCCTGGGTGCCAGTCAGGTCTTCCACGGCACTGAGCAACGCACCAAGGTGTCTTACCTCTCTAGTCCGCCTCCCTTTCTTGTTGGTGGTTGTGCCCTCTACTGTCCAGTCCCAGTGCTAACAGGGCACAAAGGCTCTTGGAAGAGTAACAGAGGCCAAGAAGAGTCCTGTGGCTCTTTAAAGACAAACCCGTTTAAAGTGGCAGAGGCTTGGGAGAAATTTGTCCCCTGGAAAGTTTGATGTCTCTCTGTGGGGTGACTGCGGGCCCAAAACCTCTTGGACCTTGGCTGTGGTTCTGTGGCCAAGGAGAGAGCAAGGAAGGGTCTGTGCTTGTGCAGAAGGCACAAGACGACGTACGGAGGCTCTGTTGTTTACCCAGCAATAGATTCCATTCTTTACTCAGCAAGAGTGTGTCCACCCTGCAATGATTCTGGCTTTTTGTTTGCTTGTTTGAAAACATCGGAACTTTTTTGGAAATAGTCAAACAAAATAACCTGAAATGTGCTTGCTGAAACCTTGACTTGTCTTTAGAGGTTGTCTTTAGAGCTTTCAGCTTAAGAAACTGCTTGGCTAGCCTGCATCAGCCCTTTCCCAAAGCCACAATTCTGCAGAAATCTCCAGGATTTGGACTGGGCCAAAGAAAAGAATGGGTTGCCCAGCGAGCCGCCCCCCTCCCCCCCCACCACTTGACCTTTTCAGTGCAGGCTGTGCAATATTGGAAGGGAAGAAAAACAGGTCTTATAAATTGTTCATTGATTTTTGAGCAACGTTTGCCTGGGGCAGCGTCTGCTTTGGTCTGTTGGGCAATGTTCCTGAGTAGCTTTTGCGGTAGTTCTCAATGGCTGAATCAGGACACAAGGATGCTCTTTCTTCGGCGTGCACACCGCATGGTAGCATGCAACCATCACACCACAGGCCTCTCCCGGGATGTTGGAGATCTAAAGCATGAACAAAAGGCCGGACCACTGAACACAACCCAGCTGGGAAGGAGACCGTTTGCTTGTGCTGCAAGAACCACCCTTGGCCTGTGCGAGGTTCTGGGAGGGGTGATCCAATGTCTCTGTGACATTTTGTCTTAAAGCCTCCTGCTGCTGCTACTGTTTTTGAAAGCTCTTCCTGTTTTAAGCACAGGGATTGAAGGCTAGATGGAGGTCGTGCAAGGAAGAGGCCGGTTCATCCCCTCTGACTTTTGTGTGCTCCTGTTTCCATGCGTCCTTTGTGTCCGTTCACTCTGATGCTCAGGGAATGTCTTGTTCAGCTGATGTGATAATGGACATTGAGGGGTCAGTTGAGGTGGAGCAAAAACATGTTAATAACCTCATTCCTTACCTGCTGGAGTTCTTGTTCAGCAGATTGAGGTCTGAGTGGGTCCTGGATGTTCATTTCCCATCTACCTGGAGACTTGGCTGTTTTGCTGGTGACTTGGGCAAGTTTGGATTAACTGGGGAGTGACCTTTACCTACGGGATGTGGTTGGGTTTGGTGTCATGGGGGGCTGTGGCGTCCCTGTTAGGAATCCACAGTCTATCTGCTGAGTACTGGAATTCTCAACATCACCCGTTCCTGGGCTGGAAGAGACACATCGAGGCTTTTTCTCTACCGCTGGCCGGCTGCTTCTGTTTCTGACCCTTCCAAGAGTGTGCAATTGATGACCTTTCTAGTCTTGAGGATCTTTAAAGAGCCTGTTAGTAACAGCTGGGGATGCTGGCTGTAAAGTTCTAGATCAGGGGTCTCTAACCTATGACTCTCCAGATGTTCATAGACTACGATTCCCATCCCCCCCTGCCAGCATGGCCAATTGGCAGAGCTGATGGGAATCATCATCCATGAACATCTGGCGGACCCTAGGTTGGAGACCCCTGTTCTAGATCTTTCTTTCTTTCTTTCTTTCTTTCTTTCTTTCTTTCTTTCTTTCTTTCTTTCTTTCTTTCTTTCTTTCTTTCTTTCTTTCTTTCTTTCTTTCTTTCTTTCTTTCTTTCTTTCTTTCTTTCTTTCTTTCTTTCTTTCTTTCTTTCTTACCGCCCACCCCTGGAGGGCTATGGCTGGTGTACAAAAGATAGAACAATTAAAAATCATAGCTAACAATGAAAACAGAATTAATTTACAATATAAACAACAAGAAACCTTCAGGCTTGATTGCTTCATGTAAGAGATAGGGGGAAAGCACCTTCTAGAACTGTTTCCGGGTTGTGTCTGTCCGTGTGAGGAGCCAGGAGGCCAGACAGACTTCTGTTTGCTTTGTCCTGCTCAGAAAGGCCATTTTCTCTTTCTATGGTTGGCACCTGATCCCTGTGGGCTCTTCCCCCTTCAGCCTCAGCTTGTGGCCAGCTGTGGTTTACCTTGTCTAAAAGCTGTGGAATAGTCCACAGTGTTAATGTCTCTTCAGGTGTGTTCCCATTCCAAGCCTATACAGCAGGGGTCCCCAAACTTTTTAAACAGGGGGCCAGTACACTGTCCCTCAGACTGTTGGAGGGCCGGACTAAAAAAAACTATGAACAAATTCCTATGCACAAATGATTGTAAAATGTTTGATTTCACCTTTCAGCCTTTCTGTCATGGTCTATTTTTAGAACAGTGACCAAAGTATGTCAAGTACAGGGTGGGCTCCAAATATCGTTGGGGAGGCTGTGGAATACCTTCCCCTGTAAAAAAAAAAAGCAGAACTTTCCCAATGAAGCATTCCATCTAACCCAGGGGATCAGGTATCTTCCTGGGTTCTTTTCTCCCTAGCAGCCAGCGAGCGAAGGATTCCGCCAGGCCTGGCTGATGCCAATGGGGAGTGAGGTATGGAACAGAAAGCCTGGAGAGCAACACATGGAGTAGCCGAGAGGGAAGGGTGGAGCAGTGGCGCTACACGCAGTAAGGTTTCCAACTCTGGGTCAGAAAATTCATGGAGATTTGGGGATGCCATCATGTAATTGCAATCAACAGCCGTTGGGGCCGGTTCCTCCTCTCCCTCGAGCCCCCACTGCACATGAATGGAGCCATCGCCACCATGCTTGGTGGGCCGGATAAATGCCTTCAGGGGGCCACATTTGGCCCCCGGGCCGTAGTTTGGGGACCCCTGCTATACAGGAAAGAGATGGAATTGCCATGTTGCACGTCCCCCGTCCACCCCCCCCCGGTTCCTTTTGGTCACAACTGGA
This sequence comes from Sphaerodactylus townsendi, assembly GCF_021028975.2. Taxonomy (NCBI): domain Eukaryota; kingdom Metazoa; phylum Chordata; class Lepidosauria; order Squamata; family Sphaerodactylidae; genus Sphaerodactylus; species Sphaerodactylus townsendi. Next base: position 25,954,115 of record NC_059436.1, read on the forward strand.
ATGTGACCAGAGTACAATTATGGCAGCCTGTTAATTCCTGTCCAGGCCCAGTCTAGTGGGCTGCTCTACTTGTGAGGGGGGAGGGGGACTCTGGATCAAGGGGAGACTTGAAAAAATGGATTTGTGCATGGGACCGAGTATCTTGGTTATCCCAGAAATTCATTCATCAAAAGACTTTTGAAATCCAGCCTTCCTCAGAACTTTTGGGACTTGACTTTGGCTCCTCTGCTGCAGCTCAACAGGGCTGTCCACCTGAAACTACCTCACTGTGCCAGTTGCTGCTGTTG